>NC_139949.1:51556709-52121709 GCF_963454915.1 Gymnoscopelus microlampas
AAACACTGCCTATGGGCTGTGTGGTGATGCAATGGAGCTGTGAATCATAGCCATAAATATCATAGCCTACGATGTTTACGTGTTAAACAGAACTGTGGAGGGATCTTAACCTTTATCTACAGTATATTTATCCACTTTCCAGGACACAATAAAGAGCTTAATAGGGACAGTTTGTAAAACTGTTATTAGCAGCTTGAAGGAGCACTGCAACCATTTTCAACCTTATATCTTCATGTAATTGGTCCTCACTAATAGTAATTCTCGGTGGTGGAAAAAGTACTCAAATGTTTTACTTAAGTAAAAGTATCAATACTGTAATGTAGAAATACTCTGTTAGAAGTGAAAGTCCGGAATTCAAAATTGACTTGTAAAAGTACAAAAGTATTGGTATAAAAATGTACTTAAATTACCAAAAGTAGTAAGTGCTCATTATGCAGAATGTCCCAAGTTATCAAATGTATGAAATGTAAAAATAGCAGATCTACAAGCTCACCATGCGTAGCGATGCGACGCATTGTGAGCTTGTAGATCGGCTATTTTCAAATGGCCGAAATGTATTTACTGTAGGGCTAATGTATGTTTTGTAATAATAATCAAAATCTACAAAGTAACTGGTAAGTAAAGTTTTCAAATAATTGTAGTGGAGTAGAAGTACAATATTTGCATCCGAGATGTAGTGGAGTAGAAGCAAAAGTATTGAAAATTGGAAATAGTCAAGTAAATATACTTTACACACTTGTAATTCTCATCATAAGATGCCACAATTTCTGTCTACTTTCTCTGTGTCCCATTGGTGGGGCTGTGTGGACATTGATGGGGACCCCCTGGCTGGCTCCTCAAGGACCCCTGGGAGTCCCCGGACCCTACTTTGAGAACCACTGATGTAGGCTAAGGCTATGCGAGAGCTGGCGAGAACTTCTGGGAACTCATATATGTAGTGACCTTATAGCAGTATTAGTAACAGTTACTTGCAGCCATGTAACAGCATTTCATAGGTCTAATGATTCATTATAGACATATCTACTATTTTCAAAATGTCATTAGAGGATAAAATCCTTGAGTTGCATCATCTTGTTTTTAAGGGGGTCCTCAGGCACAACACAGCACACATATGACAATGAAACAATTCTAATAACGCACAACAATCAACAGTAGGCCGAACATTGACAAAACATGTTGGACAAAACAAACATAGGCTAACACACCATCCCAGTCCATAGCTCACAATGCCTCGCACTGCGAGGCGTTGTGATCTTGTAGATCGGCTATTTTCAATATATATATATTTTTCCCACAATGTTTGCCTCTTTCTTACTTAATATTTGACAATTTGGTATGAAAGAGGTCTTAAAAGTCATTAAATTGTCACTTTATAAATGTGCAGATACCGGGTGTAGGCTATACACTTATACTGTATGTTGGTTTGTTTACTGTTGAGTGAGAAAACAATGTTGCACATTAAACTAATTATTTGGGGGACCCCCTAAAAAAAACATTTGGGGACCCCCAGTTCGGGAACTACTGATCTAAAGTAGCCTAAATAAAAATGTAAATTAAATATGTAAAAATATAACATCAACATAAATTGTATCAATATAAATATACAATCACTTCCTTTAGTTCTTCTCCTGAAAATGGGTATATAGCCATTTAGACAGCTTTATGGCTCATAATAAATCATAACTCATCATTATAATGAGTGTATATAATCAATCCAGCGTGACTGACAGCGACACAACAACCCCGTCAGTCAAGTTGAGTCAACAGACCTCCAACTTCAACACAACACAACACAACACAACACAACACAACACAACACAACACAACACAACACAACACAACACAACACAACACCACACCACACCACACCACACCACACCACACCACACCACACCACACCACACCACACCACACCACACCACACCACACCACACCACACCACACCACACCACACCACACCACACCACACCACATCACATCACATCACATCACATCACATCACATCACATCACATCACATCACATCACATCACAACACAACACAACACAACACAACACAACACAACACAACACAACACAACACAACACAACACAACACAACACAACACAACACAACACAACACAATTATTAAATGGGGGTCCGTACTCCGTAGCCTCTAATGCATGTCAAACTGGGGGTCCTTGAAATTAAAATGGTTGAAATCACTGCTAGAGAGCCGTAAAAAATCTTCTATTATGGGGGTCCCCATGGCTTATCTTTTCAAATGGGGGTCTGCGGGAGCGGGCTAATAAGTGTCAATTTGGGGGTCCTCCTTGGCACGAAAAAGTTTGAGAACCACTGTGCTAAAGTATTCAGCCAATCAATCAATCAGAATCATTATCTCCATATTGACAGTGATTGACAGCAACACACAACAGTCCTGTCAGTCAAGTTGAGTCAACAGAAGTGATTGACAGCGACACAGCGGCCCTGTCAGTCAAGTTGAGTCAACTGAACTTCAAGCACTTTATTTTAGTAACGGGAGTTTTGAGCACCCCACGACACGGTTTGACTGACACACGCGCTCCGCCACTAGCAAGTTCGCATGTTCCGGCGGGTCCCAGCAAACCGCCACGCCATTGGCTTAGACCACGACTGGAGGGGGCGGGGCCGCGGCTGGCATAAGTGGATTTGAGAGAGAGAGAAGAGAGAGAGAGAGAGAGAGAGAGAGAGAGAGAGAGAGAGAGGTGGGGGGGTTTGTTTGGGAAGGAATAAAGCGAGGAGGAGGGGCTGGTTTATCGATTTTTTATTCGATAACTTGAAGGTATGGATTCATGGCTTTGTATTTATCATGTTGTTCTCGCGTTAAAAGGCGCGCGGAGCGCGAGCGGCGTCCGTTTTTACAACAACAAGTGAAAATGCGTCGCGAGCTTCATGTCACAGTCATGTGTTGTCGGGGGATAAAACACACTGGGGGAGCCGTCTGCGCCTTCTAGACGTGCACATCCGGTTTGGAGCGGATACGGAAACAAGCAACCTGTGCTTATTTGTGTGTGCGGGGGAAAAAACGGATACAGTCAGTCGGGCTCTATACCGGATGTGACCGTGGAGGGGGTAAATAGGAACGGTTCATTTGGGAGCCGTCTGCGCGTGTTCGACGTGCACAACCGGTGCGGACCGGATACGGAAATAAGCCCGACTGGCCCTTTTGTGTGCTGGGAAATAACCGGATACAGTAAGGCGGACTCTAAACCGGATGTGGCCGCCGAGGGGGTAAATAGCAACCCAGGCTTTCCACGGGTACTGAGACTGTAGGGAAAGGTTTTAGTGGAAGGATTTATATTTATATAAAGAAGTATAAATATAAACACCACGTTAGTGTCAACGGCAGGCAGCGCGAGCTTTAAGTCGCTTCGGCGGCACAATGAGGTGTTTTGGGGCGGGTCCAGTGTAACTTGTGAAAGAAAAGTGTCGCTGTTTGCAGAGTGACGTTCAGAGAAGTGTTGTTTAGGTGTGAGAACTCACTTAGCTGTTAGCTATAGCAACATGCTAGCCCTTCCCTTCATTGTTGTTGTTATTACCTGTTCTAATGTTCTAATAATGGACACAATGTTGCTGGTTAACCGTGTTAACTCTGAGACGGAAGGTAACAGATGTAACGTTCATTTGGTTACATCTGTTACCTTCTCTCTCTCAGAGTTACAAATACATGAACCAAAATGAGTATAAATAAACCTAACAGTGCAACAAATGTAACCAAAATGAGTTTTAATAAATGTAACCAAATGACAGAGTAACACAATGAGTGTGTAAATAAACCTAGAGTGCAGCAAATGTAACCAAAAAGAGAGTTTTAACAATCGGTTACATTTGCTAAAACTTTCATTCGGGTACATTTGTTAAAACTCTCATTTTTGGTTACATTTGTTGCACTCTAGGTTTACACACTCATTTTGTTACTCTGTCATTTGGTTACCTTTGTTAAAACTAATTTGGTTGTAACCAAATGACAGAGTAACAACATGAGTGTGTAAATAAACCTAGAGTGCAACAAATGTAACCAAAAAGGAGAGTTTTAACTATTGTAACCACATGACAGAGTAACAAAATGAGTAAAGTATTGTAGCCATGACTGTAACATTAACTGGACAGTAACACATGTAACCAAATGGACCTGTTGTTACATTCTTAGATGGATACTAATGGATAAAGTCCACCTTGAATTGGTGCCTCTGACTGTCACACAAATTCCATGATGTATAATAATATTATTTCTGCTGTCAGACTTGTGAAAGTATGGCAAGAGAGACACTAACATTTCATTCCATGTGAACACGTGCAGCTCAGATTGATGTCATGATTATATTTAGGTCTAGTCTGTAGAGGTTTGGAGCAGATGAGTTCATATGCTGATGCTGTCCTCCCAAAGTCATTGCTGGGATAAAAAAAAAGTCGACACCAATTCAGTGCATCTTTAAATGGGACTTGGTTAGATTGGAGGAGAGGTGGCCAATGGATACAATTGTTAAAAACTCCCAAATATGATCTAAAAAGTGGTATATCTTATAGTAATATAGGGTTTGAAATGTACTGATTTTTTTCTCAGCTATAGAAGTGGCTGTTTTGGTAAATTCTATTTACGGTATATATTATTTTGTGTAGTGGATCTTGATGTTGAAGTTATGTTTGTTAGAGCATGTTATTTTATCATATTTGAGAATTACAAAGCCCAATCTTAGTGTAAAATGAGCTGTAGCTGTTATCAGGTCCAGCTAAGCTAATATTGTCATCATCACTAGTTGAATGTTGGTTAACACTAACGAGGCACCAAGAAAGCCACCTGGACTTTAGATGCTATTATTCAAATAGATAAGTGTAGGCTACAAATTGTCCAATTTGATATCTTAATGGTATGAAAACTCTTCTACTCTCCATCCTTTCGCTTTAACTTGTGTTATGCAGTATTGTTGAATTGTGTGCTTAAAGGAATAGTATGTACTTTTGCTCTGTGTTTACATTTGTGGTGGTGTTTACCTGCAGAGACACATTGCCCTCTTGCTGTATTTTGGTGTTTTCACTGTTTTGGTTTGCCCAAAAACACCCTTGTCTACCAAAACAAACAGTGAGATCACCAAAATGCAGAGGTAAACACCACCACACTACTACAGCGGCTGATGGCCGCTCGTATAGAGGGAAATGATGTATATTTTGTTTTGAAAACGTAGGGCAAAGTTTCATACTATGCCATTAAGTTTGAATGAAAACAGGACCACTTCAAAATTGTAACAACGATGAATCCTTCTGTACCATATTTGTGGTGGTAGCGTCACAAACTCCTGAACGGTGTGATATTTAGTGTTATGACTTGGTAGTGTAATTTGAACATTCTTACAGCTCCACAGAAATTATAGGCATTGTATCCACATAAGCCCTATATGAGCCACGAGAGAGGCACTGCCGCGAGCGAGTTACCGGTCCGAAAGATCCCTTCAGCCGACTCGGCGGTGTTGGGAGTTACGTCCCGATAGGAACGGAATCGTAAATCATCCCGTCAAACGTGGCAGAGTAGGTTCTGGTGGCCAGAAATACCCGGTGGGTCCGACTGTTCCGAGGTTGCTGGATTTGACTGGGGCGAGTGGACTTTATGGCCAGACATGCGTGGGTTTGACTATTCCGACGTCATTGGACCGTCAGTCTGTAGTGATCTGTAGTAGTCTGTTTGGTGGAGAGCTACCTTTTACTGTGCGTATGAACACTTTTTTTTGTTTCTGTGTGAAACGTGTATTAAGTCCATAATTCACCTTGTGTTTTCCAGGTGTGGCTTTGGAGAGGGCATGGAGCACCCTATACACAGAGGGGGCGAGACCATGATGCCAAACGGACTGCATGAAAGGTACTGTACCGTTACGACCCCCCAAAACACACCCATCCCCAGCGGTTCTATTTGTTTTACAGAGGTTAAGGTTAGGAATAGAGCACCGAAGTCTGACGTAATTTACACATCCTACCTGCGTCGCGGTCCCCCCCCCCCCCCCCGTTCTGAATTCCCATAGACGTGTTTAATATTGCGTCAAATAAGAACTGTGTTCCAAAAATAAACAAATGACCCTGGCGGTTTGACTCTTATGGATATGAAGCATCAACTGACGGTGGAAAAACGCTAATGTTACTTCCGACAAATTAGTAAAAGTTTCGCCAGAAGCAGACTGTATCAAATATAAGTGACTGACTATCATAAACGATACAGAGCCACCTCACTGACAATATCGCCGTGACAGTTTGTTTATTTTTGGACCACAATTCTTAAATGAGATGATTCTAAGATGACCCAATGTTATTCTACATAGAGACATTACTTTATGAACCAGGGGATGGACAAGTGACGTCAGGACCTCTGTGCTCTATAAGTTATGGGTTAGGCATAGTTTTACTGAGGTTTAGTTTAGGAATAAGGTTAGGTTTAGGCATGGTTTTACTGAGGTTACGTTTAGGAATAAGGTTAGGTTTAGACATAGTTTTACTTAGGTTAAGGTTAGGAATAAGGTTAGGTTTAGACATAGTTTTACTTAGGTTAAGGTTAGGAATAAGGTTAGGTTTAGGCATGGTTTTACTTAGGTTAAGGTTAGGAATAAGGTTAGGTTTAGACATAGTTTTACTGAGGTTAAGGTTAGGAATAAGGTTAGGTTTAGGCATGGTTTTACTGAGGTTACGTTTAGGAATAAGGTTAGGTTTAGACATAGTTTTACTTAGGTTAAGGTTAGGAATAAGGTTAGGTTTAGACATAGTTTTACTTAGGTTAAGGTTAGGAATAAGGTTAGGTTTAGGCATGGTTTTACTTAGGTTACGTTTAGGAATAAGGTTAGGTTTAGACATAGTTTTACTGAGGTTACGTTCAGGAATACGTGGTCGTGGTGGCGACCGTTCCGAGGCCGCCGGGTTTGACCGTTGGGCGAGCGTTCTTGTATTCTGTGAGATCATATTGCAGTGTCTGTTTGTAGCCAAAACAAGAATCACAAAATGTGCTGGTATATTGTAAACATTTCATTTCATTTGCTTCGCCCATTGACTGGAAATGGTCTATAGATTATATCTTAATCAGAGGTGGTGCTCGTATTCTAAACTGCCGGACACGATTTCCGTAATAATTACAGTTTACTGGACATTGGTATAAAGAAAACACAGTTCCATAATCCATTTTCAATGCACAAACAACAAGCAAGTGCATAAATATAGCCTGGCTCCAGCTAGAACATTACGTTTTGGGGTTGAAAAGTGTTTGAACATAACATAGTAAAACAGTTTAATACACTCTAACAGCTTCATCTTGCACAAGTGGATTAATTGGTACTTCAGTACAGTCGGGCATTTTGTGAGCGTGGCTGGGCTGCACGCATTATGATTTCTCATCATCTCTTGTGAGTGACGG
Source organism: Gymnoscopelus microlampas (assembly GCF_963454915.1). Lineage (NCBI taxonomy): Eukaryota > Metazoa > Chordata > Actinopteri > Myctophiformes > Myctophidae > Gymnoscopelus > Gymnoscopelus microlampas. The sequence continues at coordinate 51,564,115 of NC_139949.1, forward strand.
AGCGATCAAAGGGTTCTGCACAGAAATAGGCACTTCAGAATAATCCCTCATAATGTTGATTGGCTCAGCCGGCCGGCAATAAATGGAAAAACCGTCGGTTACTCACAGGTCATCATGACATAATGTTCTGTGTGGTTAGAGCCATGCAGCTTTGGGACAGTTGATTAATCCATTAAGGCCGGTAAAGTATCTGTGTCATTTTAAGATTTCTTTGGCTATTCAAAAATAGCAGATCTACGAGTTTGTAGATCTGCTATTTATTTTTTGAAAAATCTTGAACATTTGTGCAAATCTTTGAATAGATATGTTTTTTAACTTTAATTTAGACCTGAGGCCGATTCTAAAAACGCCATCTAAATCCTGACTTAAATGTTCTGAAAAACGTATAAAAAAACGTACAAAAAATGTATGTTGCTACATACTATATACTATTTTTTTTACTGAAATATTTGCTTCTGGGGATTCTACAAATGTCTTCTAAATCCTAACCGTTTAAAAAAAAACAAAAAACATAGGTTGCTATAATATCAGTGGTTCTTTCTTTTTAATCATGTCAGCAGACCATCCCCCCATCTCCAAAATATTTTATTCCAGGGACCCCCACAGAAGCAAAGCTTTGAGTTAAAAATATACATATTCAAATATATGCACATATTTCCCACGATTCTAACAAAAAATAGCAGATCTACAAGCTCATAGCGCGGCACTCGGTGCCGCGCTATGAGCTTGTTGATCTGCTATTTTTGAATAGCCCAAAGAAATCTTAAAATGACACGTAGTACGTGTTCCCGGATTGAATGTGTTAAAAGTGTTGTGTAGAGATCTAGTACAGTCTCCTCATCATGGAGCTTTTCAGTTCAAGTGGTAATGTTTTTAGAGGACGGGACGGTCTGTTCCACCGCTGTAGTGCTATCTCTGTGTTGTGACGACTGGTCGAAGTGACCTTGAGCAAGACACCTGCTCCGCGCCCCCTCTGTGGGCAGCCATCAGCTGGGTTGAGCTGAAACCCAATTTCCCCCGAGGGAGCAAGTTGGTCAATAATATTATTATTATTCATTGATTCATTCTGACCACCAGCGGTCAGTCAGTGTGATGACTGCCTGGAGTCCCCCAGGGGCCTGTACGTGGCTTATGTGACTTGTTGTGAGCTTGTTGTAAGTAATAAGTAAGCCTTGCCGGGCCATGAGGCCCATAGGGGGCAGGAGCCCCCTCTCCTGTTTCTGTTTCTGTAGCGTGAGGCCTCTTGATATACAAGTAAACCCCCTGGTCATGACTCTAGTATGTCACAGGGACTTACCCCCAAATCCAGCCTTTGATGCTGAGTGCCAAGCGGGGAGGCATTTTTATTTTATTTATTTATTTATACATTTATTTGGGAGGGACAGTAAATATTAATGAACACCACACATACAATGCAATGTAAATACGCCGAATTTAGCAAGAATGCTATTTTCCATCAGTAGTCCCCATACAGAAAACGAGCAACATTACAGAAAGAGCACATATAAACATTACTGAGAGGGTACAAACAGAAGAGAAAAAAGGAACAGTAAAAAAGGCCTAGTTTTGACCCAAAATACCAGAGACTCAGGGAAACTATGAAGAAAAAAAACCTACATTTAAGCCTATTTAAAGTTGGACCTTTAAAATATGTAAAGAATGGACTCTCTCTTACAGTATGTTAGTGGGTATATTGTTCCAAATTGCGCTTCCTTGAACTGAAAAGGAATTTTGTGCAAAGGCTGTGCATCTAGACCATACATGGGCAACTGGCGGCCCGGGGGCCACATGCGGCCCCCACCTTCACTTAATGCGGCCCGCAGGTTAATATCGGAATACTGATATATTATTGATTTCAGCTGTTTACAATTCCAAACATGACCCGCTTTAATTACTTCTGTCTATATTAGTAGCTTAATGACTAATATTACATTTCTATTGTCTTTTTTATGTCCATTGTATTTGTATTTAAATTCATAAAGTTAACATAAGTATAACTAAATGCATTTGAAATTGAATAAGAATGTTACTTTTCAGGATACCTATTCAAAAATAGCACAAAAAAATCTGGATTCCAATTCAAAAATGGCAAAAAATAGCAGATCTACAAGCTCAAAACGCGCCGCGGTGCGACGCGTTTTGAGCTTGTAGATCGGCTATTTTTGCTTTGTGTGGCGTAGAATGGCGAAAAGGTGTCAGCCCGACAGTATTTGCAATGTGTCCCTCTGGAGTGAGTGTGGAAATATAGTGGCGCTCTACATCATCAAAGTTGCATCACCCCTGATCTAGACTGCACATCACAATCCCCCCTGATGTCGGCCCTTGTACTGATGCCCGTGTCGGGCTTCCGTTTTATAATATTATCGTCTTTGGTATGACCCGGGGGGGGGGGGGGGGGGGTCAAACCCAAACCCTGACTTCCCAAACTCAGGGCGAACACACTCTAACCCACAAGGCCAGTGAGTTGGTCGTGTGAGCTTGTTGATCTGCTATTTGTGCTGCATGTACGCCTATCTTGGCAGAATGTTCGACTATTACGATGACAGGCCCAGAATAGGGACTCATGTAGGGTTCATGGTAGTTAAAATAAATGTGTCTTTCAAGGCTTTTGAATATTTAATGAACAAACCTCCCTCTCTCTCTCTCCCTCTGTTGGCCTCAGGGTTTGGATGAAGTAAGCTCTGTTTCAGACTCTAACACTTTAATCTATTTAGACCGGGAACACATCTGTGTCATTTTAACATTTATTTGGGCTATTCAAAAATAGCAGATCTACAAGCTCATAGCGCGGCACCAATGAGTTTGTAGATCTGCTATTTTTGAGAAAGAAAATCGTGAAAAAGTGTGCAAATCTTTGAATATATATATAAATATATATACATTTTTAACTGAAATATTTGCTTCTGGTGGTCCCTGGAAAAAAATATTTTGTGATGGGGGTCCGCGGTCAAATACATATAATTTTTTGGTGGTCCTTGATATGAAAAAAGTTTGAGAACCACTGATATTATAGCAACATAAGTAAAAATAAAAAAAACTGTTAGGATTTAGAAGACATTAGTAGAATACCCCAGAAGCAAAGATTTGAGTTACAAATGTTCGCTTTAAAAATATATGTATACTCAAAGATTTGCACGATTTTAGGTTTTAACGATTAAATAAAAAAAAAGTAGATCTACAAGCGCACTCGGTGCCGCGCTATGAGCTTGTAGATCTGCTATTTTTTTATAGCCCAAAGTATAAAGTAGTGGCTATAGCTAAACATCTAAAATGACACAGCTATGCGTTCCTGGATTGACTGGGTTAATCTAGCTTTGGAGTAAAGCTTTACTTTTATCTTGTGAGCTGGTTATTTTTAAAGCCTTTTTTGTCCATGATTGCTCGTTAGTGTGGCCACGTTTAAGGGATTTGGTCTGCGGTTAGTAGTTCATGGTTTTAATTGAGTTCCTCTATTGATATATAATGAACACTTTTAAGGCAGTGGCTCTCAAACTTTTTTAATTTCAAGGACCCTCAGTTTGGTATGCAGATTAGGCCACAGACCCCCATAACTCTGAGAGTGTACAAATGGACATCATTTTCACCAATTTCTATGGTAGAAGTTGGTTAATACTAGATAACTAACTTGTATTTGGTCTCCCTCCTCTTCTATTGAGACATTTAGATCCTGTAGCCTGGGTAGACTATCTGTACTAACTCAGCTGGCTTGAGGGATCCGGGTTCGATTTCCGAATCGGACGTGAAAGTAGCAGATTTAGTCTTTGACCACTTAACTGACTGACTGACTTAATCTTCCTCATCCCAAGTGGAACATAACCAGTGTTGCCATGTCCACTTATTATAAGCGACTTTGGTCTTCTTTTTCTGTGAAGTCCCCTGCAAATATTGGTGGTTGCATTTTTTTGTTTCTAAAGTGTAGTTGCTTATTTGGGCTTGGTTCCTAATGTTGTAACATTTTCATGTCAAGGACCTGAACAATGTAATGTATATGTATTTGTCCACGGACCCCCTCAACTGCAAATATTTTGTGCCACGAACCCCCTATACAAGATGTGTGTACTCAAAATGTGTCAAAACATTCCACATTTTTCACATTTATTTCAAAATGTTGTTACAGATCCACAAGCTCACAACACATCACATCGCGGCGCGTTGTGAGCTTGTAGATCAGCTAGATCAGCTCGCTTTCTCTTGCGAAATCTGGCAACACTGGACATCAGTCTTCAACGATGTGCCTCCATCGCGACCTGTCTTGTGCTGCATGCCATGATGCGATGCTCAACCACTTAATTATTTCACTTTAAAACACTTCTAGGGTCATTTTAATGTCCACTCTGGCGTTTGTGTGCAACCCAGACAGTTAGGAGAGACTTATTGTCTGTATCAGCTGATCTGCTTTACAATGCACCAGACCCCTGTGAGATGTATTGCTGAAGTGCAGAGCGCCACACCTATACCATCATCAGCTCTCAGTACTTTACTTACCGCATGACTGGCCACACCCAAGCCGTGCCACTCATACGCTGAGTTGGCGGCGCCCGGGATCGAACCCCTGACCAGGCGAGAGCTCTACCGAAGGAGCTACCCAGGCACTGAGTGGCAGTGGTTTAGGGTGGTTTAGGGCAGTGCTTCTCAAACTTTTTCATGTCAAGGACCCCCAAATTGACACTTATTACCCCGCGGACCCCCATTTGAAAAGATAAGCCAGGGACCCCAATAAGAGAAGATTTTTACGGCTCTCTTGCAGTGATTCTCAACCATTTTAATTTCAAGGACCCCCAGTTTGACATGCATTAGGCTACGCTACGGACCCCCATTTAATGGCATTTATACCTCTGGGACCCCAATTCATATTGTAAAATCAATGTTAATTTAACTCTGAGAGTGTACAAATGGAACCAAATGGACCCGTTAGGGTCCATTTGGTTCCATTTGTACACTCTCAGAGTTACAGACCCATAAGGGTCCATTTGGTTCCTGTCCATCATTTAGCTGGGTACCCCCTGGAACCCCCTCAAGTACCCCTGGGGGTCCCCGGACCCCAATTTTGAGAACCATGGGTTTAGGGTGCACACAAAAGCCAGAGAAGATGTTAAAATGACCCTAAACGTGTTTTTAAAAGTGAAATACCCCTTTAAGACCTGTTTTATACTTAGGATATTAAGAAATAGCAGATCCTCAAGCTCACCAATGCGTGAATGGGTAGATCAAATATTTAGGCAAAGGCAAATGTACAGTTAAATAGCTTTTCTTCAATGTATCAGTTTGTCAGAAGGGAGAAAAGGCATTGTGTTTACAGAATGTATAATCAAATGAACTGCGTTATCACAGCTTTAACGAGCCCGTTGGATAATCAACAGTAACCATGGTAACATGACTGTTCTCTTGTCAGTTGGAAGGTGTATAACGTTATTTTAATGAGGGAGTATATGCATGTGTGAATGTCGTTGTGACAGTGTGTCAGCCTGCTCCTTAACGAACACATTTTGTGAGGACGGGGCGTCTTGAAACAGTAAGCTCCAGTATATAGATGTCACATTTGGACAAATCTCTTCATGTCATTGTTTCGGGGAGAATCGCTTCCTGTTATTGATGTAGAAAATGTATGTTTTGCCGGCTGTCGAGCACACAAACCTCCGGTATGTCCAAACAAAGAACCTGTGTTCCAATCAGTGTAGTCACAAGCTGCTGTATATTTTTTCTTTTTTTTTTATGTAGTTATGCCAATTAATTCTTCCCCAAACACATTTTTTTTGTGTGTTATTGTCACTGCTGTTGTATCCTACTGACTCACCTGCCAGTGAGGAGCCCCCAACAGGAGGACGTAGAGCCTTCGTCCTACTCCTCCCGCCCAACACTCCCTGGTGATTGATTGATGTACTTTATTTAGTAAGACATGAGAACAACAGTACATGGACAAATTCACAATACAAGGTCTACTAAACTGGGAGGCTCATTAAGCACTGAGCTTGTTTAAGATGAGTTCCCCATGCACACAAATCATGATGACATATAAGAGACAGACTGATATACACACTACTATACATAAAGAGACAGACAGATATACACACTACTATACATATAAGAGACAGACAGATATACACACTACTATACATATAAGAGACAGACAGATATACACACTACTATACAGAACGTCACACAATCAGCTTACAGGTTACTGGTATGAAAAGTGAAAAATATGTACAAGAGAAGAACAAAAAAAAGGGGAGGGGGGGTAGGTTAAGACTTAGACAGGGGCCATTTTTGAATTGCAGCCTCCTGAAGGTGTATCTTTAGGGCGGTTTTGAAAGTGAGTAGGGTTTTACACTCCTTTACTCCTTTTGGTAGGGCATTCCACATTTTTGATGAATAGCATGAGAACGAGTTCATTCCCTTTGTTGAGCCAAATCTGGGTTGAACATGATTCGTGGAGCTGCCTCTGGTGTTATGATCGTGGACTGCATTAACGTTTTGGAAGTATTTAGACAAATACAGGGGGATCCCAATGTCAATGTTGTGGTGTATCTTAAAGACCAGGCCCATAGCAAGTTGCTGTACTCTGTCCTCAACCCTAAGCCATCCAATCCTATCAAAATGGGCATGGGTTAGATGGGTTTTGTGATTGAGGCCAAGAAGTAGCCTTACTAGTTTGTTTTGGGATGTTTGGAGCCTTATTTTTAAGGCCTTGGAGGTGTTGTGATACCATGAGGAGCTTGCATAATCATAATAACCTTGTATGAGGGCCCCTGCAAGAATCTTCAGAGTATTCTTACTGACTAGACGGCCAATCCTATACAAAAAGCGTATTCTTTGGTTGACCTTTTTGACAGGTGTCTCTCCCCCCCCCCCCGCCCCCCCGTAGGAATGGGTGCAGTGACAAATGTCACCCCTTCATCCCCGCCTGGCTTCCCTCTCCCGAAAACGGGCCAGAGTTGTGTTTGTGCTGTAGCCCAGTGGTTTTCAACACTTTTCTTTTGATATGCATCTAGGCTTATTCCTATGTTAATTCGCTAGGTGTGAGTCGGGAGCCTTTGAGAACTTTGTTGAGGTGTGAATTTAAAGTAGTTTTAAATCTATGCGTGTGCCTGCGTGTGCTCCTGGTCAAATAGGTTCCGGCACGGCGTGCAAGGCCGTCCAGTGAGCATTATTTGCACCCCTGCCCAAAACATTGAAATTTTGTTATTGTTGGATAAGATTTTGTCCATAATTCCATCCATGCTGTATTGATGTTGGTACCATAGGAGAGATAACAGGCAAACGTTGATCAAAATAACAATTATCCAGTTAAGTAATGCAGATGTTTAACAATAATTTAATTCTTGAGAGTGTAAAATGGAACCAAATGGACCTGTAAGGGTCCATTTGGTTCCATTTTACTCTCTGAAGAGTTAAAGATCTATAAGGGTCCATTTGGACTATACCTTTAAATACTGGATGTGGGGTTTTGGCTTGATGTTAGAACATCACAGGGATTCTGGGGTGGACTTCTAAATCCATTTGGACTGGGAGCTGAAAGGAACGAATGAATATTTCACAATGTTTTGTGGGTCAGAAACAAGGAAACGGTTGATGTTGACGTGAATACATTTAGTCACTACAGGTTCAACATGGCCTTTGTGATGTAGTATTAAGATAGTGTTTTAAACTTGAATTGTAACCGTATTTTATACTTACATCGTACAGAGAAAATAGCTGATCTATACGGTATGCTCATAATGTGTCACATCACAACAATGCGTTGAGATCTATGTGGGCTATTGATGCTGGGGTTTCTTTATAATTATTTGAAAATGTTCTCATATAAAGACATGGCCCAAAATAGGGCATGGCCAAGTTAAAAGTGGTTAAATCATGTTTTGTGTAAGACATTAAGGGCCCTATTAACCCATTAATCCTAATCTTCTTTGCCATTTATTTATGCCAATTATTTGAAAATGTTATTAAAACTAGTAAAACATGGCAAAGAAGTGTAGGGATAATGGGTAAAAATAGGGCCCTGATGCTAAAGGCATAACGCAGCAAAGTTCATTCAATTCATTGACATAGCATAAAAAAACATCAACAAATACAATCACTATATATTATGTACATATGAGATAAAAACAGCAGCAGTGAATGAGCACCGAGTGTTGTCGGGGCATTCCACATTTTGGTGACAAAGGAAACACTACCCTTCCTCTTCGCCGTGCCTACTTGTTGTTAACTAGTTGTACGAACTCTTATTTTATTTTATTGTTACATGTATTTATTTGTTTTAGCTCTTACTCATTTGATTTTGCTATTTGTCTCATCTGTTTAACCCATTGAGACCTGGAACTGTGTCATTTTTAGATTTGAGCTAAAAAGCATTATTTTACACTTTGGCTATTCAAAAATAGCAGATCTACAAGCTCATAGCGCGGCACCGAGTGCCACGCTATGAGCTTGTAGATCTGCTATTTTTGAAAAATTGTGGAAATGTGTGCAAATCTTTGAATATAAATATTTTTAAAGTGAACATTTTTAACTCAAATCTTTGCTTCTGGGGGGTCCCTGGAACAAAATATTTTGATGAGGGTCGGTGGCCAAATAGATATCATTTTGGGGGTCCTTGACATGAAAAACATTGAGCACCACTGATATAGAAACATAAGTTTTTCAGAAAACTGTTGGGATTTAGGAGACATGTAAAATCGGCTTCAGGTATCAATGGGTTATGAAAGTAGGTAGCTGATATATTGTACTTTTACCTTACTATATATATATACTAATACCAAATATACTCTTAGTTGCTTGTTTTAGAAGAGAATGCACTTAATGCTTCTGGTGATTAGTAGTTTCGTTCCCTACCTATGTTGAATGCACTTACTGTAAGTCACTTTGGATAAAAGCGTCTGATAAATGACTGTAATGTAATGTTGTGACGAAGTATAAAATAAGGGCGGCTTAAGTGATTAATCAGACTGACTGATTTAGTTGATTATAAAAGAAAATCGTTGGTGTTTATTCATTGATTGGTGTTGAGATCTATATCTATATCTATTATATGATCTGATGTATGATCTGCACTATTCAATTAGATAATATCATCACTAAGAAGTTGATGGACAGCTGTAGCCCCCTTGGACTGTAATGACCACTCCTGGCAACAAGGTGGCACTGTTGCCGAGCTATAAAAACCCTGGACGAGAGTGACAGTGAGGGAAAGGGAGGAGGAAGGCCTCCCTCCCTCCCTCCCTCCCCCCCTCCCTCTCATCCACCCGACAAGACCTGACGGTGCTGGCGGGGCGGGGCTCTCACACAGCGGCTGGCAGAGAGAGAGAGAGAGAGAGAGAGAGAGAGAGTCACACAGCGGCAGAGATATCCGTGGATTCATTGGGCTTGTGTGTTCTGCCTGTGTAGCACCTCCTGTGGCTGCCTTCGCTAGCAGCCCTGCTGTGTGTGTGTGTGTGTGTGTGTGTGTGTGTGAGCTGCTGTATCTCTTCTCTCTTTAAACGGCCTGCCGTTGCCTCTGCTGCTGCCTCTCCTTTCTCCCACCACCACCACCTCCTCCTCCTCCTCCTCCCCGCTGTAACACGGAGCGGGTGAGAGTGGGATGGAAGAAGGAAGGCTGCTCTCTCCTCTCCTCCGAAGCCTTTTCATGGAAATGCTCTTCTCCTGCTCTCGCTGCTCTGCTGCTGCTGCTGCCGCCGGTACCGCCGCTGCCTCCTCCGCCGCCGCCGCCGCTGTGGCAGCGCTCTGGTGACAGCGTCACCAACACCACCGCGACGACAAACATGCCGTTGAAATGGAAGAGCGGTTCGCCCGTAAGCTGGAAATTCCCCGTGCCCGTGCTCAAGACGTCCAGGTCCTCGCCTCTCTCGCCCGCCTATATGTGAGTAAGCAGAGTGGAACGACATAGAAAGAGAGAGGGAGAGGACGGCCGGGTTCTCTCTCGTCTCAAACGCTGCATCCACGCAGAATTGGTTCTATTTTTATTACATTTATATCATTTCACTGTGGATACGCAGCTAGCTCTGGGGCTAATCTCTACGCGTTCCCGTCCTGCATGGGATCAGGGCTGGATGTTGATGATTGAGTGCCGTGGCTGTGGGCTTCACTGGCGTGTCGAGATGCACTCAATCTAAATGCTGCGTTGGTGGGACGTAGGGACGTGCGTTATCCCGTTCAAACCGGGAACGCATCTCTGTCATTTTTTTTAGATGTCTTTGGCTATTCAAAAACAGCAGATGTACAAGAGCTTGATCTGCTATTTTCTTTGTTGAAAAAACGTGAAAATCTTTGAATATATATATATATATGTTGTTAAAGTGTACAATATTTTGTTCCAGGGACCCCCGCCCCGCCAGCAGCAAAGATTTTAGTTACAAATGTTCGCTTAAAAAAAAAAATATATATATTGAAAGATTTCCACAAATTTTGAAGATTTTTCAAAAAAATAGCAGCTAAAGACAGAAAAAGCCCCAAAAAATATCTTTAAAAAACAAAAGAAAATTGCAGACCTACAAGCTCATAGTGCGGCACTCGGTGCCGCGCTATGAGCTTGTATATCTGCTATTTTTGAATAGCCAAAGAAATATATAAAAAAAAACGACAAGAGACGGGTCAACGTATTGAATGGGTTATAATGGTCTATATACTGTAGTAGCTATAGACAGGGTTGCCGTGCTGCTCTGCTGGTGCCTGGGGGCAGGCAGGGTAGCGACTATAGCGAGGCTGGCTGGGCTGGCTGGTTGTTTTTTTACCATTTAACGTTGGCCGTAGCCAGTGCCACGTCCACCACCACCACGACCCCTTGCACCCCCCCCCCCCCCCACACCACCCCCCCTACCCTGTGTTTATTCGGGCACCACCACAGCAGGGCTTTAAGGGAGGAGGAGCCAGGCTTTTGTGCAGGTTATGTCAGTGGCGTGCCCTGGTTTTTAGAAGCTATTGTCATCTCCTGCTGTTTCTACAGGAGGGGGGGGAGGGGAGAGAGAGAGAGAGAGAGAGAGAGATGGTTGGATGGATGGATGGTGCGCACAGGCTCGCTCTCTCTCTCTCTCTCTCTCTCTCTCATCCTCTCTCTCCCTTCTGGCCCTTTTTTTTCATTCCGTTTCAGCGCTCTGGTATAATGGATGAGTGTCTTAATGTGACATGTGTGTGTACAGTACACTGGTACACTGCACACAGGCCTGATCATAGCCTATATTTATATATATATCTATATATATATATTTATATATATGAGAGAGCCGGCGTTCTGCAAAGAGCGAATGCAGCGGGCTGTCAGAGCCAGGCTATAGCGTTAAAAACGGGCGGCGCGCTATACTGATGAATTAGCAAAAGTATTGACATTTCTCAGTTCAGTTTAACAAAGAGGTTATTTTTTTCATTTTTATTATAGGATTGGTAGACATAGCGACCTCTGAGTCTAAATCCTTAAAAAACAAGAGATTTGTATCTGTTGAGGTGTAAGATATTCTAAGGTGAGATATTCCTGCATACCAATGATGATGACACCAGAATAAAACCCACGGGGGGGGGGGCGGGGGGTGGAGCAGCCCAATGTCGTTTTAATGCTCATCCTTTGAACCGAAACGTTGCTTCAAAATGAAAGGCGGCTCCCAGAGTGTGATGTCTTCTTCTTCTTCTTCTTCTTCTTCTTCTTCTTCTTCTTCTTCTTCTTCTTCTTCTTCTTCTTCTTCTTCTTCTTCTTCTTCTTCTTCTTCTTCTTCTTCTTCTTCTTCTTCTTCTTCTTCTTCTTCTTCTTCTTCTTCTTCTTCTTCTCGTGTTGAAAGCTGCAACTTGACATGCTTTGAAAAAAAGCTCACTTTGATAATAAGGCTTTTGCCCTCCTCCCTTTTACCTTACTCAGCCCTTATAGCTTGACTTTCTTCTAAGAGTCGTTTAACCTTAAGGAAGCCCTTGACGGAAATGTTTAAAGAATGTCGACAACAAAGTGTCACGACGTGATGATTAGGGGCTTCTTTGACATGGACCGTGGGATCTTTTTTGATTGGAGCGAACGGGATAATAAGATGAGTTGTTTTTTTTGTAGAGCAGCCACAAAAAATGAAATGAAATCATACAGTTCTGTTTATTTAGGCTGAATAATTTGTGACACCTCCTGAAACCGAAACTCCCACATGAACCCAACGAACTGGATTTATGTTATTATGAACGATAGCGAGATCGCAGCCATGTTATGTTACACATTAACATTTGTCATTTTCTATTGCCTCGTTTCCAATTGTAACTGAGATTGTACAAATGTAATCTCTCAAGACAGATTCTGCTAACAGCATAATTTGTCGTTGGCACCACTGCCTTAAACATGTAGTGTTGTCGTAAGTAGGAATAAACACACAACTGCCTTAAACATGTAGTGTTGTTGTTAGTAGGAATAAACACACTACTGCCTTAAACATGTAGTGTTGTCGTAAGTAGGAATAAACACAGAAGCACCCGCGAGGAAGTGGACTAAGAAAGGGTAGGAGCCCCTAGTTTCTACTTGGGCTTTCACGACTAGTGATTTTTTGACAGATTTGACCCACTGGTAGTCAACTAGTCAATGTTTACCTATTATGTAATAATAAAGACGCTCTGTGGCACGACATTTTGCAGCAGCTAGGTTGACAACAGATATATACACAAACAAACACACGTGTGAGAACGTTACACTGCAACAACGAACAGCATTTCACAATTGCCACAATCCACATCCATTTTAGCCGCTACAATAAGGAATGGATACTGGATCTGCCGTGTCTCTCGTTAAAGTACACAATAAATCCAGCTGTTGGTCAATAACAAGGCTAGGCTACTTGCTAGCCTCGCTACACAAACACTCCACCGTCTTTTTGTCCACATCTTCAGTGAAATACTTCCATATAAACTAACGGCCTGTTCTTTATCTGGGTCGCCCTCACCTGCTGCTGTGTTCGTTCCAATGTTATATTTTTTTATACAACTAGATTCTGACAAGTCCCGGAAAAGACGCTAACACAACGCTGGCCCCTTCCCACCGTGGTGAAGTTGGTTTCAGGTTGGATATTATTCACCCAGTTGGATACTATCCAACTGGGTGAATATCCAACCTGAAACCAACTTCACCACGGGTCCCCTACACACTGGATTACTGCTATGTGTGGCGGACGGGTGTTTGGTAAACTAGGCAGTGTGTGGGTGACTGGATATTATGTTACGTTAATAATGTTCGTAATTTCAAAAATAAAACTGTACAGGGCTGACTATAGTTAGAATCAGCTTGCTACCTTGTAGGACTGCATACAAAAAAAATAAACTAGTTGAGTAGTACCAACAAGGTCGACTAGCGGTTATACTAGTCGACTTGTTATGAAGTCGACTAGTTGGTGAAAGCCCTCCGGACCGGTAGGAGACTCAAAGAACTCAGTAGGAGACTCAAAGAGACCCCTACGGAGCAACAACCTGGTCATCAAATTATTTTCTCAGGAATTCGACAAAAACAAAAGAAATCTCCATGAATTCAGGCTTCTTGGGTTGTGTAATTGATAGAAAGTAAGAAATGTTTTGGCTGAAATACTCCTTTTTCTGTGTAACCACTTTATCCATGTTGTATACATTGGCTATTCAAACATAGCAGGCATACAAGTTCGCTGTGAGCTTGTAGATCTGCTATTTTTGAAAAACCTTGAATATTTGTGCAAATACTTGAATAATTTTATGTTTTAAAGGGAACATTTTTGACTCAGATCTGTGCTTCTGTGGGGTCCCTGTTACAACATATTTTGAGATGGGTTGGAGGTCGGCGGCCAAATACATATAATTTTGGGGGTCCTTGACATGAAAAAAAGTTTGATATATAGCAACATACCCTTAAAACATACCCATCAAGACATTTGTAGAATCCCCAGAAGCAAAGATTTGAGTTAAAAATGAAGAGCATTTCCATGAAAAACTAAATAAATATATATATTCAAACTAAAGATTTTCACACATTTTTCTAAAAAATGAAATATCAGATCTACAAGCTCATAGTATGAGCTTGTAGATCTGATATTTTTGAAATAGCCAAAATAAATAAATAAATGACACAGATGCGTTCCCGGTTGGTCTTAAAGGGCAAGACCACTTTGGTAGAGGTTTGGGTTGTATAGTTATCTTGCCATGATGTAACTCCAAAGGTGGACAAGAAATCAAAAATAATTGCTCCATTGATTAGAAATTGATAATTCAAAATATGCTCCTCATTGACTTATATTGTATGGTGAAACAGCTCTAAAAGTCATTCTTTTAGCACATAAATGAACACAAACAAAGCTGATTCAGACAATATAGAACATCACCAAACCCAGTACTGTTTATTTTTCAAATAAAAATGGCAACTTCCTGTTGATTTTACAATTTGAAGATGTGGATCCAGATCCGCAGATCCAGTCCGTGTTTTCTTCCTAGTAAAAAATAGTAAAATCAACAGGATGTTAACATTTTTATTTAAAAAACAAACAGTACTGGGTTCTGTGACGCTCTATATTGTCTGAATCATCTTTTGTTTGTGTTTGTTTACGTGCTAAAAGAGTGACTTCGAGAGCTGTTTCACCGTACATTTTAAGTCAATGAGGAGCATATTTTGAATTATTAATTTCTAATCAATAGAGTAATATATTTTTTATTTCTTGTCCACCTTTGGAGTTACATCATGGCAAGGTAACTACACAACCCAAACCTCTACCAAAGTGGTCTTGCCCTTTATCCCATTAAGACCTGGAACTGTCATTTTTAGATTTGAGCTAAAAAGCATTATTTAACACTTTGGGCTATTCAAAAATAGCAGATATACAAGCTCATAGCGCGGCACCGAGTGCCGCGCTATGAGCTTGTAGATCTGCTATTTTTGAAAAATCGTGAAAATGTGTGCAAATCTTTTAATATATATATATATATATATATATATATATATATATATATTGTTTTAAAGCGAAAAATTTTAACTCAAATCTTTGCTTCCGGGGGTCCCTGAAACATATATTTTTAGATGGGGGTCCGTGGCTAAATACATGTCATTTTGGGGGTCCTTGACATGGAAAAAAGAACCACTGATATTATGGCGACATACGTTTTTTTCAAAACACTGTTAAATCCCCCAGAAGCAAAGATTTAAGTTACAAATGTTCGCTTTTGAGACTCAAATCTCAAGATTTGCAAAAAAATAACGATATTTCTAAAATAGCAGATCTACAAGCTCATAGCGCGGCACTCGGTGCCGCGCTATGAGCTTGTATATCTGCTATTTTTTTAATTGCCAAAGAGTAAAAAAATGCTTTTTAGCTCAAATCAAAAAGTGACACAGATGCTTCTTCAGGTCTCAATGGGTTAA
Organism: Gymnoscopelus microlampas; assembly: GCF_963454915.1. Classification (NCBI taxonomy): domain Eukaryota; kingdom Metazoa; phylum Chordata; class Actinopteri; order Myctophiformes; family Myctophidae; genus Gymnoscopelus; species Gymnoscopelus microlampas. The sequence continues at coordinate 51,579,434 of NC_139949.1, forward strand.
TGGGTTAAACTAACACTACGCATGATTCTTATTTCTTTCACTGCGTTCGTCACGGAGTACAAAGGGCCATTTTTATGTGTTGGCCCACAATAACATGTAAGAGTGTAGAGAGTGACTCCACCTTAACTCTGCCCCGTCTGGCTCTGTCCTCCTCCTCCTCCCTAAAACCACACAACTATTTTCAGACGGGCACATTGTCTGATGTGTCTTTTTAGGCAGGACGATATTGGCCCCCGATTATAGGTTACACACACTCTACTCTGTGGTCAGGGGAACGACTCACTGTTTATGGGCCCTCTGGGACTCTATACTACGCTCTGGGCTGCTTTTGGTGGGGTCATTTTTAACTTTAGTTTGCACCGTGTGTGTGTGTGTGTGTGTGTGTGTGTGTGTGTGTGTGTGTGTGTGTGTGTGTGTGTGTGTGTGTGTGTGTGTGTGTGTGTGTGTGTGTGTGTGTGTGTGTGTGTGTGTGTGTGTGTGTGTCACATGCATCACCATAAAGTGTACAGGAAAGCAACGTTTGTTTTAGGAGCTGCTCTTGTGTGTGTTTGTGATGTATGATAGAGCATTGGTTCTCAAAGTGGGGTCCGGGGACCCCCCAGGGGGTCCTTGGGGGGTTTCCAGGGGGTCCCCGGCCAAATTAGTTAATATAGTGTCACAATCATTTGAAAGCACTTATTTTTCACCATATTCTATACTCTGGCTATTCAAAAATAGCAGATCTACAAGCTCATAGCACGTCACTTTGTGCCGTGCTATGACCTTGTAGATCTGCTATTTTTTTTTATCTTGAAAGTGAGAGCAAATCTTTGAGTATTGTTTTTAAAAAGAAAACATTATAAACATTTCCGTGTGTGTGTGTGTGTGTGTATGGCAGTGTTTCTTTTCTATTGAAGATTTTGATATAAATGGTAAATGGTGCATTTATATAGCGCCTTTGATCCAAAGAGCTTTTACAATGTACAATACATTCACCCACGGCAGAGCAGACCAACCGTTCAAACTGCTCCGTCAGGAGCAGTTCACGCTGGGCAAGACCTGGCCCATTGAGTGTCTAAATGGAAGTACTGGAAAAGTACCGCTCCAAGGAAATGACGTTGATGATTTACAAATCTGTTTACATTCTCCGTGAATGAAACAAGTGTTGTGATAAGGCGAAAAATATATTTTAAAATGCGTACGACAGAAGTTCCGCCCCGATAGACACTCTCTGCATTAGGTCGTGACCAGGCTCTTCTCTTATAGATGAGTGAAGGTTGGGAACGAGGCTATAGGAGCAGTTAGAGGTTCAGTTAGTGTCTTGCCCAAGGGCACTCTCACACTTTGACACAGGGGAAACCTGGGAATCGAACCAGGAACCTTCCCGATTCCCCAGGTGTGTGTGTATTGATTGTTTGAAACCTTTTATTTATTCTCCAAAAGAGCATGGAGGTTTACCCTCATGTGCAATGCTAAACGCACGCACGCACGCACGCACGCACGCACGCACGCACGCACAAATCAACAACTAAGACACATACTGATATAAAACACAGAAACAACAAAATGAGACCAAAACTAGTCAGTTAAAAACAGTTACATAGTGACTCTTAGTGAGTGGGACATTTGAGAGCAGGTTATTAAGTTGTCCATATAGGATATGGGGGCATTATGTTTTTAGCTCTAGTTGTAGATTGTTCCATGAAACTGGAAAGCAGAAAGCAGATTAATCCCAGTTCAGACTGAACATGTGGAACCTGTTATTAGTGAGGATTTTGACACGTGTGCATTATGACAATGTCTTCTGTACTAATGATTGTGATCTCTCTGTGTGTGTGTGTGTGTGTGTGTGTGTGTGTGTGTGTGTGTGTGTGTGTGTGTGTGTGTGTGTGTGTGTGTGTGTGTGTGTGTGTGTGTGTGTTGAATATATTGATGTATGTGTGTGTACTGCAGTGGTGGACAAATTACTCACTTTACTCAAATTACTTAAAAGTATCAATACCACAATATAAAAATACGTGTTCGGCCTGTGTTCAAAATGTTACTTGAGTAAAAGTACAAAAGAATTGGCATCAAAATATTCTTAAAGTACCAAAAGTAAAAGTACTACAATGTTTGAAAATAGCCGATCTACAAGCTCACAACGCGTTGCATCGCGACGCGTTGTGAGCTTGTAGATCTGCTATTTTCAAATAGCCTTTGTATAAAAATAGGGCTAAAGCGGTTAATGTACTGTATGTCTTATAATATAACAATTTATATCTGCAAAGTAACTAGTAACTAAAGTCGCCCAATAATTGTAGTCGAGTAAAAGTACAATATTTGGATCCGAGATGTAGTGGAGTAGAAGTAAAAAGCACTGCAATTTGGAAATACCTCAAAACTGTGCTTAAGTACAGTACTTGAGTAAATGTACTTAGTTACTTCCACTGGTATACTGTATGTGTGTATATGCGCGTGCTGGTGTATGGCTGCCTGCAGCGAGCCCACCCTACAGTCTATATATAGAGCAGTTAGCTGCCCGCGGTGCAGGTTTCATGCTAGCAGCGCGCGCGGGGATGCTGCATGTGGCCATAGAACTCACTGGAAGTCAGTGCAAAGTCATCTAAGCTTTATCCTTCATTCTTTTACATCAAGTCCTTTCTTTAGTCTTTTTAAAGCAGCTTTCATCCTTGACACCCCAGGACACAGACATATACATCCATTCACACACCTTACTGTAGGTTGTTGGGATGTGGCTGTTTTTTTGGGTAATACTGTGACGTGTATAGAGAGAGAGAGAGAGGATGAACCAGATATGGGCTGATGGAGGGAAAGGCATTTTTATTATTAACCACTCGAGCCCTCTATTAAACACAAAAACTAGAGTGGAAAAGTAGCTGATCTACAAGCTCACAGCAATTGTTTTTTTGGTATTTTATCTGTGTGTGTGTGTGTGTGTGTGTGTGTGTGTGTGTGTGTGTGTGTGTGTGTGTGTGTGTGTGTGTGTGTGTGTGTGTGTGTGTGTGTGTGTGTGTGTGTGTGTGTGTGTGTGTGTGTGTGTGTGTGTGTGTGTGTGTGTGTGCGCGTGCGTATACGCCTATAATGACCTGGCCAAAATTAGGGACACCATGTTGAATTAGCTTTTAAAGGACCACTTTACCCCCAAAAAATACTTATTTTCTATGAATTACGCACCCCATGAAGACTTGAATTCATGGGGATTTGTTTGTTTTTGTCACATTCATAAGACAACAGTTTGGCTTGTCGGTAGGAGACCAATTTCAATCTCCTTTTAAGCTGTTTCTGTTATAGCTGCTGTATCTCACATAAACATTCTGGCAGTAACCCATATATCACTTACAATATATACATTGTGTTTATAATTGTAGTAATTATCTACATGTAAAGGATACTAACTAAACTGCACTGCACAAAACACCAGACGTCACTCAGAACCACAGACACTTTCACTCACAATTGAAGAGTATTTTAAGTAATTAAAGTAGTAGTTATTTCTGCAAGGTTTGCACTTAACCAGATGATATGTGGCCATGTTGGTCATATATACAGTACATTTGTTTGTTTTGTTTTGATTGATTTCAGGGTGTAGATGCAGTAGAATAGACCTTTATCTATCCCTGCAGGGGGAATTTCAAGTTTCAGCTTCACCCAGCCTATGGCTGCTCAGATGGTCAGGGTGAGGCCTGGGGGGCGGGGGGCGGGGGGGGGGGCGGGCGTGGGCTGTTAGAGAGGGGCTTTTAACCCTTTAAGACCAGGAACACTCTGTGTTATTTTACATTTCTTTGACTATTCAAAAATAGCAGATATACAAGCTCACAAGCTTGTGCATGTCCCATTAAAAAGCAGAGCAGTTGCTCTGTATGTGGTAGAGCAGCCCTCTAGTGGAGAGGAACGTCATAACAGCTGCTGGTGGATGATGATGATAAAAAGATACATTAACCCATTCAATATACAAGCTCATAGCACTATGAGCTTGTAGATCTGCTATTTTTGAACAGCTAAAGTATAACATAATGGTTAAGTGTTTACACAGATGCGTTCCCGGATTGAATGGGTTAACATAGATATGATGAAGGAAGTTTGCTCAGTATTGCTTTGTAAATACAAATTACTGCTTGCTGTCAACTCAAATACCAGCTGAAATGAGAAAAATAACATGGTTTGCTTTTAGAGCTGGTGCTGTTCAGCCCAAGGACCCCTTAGCTGAAAGAGAGATGAAGCAGACCCACCACTACATATTGTATAGAATTGTGTTGCAGATCAAACTTTTTCATACATTCATGCTAATGTGTATTTTCAGATCGTTAGCTGTTGACTTTGTACTTGGTCTGCTCTAGTTTCAATGTACAAATCATTTATTTTTTGGTACTATACTGTTACCTATGATCATAGATTACTATTTCTATGCATTTGATGTATTGCCTCGTGTTTTCCTTGTTTACTGTAAATCGCTCTGGATTAAGAGCGTCTGATAAATGACTAAATTGTAAATTTGGGGCTCGTTGACATGAACATGTTTTGAGAACCACACGGCTATGAGGGTAGTCAGTGTAAGTGTAGAGGAAGGGCAGCAGCTTGCTCCCCCAGTCCAGTCCAGTCCTACCAGACCAGTATCATCTTTCTACTGTTGTCCCAAGCAAAAGGTTTTTATAGACCCTCACAAACGCTGGGCTGTCGGGCAGAAACCTACGCTCCGTCAGCGGCCAGGCCAATTATAGACCCACACGCCCCGCTTACAACTGTGTAAGCAAAGCAATGAGCAGCATGCCTGTTTAATTCAAGGGAAGTGTGCATAGCAACTGTTAATCAAATTAGTTTAGCCTCAAGTGGTGTTTATTATTGGGCCGCCAATTTTAGTCCCCCGATTTTGACGACGGCTTTAGAAGGACAGCCTGGGACCCCCGTCCCGTGTGTCCGATGCAGACAGAGTCACGGCATGTTGCGTAGCGCCAGAACGTCAATATTTTACTCCTTTTTATTCCACCGGGAAGTTTGTGAATGGACGAAGAGTAAATAAAATGAAAATATTGTAAGTTAATAATATAATTATGCTGATGATGCATGTAGCTCAATTAGTCGTTTGTCTAACTTCTGCATTTTGTTTAGAAAATGTGTGCAAATCTTTGAATATATATATATTTATTTATTTTTTAAAGCGAGCATTTGTAATACATTTTTCTGAAAAACTATTGTTGCTATAATATCAGTGGTGCTCAAACCTTTTCTTTTTCAAGGACCACCCAAAATTATATGTATTTGGCCGCCGACCCATCAAAGCATGTTGTTACAGGGACCCCCCAGAAGCAAAGATTTGAGTTAAAAATGTTTCAAAAAAATATGTATATGTATTCAAAGATTTTTAAATCTTGTATGAATTTTAAAGATTTTTCACAAATAGCAGATCTACAAGCTCGTAGTGCGGCACTCGATGCCACGCTATGAGCTTGTAGATCTGCTATTTTTGAATAGCCCATAACAAATATTGTAAGTTAATAACACAATATCTGCTGATGATGCATGTAGCCGAATAGGCTATTAGTCGTTTGTCTAACTTGTGCATTTTGTTTTGTGGTGTCGTAGTGTAATTTTTTGCCGCTACTTAGTATTGGAATTGTATTAATATTTTTGCATGATGGGTAGGGCTGTCAGCCTGTCACCATTTATGATGACATTTGTCAGACAAATAATTGTGTGTTTTTGGCATTGAACATTGGGAACATATTAATACAAATTGATTTTTCGTCTGGCTTTTGGGTTTTGTAAACAAAAGTTGTGCTAGGCACTTATGACAAATAACTTATTATGTAATAATTGTGCTAGGCCTAATCATGGGCAGATTTTATGGGGTGGGGGGCTCTTAATGCAAAGTGTAAAATGCACGTTGTAAGAGTTAAATGCACACTAGGTAGTTTTCAGTGTGTAAGTGTTGCTTAATGAGGGCTTATTAATCTAAACTAGTAAGCATTTAGCTAGTGTCCCAGGCCTAATTGAGTCTCTCATTAGTAGAGGCTGAAGAACCAGCAGTAAATTGGGTCCTGAATCGTCTCTGTCCACTGGAAATCTCCAAACGTAAAAATGTCCAAACGTAAACGGAACTTTTAACCCATTAAGACCTGAGGCCGTAACGCTTTGAAAAAAATATATATATTCAAAGATTTGCACAAATTTTCACGATTTTACAAAAATAGCAGATCTCTATGAGTTTGTATATCTGCTATTTTTGAATATCCTAAAGAAATCTAAAAGTGACACACATGCGTTACAGGTGTTAATGGGTTAAGGAAACGGAACATTTTTGAGGGGAAATACCCAAAATAGACGATCTACAAGCTCACAACGCGCGATTTTCACTACTTTTGCTTGACAACTCTTGTACGGGCATTAAAGTTGAGATATGCAACGTTGAAATATTAGAGATGCGAGGTTTCTGCGCGACAGCAACACAATAATCCTGCCAAGCTACTGTAGATATTAATATGTAATATAATATATAAGGGTGTGTTTGGGGACGATAACAAGAGATTCTAGCTTCATTTTACAAGTTTGTTATTCATTTATGAAACCATAGTAAGATGATTTTTTAGGCCAGTTGTTTTGTGTCTCAACATACAGTATCTCACAGAACTGCAGAGAATAAATACTTCACAGTCAGCTGTTGGTAGAAAAAAACGCAAAGCTTCCATTTCTTGCTCCTTCCAAACACTCAATATACAGGATCATCAAAAAAGAAATGTGAACATCGTGGAAAATGTCATATACACCTATTACATATACTGTAATCATCAATATTAACCCTTTAAGACCTTGAACGCATCTGTGTCACTTTAGATTTCTTTGGCTATTCAAAAATTGCAGATCTACAAGCTCATAGCGCGGCACCAAGTGCCGTGCTATGAGCTTGCATATCTGCTGGTAGACGTTAGGGTTGTGTAGTTATTTATTTACCCTGCCATGATGCCTTGATTTAACTTCAAATATTGATGAGATATCTTCAATTAGCTGCTTGGTTGATTAGAAATTGACATTCCATAATATTATCCTTATTTACTCCACGGTGAAACGGCTCTCAAGGTTACATCAAATTGTAAAATCAAGTGGAAGTTGACACACACACACACACACACACACACACACACACACACACACACACACACACACACACACACACACACACACACACACACACACACACACACACACACACACACACACACACACACACACACACACACACACACACACACACACACAATAAATAAATGCCCTGCTGGGTTATGTGATGTTCTATATTGGCATAATGTGCTTTGTTTGTGTTCGTTTATGGACTAAAAGAGAAGTGTTTTCACTGTGCAGCGAAAGTCTAATGAGGAAACGTTTTTGGATGATCAATTTCTAATCAGAAGTGCAATTATTGAAGTCGACTCATTTGGAGTTTTACATCATGACAATTTAACACATTAAGACCGGGAACACATCTGTATAACCACTTTAACCATTATTTTATACTTTGGATATTCAAGAATAGCAGATATACAAGCTCATAGCGCAGCACCGAGTGCCGTGCCTCGTTGATCTGATATTTTTGAAAATGTGTGCAAATCTTTGAATGTGCATATTTTTTAAAGCGAACATTTGTAAAATATTTGTTTCTGGAGGGTCCCTGGAACAAAATATTTTGAGATGGCGGTCCGCACCCAAATACATACGTGGCTAAATCCTAACAGTATGTTGTTATATCAGTGGGGGTCCGCTGAAACACTTATGTTGCTATAATATCTCTGGTTCTCAAACCTTTTCATGTCAATGACCCCCGAATGTATCTGTATTTTGCCGCGCACCCCCCTCATTTCAACATGTTGTTCCAGAAGCAAAGATTTGAGTTAAAAATGTATATATTATATTCAAAGTTTTGCACAGCTATGAGCTGCTATTTTTGAATGGCCAACTACATCTTAAAATGACACAAATGCGTTCCCGGTCTCAATGGATTTAAGTTGTAGATGCTTGACAACATAATTCAGTGTGGGTACTGGGTAGGTAGTACTGGGTTGGTAGAGTCGGGTGCATGGATGGGAGAATCCAAACTTAGACCCGTAGACTACTAGTGCAAATCCTGAAGTGTATTGTGGTGAGAGAGAGTCAGAATATTGCTCATGAATGTAGAAGCAGACTGTGCTCAGTGGCAGACACTGTGTGCACAGGTATTGTCTACGTGAAGGTGTCTTCCATTCACACGTTGTTGTTGTTCATGATAAAAACAGCTCATGCATGACAATGTATAACAAACACCAGGGTTGGGTTAGGAGGTTTTTCTTTCTGTCTTGCGTAGCCAGACAACTATTCTAGAATGTCTCCCAATGCTATATAGCAGTGGGTTTCAACCTTTTTTTTATATGAAGGTCTATTATTTATTCGTCATTTAGAGCCACAGAACCACCGTTTGATGAGATTTAGCCTCTTAGACCCAAAACTTGGAATATTTTGTTATCGTTGAGATGAGATTTTGTCCATAATTCCATCCATGTTGTATTGATGTTGTATCATAGGAGAGATAACAGGCCAACGTTGATCAAAATAACAATAATTCTACATGCTCTAATTGTGTACTTATTGTAAATTAAGTAATGCAGATGTTTAACAATGATTTAACTCTTGAGAGCGTAAAATGAAACCAAATGGACCCGTAAGGGTCCATTTGGTTTCATTTTACGCTCTCAAGAGTTAAAGATCTAATAAGGGTCCATTTGGTTACCGACTCTCCATCATTTAGCTGAGGACCACCTGGAGTTACTGTACGCCCTCAAAGGACCACTGGTTGAGGACCACTGCTATATACAGTCCGGAACTACACACACCCCTTAAAGCCCAGAACGGAAGCTGTCACCTGTTCCTGGTCATTTCCGTTCACCAAAATATATATATGTTTAAATATCTTTACATTTTATGTTTGGACTTCCATTTCTGCTAAGCAGCAAGGCTATGTATAGCCTGGAGTCCAGCCTGATTCGCTACGTTCGTCTTTTTCTCACTTCTCTACTCTAGTCTAGTCTGGCCAGAGTCCTATTTCACTCGCATTACCATTACGTAGGCAAGTCAGGAAGTGACTGAGAGTTTTAGATTGGAAACTGGACATTGGTCCAGTTTCACTTTCAGACTGTATGACCCAAGCATTATTATGACAACAGCCTGGCTCACCAGACTCTGATTTCAACCATTTCCGGTTCCTTGAGGATTCCCTCTTAAAGGATGACTTCACCCATGTTCAACCTAACTTCATATAATTACCGTAGTCCTACTCCTCAATAATACTCATGATAAAATGGTACAATTTATTTCTACTCGGTGATGTCACTGGTAGACGGGACTCTGAACTGTCCACAGCCCTCCTCTGAGACACAGACCGAGTAGAAAAAAAATGGTACCATTTTATCATGAGTATTAGTGAGGACCAATTATATGAAGATAGGTTGAAAATGGGCGAAGTCGTCCTTTAACGGTCTGATTCCTAAACGGTTCCCTTTTAACGAGTCCTATATTTTGGTGCCTCACATACAGTGTGTCTAGCTTCACTGTACTATCAATAAAGGCAGAAAAGCTCAAAAGAAAATCGTTTATATATATATCTATCCCCCCAAAAACATCTCTTCAATCTCATCAAATCACTGCCAATCAAAAGGCTGGCAGAAGCGTGAAGGCTCCAAACCATCATTAACCCATTGAGACCTGAAGCCGATTCTACAAATGTCTTGCTGTGCTCAAACTTTTTCATGTATTTGGCCGCCGACCCCTATCTCAAAATATTTTGTTCCAGGGACCCCCAGAAGCAAAGATTTGAGTTAAAAATGTTCGCTTTAAACAATATGTATTCCAAGATTTGCACCCATTTTCACAATTTTTCAAAAATAGCAGATCTACAAGCTCATAGCGTGGCACTCGGTGCCGCGCTATGAGCTTGTAGATCTGCTATTTTTGAATAGCCAAAGTGTAAAATGATGCTTTTTTTTAGCTCAAATGAAAAAGTGACACAGATGCGTTCCTGGTCTTAATGGGTTAAAACAGACAGCTTCTGGCTGACGGACGGCTGTGTGTGTGTGTGTGTGTGTGTGTGTGTGTGTGTGTGTGTGTGTGTGTGTGTGTGTGTGTGTGTGTGTGTGTGTGTGTGTGTGTGTGTGTGTGTGTGTGTGTGTGTGTGTGTGTGTGTGTGTGTGTGTGTGTGTGTGTGTGTGTTTATCTGCAGCTTGCAGATGTTGCATTATGCAAGACTGGCTCGCATCATCATCATCATCATCATCATCACGATGATGCACTGTCTGGTGTGTGTTTCATCAAACAAACACAGAGTACAGTAACAGTAGCCTATCCATGATCAAATGTCTGCCTGCCAAAACACACCGTCAGCCGGGGAAGCCAACCAGCTGCCGGCTAAAAATAAAAAATACTTCTGCTTCAATGGAGAGACTTCAGACTTACAGAGATACAACGTTGGTACAAATGCTCCAAACGGCTCTAGTGTCCTCCTGAAAGTTATTTAGAGCGGGCACGGTGGTGCCTACAGTCGGTAGCGCTGTTGCCTCACAGCTTGAAGGTCCTGGTTTCGATTCCCGCCGGGGACGCGCTGGGGGCGTGTCCTCTCCTCCGCGTCATCAGTGCCCATACCCTAGGTGGGGTTGGTGAAAGGGCCTTTCTGTGTGGAGTTGTTCTCCCCGTGTCTCCTAGGGTAGGTACCCTCACAAAAACATGTAGCAATCCTGGTCTCCATACTGCCTCCCCCTGGTCAGCCGGGGCGCCTGATGGAGGGGAAAGGAACTGGTTGGAATAACGTGTTCCTTCTACGTGCTACGTCCAACCAGGGGAAACTCCCCTCTGTCAGGTGATAAGAAGCGGCCTGCTCACTCCTCATGTGTTGAAGGAAGCATGAGCTCAGTTTTGGGGCTCTCCCCAGGCTGGCAGAGGGAGAGTAGTAGCGCCCAAGATTACATAGGCAATAGTGATGCGCGGGTCGGGTTTTTTCATGACTCGGCCCGCCCCGCCCCGCCACGGAACCCAACCCGCCTCAACCCGCCCCGCGAACCCATATATAAATCTATGGCTCAACCCGCCCCGCGACCCGCGATTTTTTTTTATTCTGTAAAATCATGGTTAGAAAATAATCCCCAAGTACTGTATATTCAAACTGTTTTATTGTTATTATTCTTATTCTTATTAGGAATAAAGACAAAACAAGAGCATGTTATTTTTTTTTATTTTTTTCGTGTGAGAGCGCGTGACCCGCTCACCCACAGCCCGCATCATTTTCTCCGAAATTCTGACTCGACCCACCCGCGCCGTGGGTTGACCCGTGGGTCCCGCGGGTTACGGGTCAACCCGCGCATCACTAATAGGCAAGTTATTTAGCAGGCGCTAAGGTGTCGCAGTGGTAAAGTCCCTACAGCAGTGACAACACAGAAATGTGTGAGGGGAGGAATGAATTGGCATAACGATTACATTGGGGAGAAAAAGGGGGAGAAAAAAATGATTGGCTACTCTAGAAAAATGTAATAAAACGTGATGTAGCAATGAGGTAGCAGGCGCAGGGGGCTCGGTGTCTTGCTCAAGGACACTTCAGAAGGACACGTGGTTGTGAACGGGGACAGACACTGTCCACAGGGCCACCGGGCCCTCCTACTTTCTATTTTATAGTTACAATTTTAGTTGAAGGTCAAAATTAGAAAGTCTCTTTTCCCTTTTTTCCCCTCTTTTTTAACAACTTAACATTTATTTATTTATAGCGTTGTAGCACTGCTCCACCATTTTCTCTCTTTGTTTGGGAGATGACAGCAATAATGACATCATCGCTCCAAGCTAATAGAAACTACAGCGTTTCTCTTCCTGGAAAGTCAGAATGCTGATTTAACAGAAGACATTGCTCTCGCCAACCCATTAAGACCTGAGGCCGATTCTACATGTCTCCTAAATCTCAACAATATCCTGAAAAACGTATGTTTCTATATCAGTGGTGCTCAATCTTTTACATGTCAAGGACCCCCAAAATGATATGTATTTGGCCGCCGACCCCCATCAAAATATTTTGTTCCAGGGACCCCCCCAGAAGCAAAGATTTGAGTTAAAAATGTTCGCTTTAAATATATATATATATATTCAAAGATTTGCACACATTTTCACGATTTTTCAAAAATAGCAGATCTACAAGCTCATAGCGCAGCACTCGGTGCCGCGCTATGAGCTTGTATATCTGCTATTTTTGAATAGCCAAAGTTTAAAATAATGTTTTTTTTTTTGCTCAAATCAAAAAATGACTCACATGCGTTCCAGGTCTTAATGGGTTAATACAAATATCTTGTTTGACTTTGAAATAGCCAAAACCTGCCTTCCTATGATGTCACTTTGTAGGCAGGTTTCTTTAATCTCCTCTGAGACTCAGTGAGTGAGTAGAACTGCTATAATGAATATTTATTGAGGACCAATTATATGAAGACATAGGGTTGAAAGTGGTTCCTTTTTGAAGTCCTGTTATACCAGCTATGCGTGATAGCGTGTAGAACACGACTTAAGACCTTTCCTTAACCCATACAATCCGGGAACGCATCTGTGTCACTTTAGGCTATTCAAAAATAGCAGATCTACAAGCTCATAGCGCGGCACCGAGCTTGAGCTATGAGCATGTGGATCTGCTATTTTTGAAAACAAAATGTGAAAATGTGGTCAAAGCTTTGAATATATATACATTTTGAACTCAAATCTTTGCTTCTGGGGGTGCCTGGAACGATATTTTGAGATGGGGGACAAATACATATAATTTTGGGTGGTCCTTGACATGAAAAAGTTTGAGAACCACTGATATTATAGCAACATAAGTTTAAAAAAAAAAAAAAAATGTTAGGATTTCGAAGACATTTGTAGAATGTGCCAGAGTTACAAACGTCCGCTTTAAAAAACATATACATTCAAAGATTTACACAAATTAAAAAAAAAAAAAACGCCTCCATGAGATTGTAGATCTGCTATTTTTTGAATAGCCAAAAAGACATCTTAAGATGCCACAGACGTGTCCCCGGATTGAATGTGTTAAAACGTTCCGGGTCCATTCGGTACAGAGTGGAGCTCTACATATACGATCATGCACCATGCAGCAATTATCTCAATAAAATGTCAGCTTACGTAACGGTTAGCCCCCGCTGGGCTGGCTCTAATCGCCCTCCTTCCTCTTCCTCATCCTCATCCTCGTCCTCCTGCTCGCTCGCTCTACTTTGTAGGAAGATGACAATGATGATAAAAGGCAGAGTAATCACACAGTACAAACCCTCCTGTAACACAAGTGGCACTTTGTGAATTTTAAGTGGGAAGTAGGTACAAATGTTTCTCGTTGGCACCCCGTGTTGCCCTCCTGTAAATGCATTAGATGGTAGGGTAGCACTGCAGGTGGGTTAGGGTTTCATTAAGTATTTATACAGTGTTGTGCGTTGTGGCGGACCGTAACAGAGTATATTTAAGTACTTTTCTTTCGGGAACACATCTGTGTCATTTTAAGATTTCTTTAAGATTTCTTTTTAAGATTTCTAAACGCGGCACCGAGTGCCGCGCTACGAGCTTGTAGATCTGCTATTTTAAAAAAATCTTGAACATTTTTGCTAATCTTTGAATATATATTTTTTAAAGCGAACATTTTTAACTCAAATCTTTGCTTCTGGGGGGTCCCTGGAACAAAACATATTGAGATGGGGGTCCGCGGCCAAATACATGTCATTTTGGGTGGTCCTTGACATGAAACAGTTTGAGCACCACTGATATAGAAACATACGTTTTTCAGAAAACTGTTAAAGGGGAAATCCACCCATTTTCAATATTTAACTATGTCATTAATATAGCATAAAGGAGTTGTGTGGAAATAAGAAAAAAGTTCCCCCCTTTCTGTGTTGCCTTGAACTGGAGGATTGATTTTGGGTTTAACATTGCAAATTACAACATGATGACTCATCATGTTGTAATTTGCAATGTTAAACCCACACAGAAAGGGGGGAACTTTTTTCTTATTTCCACACAACTCCTTTATGCTATATTAATGACATAGTTAAATATTGAAAATGGGTGGATTTCCCCTTTAAGACAACTCTTTAGAAGACATTTGTAGAATCGCATCTCAGGTCTTAATGGGTTAAAGCACGATGACATCATCAGGTAGAGGTTTGTGTTCAGTTGTGTAGTTACGTTGATCAAAGAAACAAGCGAGGAGGTCCACACACTGTAGTTCGCTTTGAGGAACTTGCGAACACTTTTCACGATTTTCAAGTGGGCCCTGATCCACAATAGTTTGGGACCCCAGATACATGAGGTCATACTGTCGGTCATTAAAGGATGACTTCACCCATTTTCAACCCGTCTTCATATAATTGGTCCTCACTAATGCTCATGATACCGTTTTTTTTCCCCTACTGGGTCTGTGTCTCATAGGAGGGCTGTGTGGACACTTCAGAGACCCGCTTAACTCATTGGCTGCCAGCTTTTTGAATTTTTACCTACAGCTGGCTGCCAGACTTTTTCAATGAGAAAAAAAAAGCACTTAGGAGCCGAGATACATAATTTTTAAGTTTTCAGTTATAAGGAAGTGTCTGGGAGCAAAACTCTTCGGAAAATCATATCTCCTTGGTCTTTGGGTTTTTTTGAAAAATTAAAAAAAAAAAAAAAAAAAAAAAAAAAAAACTTTTATTTTGAAAAAATTTTTTTTTTGAAAGAACGCAGATCTGCGTCAATGGCAGCCAACGGGCTTTTGCGCAAATGAACGCAGATCTGCGTCAATGGCAGCCAATGTGTTAACAGTGACATCATTATTAGGCAGTTTTCTTCTTTCTTGAAACAAGATTTCACATCTTTTATTTAGATTTTTATGAACGTGAGAACGATGTCTTCCATTACAGCATTCTAACTTTCCAGGAACATAAATCCTGCAGTTTCTATTAGCTTGGATTCCCCATCGATGATGTCACTGGTAGACAGGTTTCTGAACTGTCCACAGCCCTCCTCTGAGACACAGACAAATAAATGGTACCATATTATTATGAGTATTAGTGAAGACCAATTATGTGAAGATAGGTTGAAAATGGGTGAAGTTGTCCTTTAATGAGCGACACCAGGATGGTACAGTATGACCTCATGTGTATGTTGTGGGTTTTTTACACTTATTTTCTCACGGAAGTAATGATGAGCGTGGTGGTTTGGGACACTGAGCTAATGATAGGATAGGTCTTAACATGTGACCTGATCCTCACCTCACTGTCATTATAGAGACATAAATTATACCAACAATAATCATTCAATGTAGAGCCTTATGAAAGACTGAAGACAATAAATAAGTTGTTGGTTGATTGATTTTGTTTTGTTTATTTACATAATATAACAAATGGTACATGAGGTAACGGTTAAAAACATAAACACAGAATTAGACAAGACAAAGTAGTACTGTGTGTGTGTGTGTGTGTGTGTGTGTGTGTGTGTGTGTGTGTGTGTGTGTGTGTGTGTGTGTGTGTGTGTGTGTGTGTGTGTGTGTGTGTGTGTGTGTGTGTGTGTGTGTGTGTATATATATTATTTAATTGTAAAAGTACAAATTTAAAAGTACAAACGCAACATAAATCATAACCCAGGATAACACATAGAGTATGATTGCATACTGTGGTCCTGTCAAGTTTAACCATAATAGCCTAGGTGGTGAAGAATTCAGCAGTAAAATACATAGATATACCCTATAGGGTTGCTATTCTGGAGGGGGGGGGGGGGGGCGAACATTTGACGGAAATAGCCAATCAACAAGCTTGCGATGTGTCGCTTTTCGATGCCTTGTGAGCTTGTTGATCGGCTATTTTCGGAGAAGATATTTAGTGTTGAGCGAAACCGTACAGAGGACAGGTGGTCTATGTGTAGTGAAGGTGGTCTGTACAGAGGACAGGTGGTCTATGTGTTGTGAAGGTGGTCTGTACAGGGGACAGGTGGTCTATGTGTTGTGAAGGTGGTCTTTACAGAGGACAGGTTGTCTGTACAGAGGACAGGTTGTCTGTACAGAGGACAGGTAGTCTGTAGAGGACAGGTGGGCGGGTAGTGAGGCATTGCAACGCGTTGTGATCTTATAGATCGGTTGTTTTCACTAGTTTGGGTCCCGGCACAGAGACATCAAATGTCTCTTTTGGGAAGTTTGAGAACCACTGATGTATAGAGTTCTAGTATAGAGCCCTGGGGCACTCCTTAACAGCCACATAGGATTTAAGCGGTTAACCACTTTAACAATGTGTTTATAAATCCATCTCTGTTCAGTAAATGTACAGAAAACACATCCATAAAGGAGATTTTCACTACCTTTTTTTAATTTATTTCCCCCCTCATTGCTCTATCTTTGCCCTCATTTAGTATTCCATATCCTATGAATTATGCATACGTTTGATCCTCCAAGAATTTGGGTATAATCCAGGCTCTGGTATCCTATCCTCTGAGAGAATGTGAGACACCAGAACACACCACGACCAAACCCAGCATCCAGGGTGTCTTCCTGCTCTTTGATGGGGGGTTACAGAGGTGAGGAGCTCTTTGATGTGGGGTTACGGAGGGGAGGAGCGCTCGTTTTGCAGAGCCCAACGTCCCTGAGTAGCGGAGCGAACTTCCCCTCCTCGTTCACTACTGCTGCAGGCGTTCAGTAATATGTATATAGTGTGTATGTATTTATGTGGGCATTAGGGTTGTTGCCAACCGTCCTGTTTTCGTACCCTTGTCAGTCTGTTAGTTGATCAGGGTTTGTGTTGGATGCTGTGATGGTAGCGTTACTCTAGACCTGATTCATTCCAGCCCTAAGGGGGTGTGTGTGTGTGTGTGTGTGTGTGTGTGTGTGTGTGTGTGTGTGTGTGTGTGTGTGTGTGTGTGTGTGTGTGTGTGTGTGTGTGTGTGTGTGTGTGTGTGTGTGTGTGTGTGTGTGTGTGTGTGTGTGTGTGTGTGTGTGTGTGTGTGTGTGTGTGTGTGGGTGTGTGTGTGTGCATCTCATCTCTTATGTTGTTGGTTGTTGTTTGTCCAAGTGTGGCCGTTTGATGGTGTTTCTACTCCGTTGGCCGTTGTATTTACACGTTTTAGGAATGCTGTGATGTTTATCTGGAACATGAAAACAAAACCACTTGAAATAAGTGTTACATAGCTCTATATTCTCATAGTACTCATTGTAGTGATGTGCGGGTCGGGTTTTTTCATGACCCGCCCCGCCCCGCCACGGAACCCAACCCGCCTCAACCCGCCCCGCGAACCCATATATAAATCTATGGCTCAAGCCGCCCTGCGACCCGCGGTAAAAAAGAAAATCGGTAAAATCATGAAGGAAAATAATCTTCAAGTATACACCCCAAGTGTATTCAAACTGTTTTATTGTTATTATTCTTATTCTTATTAGGAATAAAAGACAAAACAAGAGCATGTGATTTATTTATTTTTTTGCGTGTGAGAGCGGCTGACCCGCTCACCCGCAGCCCGCATAATTGCCTCTGAAATCCTGACTCGACCCACCCGCGGGTCCCGCGGGTTACGGGTCGGCCCGCTCATCACTAACTCATGGCTATAGAGTGTTGGTTCTCTCCAGCTCTTCATTAAACAGAAAATACTTTTTTTCAGGTCAGGATACTAAATTTGATCCATTCAAGAGAGAGAACGCATACAGGATAAACAAGTGAGATTGGAAGAGATGAAACAAACACACAAACAAAATAAATCGAACTATGCAATTGAAGCTGTTAAATACTCTTCGTGGGGAGCTCCCTCCTGATTGGATAAAATGTGTATCCCCGCCTCAAAATTTATTATTCTGTTTACTGAAGAGCTGGAGAGACGAGCAGACACAGACACATACTGTATGACTTTACAAGCCCTTTAAGTCTTAGTTATTCATGTAGAGATGAAGAGGTTTAAGGGAGAGAGAAGAACTTCCGCCCTCACAGTTATGACGTGGTCATAAAGTGGAGATGTGCCCATATAGCAGTGAGACTAATGTGTGATTATATTACATGATCTTACATTAAAACCTGTATCTGCCTGTAGCATTATCGATCTCACATTAACCCATTAAGACCGGGAACGCATCTGTGTCATGTTAAGATTTTTCTTTGGGCTATTCAAAAATAGCAGATCTACAAGCTCGTAGCGCGGCACTCGGTTTTGAAAATAAATCGTGGAAATGTGTGCAAATCTTTGAATGTATACATTTTTTACTTGAATCTTTGCTTCTGCTGGGGGTCCCTGGAACACAATATTTTTGAGATGGGGGGGTTCGCGGCCAAATACAAATCATTCTGGGTGTCCTTGACATGAAACAGTTTGAGAACCACTGATTATATACTGTAGCAAAACCTGTATCTGTGTGTAGCAGTAATGATATTACATTAAATGTAGCAGTCATGATTAGGGATGTTCGATATTATTGACTGATAATGGCATAAAACTATAATGTCGGAAAATATCGGTATCGTTTTTTTTATGAGTGTGTGTGTGTGTGTGTCATGAAATTTGAGCTTACCATAGTCACAGTAATCCTTAATCATATTCAAGGGCTTTTGCAGAGAAATGAGACTCACTCCAGTCACTTTCAGCCTAAAGCACTGGGTTCAAGTGGTTAATGTAAAAATAAAAGTCCCTATCACACACAGATTTGGCGCCCCCCCCCAGGGGGTCCCGGACCCCTTGTTGAAGACCCCTGCTCTGGTGGTTCCCCAACATTGTGACCTATTCTGGGTCATCACGGATCTGTTTTCACGGGTCGCAAGACATTTTTCTAAAGTGCTACAAGTTCACAACCTGAAGTGCTGCGATGTGGTGTTGTGCACTTGTAGATTGACAAGTGTGTGTGTGTGTGTGTGTGTGTGTGTGTGTGTGTGTGTGTGTGTGTGTGTGTGTGTGTGTGTGTGTGTGTGTGTGTGTGTGTTCAGCAACCTAGTCGCTTCTTTTTGGGCTTGTTTGTTTGTGGCAACCCTGCCGTCTAGGACAGCATAGTGTGTGTGTGGGGGTAAACTTGTGTTCACCTCTCTCCTCCTCGGCGTAACAAAGACCATAATGTCATAATGACGGGTTACAGTTACACATGTTTACTTTATGACTACATGTAGGTGTAGCTCATAAAGCCTGCTGGTATTTACTCTATTTGTGTCTGTTTTTAACTCATTAAGACCAGGAACGCATCTGTGTCATTTTAGATTTCTTTTTCTTTTCAAAAAAAAAAATGTAATCGTGAAAATGTGTGCAAATCTTTGAATATATATTTTGTAAAGCGAACATTTGTAACTCAAATCTTTGCTTCTGGGGGGTCCCTGGAACAACACATTGTGAAATGGGGGGTCCGCGGCCAAATACATATCTAAAAACCTTTCTATGTCAAGGACCCCCCCAAAATGATATGTATTTGGCTGCGGACCCCCATCTCAAAATATGTTGTTCCAGGGACCCCAAACATGTTGGCTTTAAAACATAGCAAACATAGCAAAAAAAATAGCCAAAGACATCTTAAATTGACACAGATGCGTTCCCGGTCTTAACGGGTTAAGTTAGCTGTGCTTCTACCTGACGTGTCAACACTGGCTTCTGAGACGAAGTTCAATTTGTAGCATTTATCATACCTGTGTTTGAACGTCTGAAACCTCACCCAACCATGCTGTGGTTTCCTCTACCTCCATCCTGTTGTCTAGCCCACAAATCAGCAGCCTATTATGTCACAAAACAACCTACTTCTATGATCCTTTGAGCCCTGATGGGACCTGGGATCTGTCTGGAGGGAAGCCAGTGGGATCTGTCTGGAGAGAAGCCAGTGGGATCTGTCTGGAGGGAAGCCAGTGGGATCTGTCTGGAGGGAAGACAGTGGGATCTGTCTGGAGGGAAGACAGTGGGATCTGTCTGGAGGGAAGCCAGTGGGATCTGTCTGGAGGGAAGCCAGTGAGAGGGAAGCCAGTGGGATCTGTCTGGAGGGAAGCCAGTGGGATCTGTCTGGAGGGAAGCCAGTGGGAAATGGCTCAGGTTTAAAGCCGGTTAAGAACAGCCATGATGGCAGGAGACACGGATGTGTGGAGATGGAGAGAGAGAATGGGACGATTTCTGTTGTTATTTCCAGGGCAAAGCACAGGAATGTGTGTGTGTGTGTGTGTGTGTGTGTGTGTGTGTGTGTGTGTGTGTGTGTGTGTGTGTGTGTGTGTGTGTGTGTGTGTGTGTGTGTGTGTGTGTGTGTGTGTGTGTGTGTGTGTGTGTGTTGAAATGCAGTGGTGTAAATAACTTAGTACATTTACTCAAGTACTGTACTTCAGTAAAATGTTGTGCTATTTTTACTTTACTGGAGTATTTCCAATTTTCAATACTTTTACTTCTACTCCACTACATCTCAGAGGCAAATATTGTACTTTTACTCCACTACAATTATCTGAAAACTTTAGTTACTTTGTAGATTTTGATTATTATCACAAGACATACATTAACCACTTCAGCCCTATGCATACATAGGCTATATGAAAATAGCCTATCTACAAGCTCACAACGCTTGTGAGCTTGTAGATAGGCTATTTTCAAAGCATTTTCATACATTTGGAAACTGTCCTAACTGAAATAGGACATTCTGCTAAATTAGTTATTTCACTTTCAGTAAGTACTGAAGTATATTTTAATCTTAATGCGAATACTTTTGTGCTTTTACTCAAGTACATTTTGAATTCCGGACTTTTACTTGTAACAGAGCATTTCTACATTGCAGTATTGATACTCTTACTTAAGTACAAAATGTCAGTACTTTTTCCACCACTGTTGAAGTGTAAATAAACACCTTACATCACGGCTGTGAGCCTGTTAGTGCCTACAGTGTTTTTCCATTGGGTGCATCTATTGATCAGGGACAGGGTTGGGTATTGATCGGTCATGCTGATGCTAAGCCTGTAGTTTTAAAACGGTGGCTGTGCCACAACTGAGACTTTTCAATATTCATTGATTAATAGAGAAGCATGTTTAGGCTTAATTGAATCGAAATTATATATCAACGAATCGACGGCAGAAGAATGCCATGGAGATCATTACTGAAGAGAAGAGGAAACTGAAAACTATATTTTATAACTTGAAGAAATTGTAAACAATGTTATTTATTTAATTATCATTATTATTATATATGTTTTTGATAATGCAACTAAGTGCAGGGGTATATGTGTATGAATGTGTGTGTAATATATGTTACAAAAAAAGTCAATACAAATATGAGAAAACGAATCGACAGAAAAATAATTCCAGTTATATTTTTATAATCAACTAAATCTATTAGTCTGATTAACCACTAAAGCCCTGTATTATACTTTTGTTGATTTTACTGTGTTTGTACAATGGTGTGTCATCACGCAAATGTACAGAAAACAGCCGATCTGCAAGCTCACAATGTGTTGCAATGCGACGTGCTATGAGCTTATAAATCGATCAAATAGCCGTGTGTTATGTGTGTGTGCTGATATGACCCAGTCGCTTCTTTTAGGCTTGTTTTTTATAGACCAGGCTGCTTGTTTCCGATGTAAAATCTGGCAACACTGATTCATCATACAACAAAAAATCATATAGCAGTGGTTCTCAAACGTATACGTATTTGGTCATTTTTGAGCAATCCACCATTGGGCAAACTAAGACAATGTGTCTGACCCCTCTAATGTACTCTATCCTGTGGATAGGTTACTGCTGTCAGGTAGGAGGTACGGGGTCCATGCGTTCAGCTATAATAGGTATAAGTACTCTTTTTGTCCCTCTGTCAATTACACTCCTCAATGGAGGCCAGAGAGCGGGGCAGAAGGTTTTGAGGAGGTGCTGAGGTGTTGCTCTTGTTAAACTATATATGCTGGATGAGGTGTTTTATTTATTATGCTGGAGGGTGATGGAGACACAGTATAATAACCTTGAACCTTGATGTGGTTTGGCTGTAGAGTGAAGGTGTTCAGACACACTGCTGCTATGAAGGTGTGACAATCACCATGACGCTGAGACAAATGACTCACTGTGTGTGTGTGTGTGTGTGTGTGTGTGTGTGTGTGTGTGTGTGTGTGTGTGTGTGTGTGTGTGTGTGTGTGTGTGTGTGTGTGTGTGTGTGTGTGTGTGTGTGTGTGTGTGTGTGTGTGTGTGTGTGTGTGTGTGTGTGTGTGTGTGTGGCCCTTTTATGATAACCAAGATTAATGCTAAATAGATTTTATTTTATAGTAGAGTTTTTCTTGTGTGTTTTTTTTATTGAAACCACTTTTCAACCTGGTGTCCCTAATTCAGGCATGTTGTTATATAAAACAAAAGGTCAAACATATGTAAATAATCAAATGCGAAATTTGCTCATCTTCTAGCCCACTTCTTCTAGATCTTCAAGCCCACAACGTGTCACAACGTGAAACGTTGTGGGCTTGTAGATCAGCTAGTTTCGATATTTTGTTGTACGACAAAGTATAGGATTTAAAAATATATTATGTAATATCAACTCCACTCTTGCCATAATGTTACCAGCTCTAAACATCACAACATGTAGCCATAACCCAGTGTAAAGGGATGTTTTATATTACTTTATTATTATATTGGTATTGGTTTACCAATTGGTATACTGAAAAAAAAACATCCACTGAAATGTTGTCAGCATTTTATGGTAATGCTATTGAAATGAAATCCTCCCCCATGTGTACTGGTGGCATTTCACACTCTCTCTCTATTCCTTCTCTAGAACAAGACAAAAGCCCAGACTGTTTTTATAACCCATTAAGACCGGGAACACATCTGTATCATTTTTAAGATTTCTCTGGCTATTAAAAAATAGCAGATCTACAAGCTCATAGCACGGCACTCGCAGATCTACAAGCTCATAGCGCGGCACCGAGTGCCGCGCTATGAGCTTGTAGATCTGCTATTTTTTTAAGCGAACATATGTAACTGTGAAATGTCTCAACAAATGTCTTATTTTTTTTCTGAAAAACTATTGTTGCTGTAATATCAGTGGTGCTCAAACATTTTCTTGTCAAGGACCTCCAAAATTATGTTTTTGGGGACCGCCGATCCCCATCAAAATATGATTTGAGTTAAAAATGTTGTTTCAAAAATATATATATATTCAAAGATTTGCACAAATGTTCAATATTTTTCAAAAAATAGCAGACCTACGAGCTTGTAGCTCGGCACTCAGTGCCGCGCTACGAGCTTGTAGATCTGCTATTTTTGAATAGCCAAAGCATAAAAATAATGGTTATAGCTAAAAATGTAAAAGTGACACAGACGCGTTCCCGGTCTAAATGGGTTAAGAGACGATTCCATTTTGTGTTTGCAGTGTGTGTGTGTGTGTGTGTGTGTGTGTGTGTGTGTGTGTGGGACTCTGCCTTGTAGAGAGAGAGAGATAGAGATTTCGCTCGTGTTCACAAATATTGTCCCGTCCTAGAAAAAGTATGAATAACATATAGGAGATATGCCTGTGCCCGGTAATTGAACTGCGGCGACAACGGTACGGGCCGCGCGGTGCTGTGCGGTGTTGGTGCGGTAGCGGCAACACTGTGTTCCACACCTGGGCTTAAAATAGCTTTTACTTTCCTCTGTCGGTTCAGGTTTATCCTAACCTGGTGGTACTGTATGTACACTGTCTAGTGAACTGAACAAACACTGTTTTAAAAGATGCTGAAGTCTTTTGGTCTGTAACACAATGTTACTAGGGGTTCTCAACGTGCGGTTTGGTGACCCACCACTGGGTCCTAATGGACCCACATTTCAGCCTCCTCGCCGCCTGCCCCTGTCCTTCCAGCATGGTGGTGTTACGATGAAATTGGTGACCTCGAAATTGGTGTCATTTTTGTCTCATTCCTAAGCCAATAATTTGATGTCTGGCAGAAAGATGCTATATTATATATCCGGTAGGAGACTTTGAGTCTCCTACCGGACAGACCGCCGGTCATGAAATTATTGGTTTAGGAATGCGACAATAACAATAACATCTCCAGGAATTCAATTGATAGAAAATAAGTGTTTTTTTTTGGGTGAACTACTCCTTTAACGTCAAAACCTATAGCATCTGTCCAAACAACAGCATTGAAAGTTAGTCTGTGGACGACTGGCGTAGTGGTCCGTGCACTGCGTGTCGCGGGTTCAAATCCTGATCCCGACTACCTTTGCTGCGTGTCTCTCCCCATTTCCTGTCAGTCTACTGCATGGGTTCCCAAACTTTTCAGCCTGCGACCCCAAAATAATGTGGCCATTGACTCGCAACCCCACCTAACCCTGGAGGTAATTTATGCACATAAACTTGATGTTTGGTGTGCATTTGTAATGTATTAAAATGTACTATTTGCAATCAGTTTTAGAGTGTATTTCATCCATTCTGTTGAATAAAAAAAAACATATATATATATATATACCTTTTTTTTAAGACCCAAAATAATTTCGCGACCCCAACCCCTGGTCTACTGAATACCATCAATAAAGGTGGAAAAGGCAAAAAAAAGAGTCAATAATCTGAGGAGAGGAGTGTAGGTCACTTGGAATGTTGTCCAGGCTGTGGGTGGTAGGGAATGGATGGACATATGGTGTGTGTGTGTGTGTGTGTGGGAAGGTGGGAAGGTGTGTAGCAGGGCTGGATGTAATCCTGGAGGTTAGGAGGGGGTCGTTGGCATCATGCCCTTCATCACCTTGCAAGTCCTCATGCAGGCTGGCCAGCAGCCAGGAAGCCAGTGAGTGTGTGTGTGTGTGTGTGTGTGTGTGGAAATATTCCAAACCAACAGAACAGATCTGTGTGTAGGCCGACTGTGTGTTTGAACGCCTTTGAGCTTTTCGGCTTTACAATCTCAAGACATGTTTGTTCAGTGTCTTCTTGTTGAGGGAGTGAAACACCACAGTTGTTACAGCAGCAGCAGGGAGGAGGAGGCTCTTCTGTCTGCAGGGCCCTGGGGAGGAGGAGGCTCTTCTGTCTGCACGGCCCTGGGGAGGGACAGTGTGACAAAGCTGCCGTGGCCTGGTGGTGACCTCTGACTTCTGGATGCTTCTATCTGGGGACATGATGAGCTCTAGTGGTGGAAAAAAAGGTTCATTTCAGTGAACGAACAATTGCGTTCACGTTCACGGCAATGATTCGTTCAAATGATTCGTTTCAAATGATTCGTTCACATTCTCATTCAGTAGCGCTATTTTCTAGCGTTCAACATTTACTTGAGTAAAAGTACAAAAGTATTGGCATCAAAATATACTTAAAGTACTAAAGTAAAAGCACTAACATATTTGAAAATAGCCGATCTACAAGCTCACATTACAGTCATTTAGCAGACGATTTTATCCAAAGCGACTTACAATAAGTGTATTCAACATAGGTAGGGAACGAAACTACTAATCACCAGAAGTCTTAAGTGCATTTTCTGCAAAAACAAGCAACTAAGAGTATACCTAGTGCTAAGGTAAAAGTACAATATATCAGCTACCGACTTTCTTAAACAGATGAGACAAATAGGAAAATCAAATGAGCAAGAGCTAAAACAAATAAGTGTATCGACTAAACAAGATCCAATAAAACAATACAATAATAAAACAAGAGTTCGTACAACTAGTTAACAACAAGTAGGCAAGGCGAAGAGGAAGGGTAGTGTTTCCTGAAGAGGTGGGTTTTCAGCCTGCGGCCAAAGATGGGCAGTGACTCTGCTGTCCTGACATCAGTGCCTCTGCTGTCCTGACATCAGTGACTCTGCTGTCCTGACATCAGTGACTCTGCTGTCCTGACATCAGTGTCTCTGCTGTCCTGACATCAGTGTCTCTGCTGTCCTGACATCAGTGTCTCTGCTGTCCTGACATCAGTGACTCTGCTGTCCTGACATCAGTGACTCTGCTGTCCTGACATCAGTGTCTCTGCTGTCCTGACATCAGTGTCTCTGCTGTCCTGACATCAGTGGGGAGTTCATTCCACCACTGTGGGGCCAGAACAGAAAAAAAGTCGTGACCGTGTAGATCGGCCTAAAGACTACAGTGCATTGTTCACTTTTTACGGATGTATTTCAACAGACAACCTGGACACAGTCATCAGGGTGTCTTCCTGGTTCAGTCTGCTGCTTTTTGGGGACATGATTACATCCTAGAATTCAGCCTTTTCTTTTTTTATTTCTCTGATGTACAAAAAGCTCCACGGATCAGCAGTATTTCAGCAGAGAGGGGGGGGGCAGTACAAGACGTCCCAGGAGCTTTAGAAAAAACATAAATGCAAATTAGTTTTTTTTTTCCGGTTTGTGTGCGACGGCAAAATCAAAATAAAAAGAATTTAACTGGAAGACTTGAGATTGCATTCATTTACTCCTCCAGTGTTTACACTTCAGAACTATTATGAATGATCTTGTTTATGTAATGTCCACTTTTTTTTAACCCATGAAGACCGGGTTAAAAAAAATAGCAGATATACAAGCTCATAGCACGGCACCGAGTGCCGCGCTATGAGCTTGTATCTCTGCTATTTTTGAAAAATGGTGAACATTTGTGCAAATCTTTGAATATATATATATATATATATATTTTTAAAGGGAATATTTGTAACTCAAATCTTTGCTTCTGGGGGATTCTACAAATGTCCTCTAAATCCTAACAGTTTTTAATATCAGTGGTTCTCAAACTTTTTTCAAGGACCCCCAACATGATATGTATTTGGCCACGGACCCCCATGTCAAAATATTTTGTTCCAGGGACCTCCCCATGATGCTATGAGCTTGTAGATCTGCTATTTTTTGAATAGCCAAATAAATCTATAAAATGACACGGATGCGTTCCAGGCCTTAATGTCCCCTGTGGTTCCTGCTCCCCAGCTCTTTGTTGTGCCCATTTCTCATAATTAAATTGAGCTACAGTTGCGTTAATTGTGTTTTTGTTTACTGTTCCTGCTACGGAGGAGGAGGATGCTTATTAAATAACTTCTTTAGCACACTGCACAAAAATAATTAACTTAGTGTAATGGCACTTTGCTTTCTCTTTTTTTTTGGGGGGTTGTTTGGAAATGAAGCTAAATCATTGTGGCACGTTAACGTGAGCTTGTAGATCGGCTATTTTCAAATAGCCAATGTACATGTAGTATTATGGGTTTAATGTGACCAAACTGGTTTTGATGCTATATATTAACTCATTATGCTGGTGTGTGTGTGTGTGTGTGTGTGTGTGTGTGTGTGTGTGTGTGTGTGTGTGTGTGTGTGTGTGTGTGTGTGTGTGTGTGTGTGTGTGTGTGTGTGTGTGTGTGTGTGTGTGTGTGTGTGTGTGTGTGTGTGTGTGTGTGTGTGTGTGCGCGAGATCATGTGACATAGTCGCTTGTTTCTCTTGCTAAATCACCTGCTAGGTCTCGCCAGAGTGTGTTGTTGAGACAGAGAAAGGTTGATGATAAAGTAAAATAAATGTGCTCCTGGTTTGTCTCTAAAAGAAAACGCCATTTCAGTATGAACATCTTGTGAATATTGTGTGTCTTGTGACGATCGGGTCCAATATTTAGTTCAGTAACCATGGAGCTAGAGACTGGTTCAGAAGCTGTGTTCACCTTCACTCTTCCATTGGAATCAGTAGACTCCAATATACCTGCTTCTTGTCTCCTAAAAAGGCGTGTACCTACAGTACGTCACACTGATACGGGGAGTAAACCGGAGATGGCATGTCTTGCTCTTTCCTTCTTGGGTTAGACTGATTGGCCACGGTTGGTGGTGGTCACAGAAGGGGGCGTTCGGTAGGCCAATCAGAGCCAGGTGGGGGCGGGTCTTTTTGTAACCCAGCTCTTAACCCTATAAAAGGCAGCTGCACACTGCGCAGCATCCAGTTAGTTGGAACTTGGCAAACTCCACACTCTGGATTTGTGCAATAATAAATCGTCTTTTACTGCAGTTTAAACCGGTTCCTATGAGACATGGTCTTTCAAAGTTGATAGCTCTGTTCTGACCTGAATAGCTAACATTAAGGATGTTGGATAAAGGCAATTCTGCAATGTGGCCAGCATATTTCATATAGTCTGTCAGTGAATGGAGACAAAAATATTTTTGTGACTATTACTGTTACTTGAAAGTATTTTGGTATGAAAATATGCAATTTAGATGTAACCAAATATAGGCCTAGGCCTACTGGATCCATAACTCCATGTCTCACATTTGTGACAAACTTAACCGCTTGAAAATAGGTTGAAAATTCAGGGAGTTGCGATGATTTTAATTGTGGAGAGACCGTCTGCTTCAATGGACATAAATGCATTAGAACAGTGGTTTTCAACCCTTTTCATCATGTCAAGGTCCATTATTTATTCACCATTTGAGCCATGGAACACCGTCTGATGAGCAGGGACGTGCACAGATAGACTCTAGGTGGTGCTAGAGCAGTTTTTCAGTTTACAGCAGGGGTCTTCAACAGGGGGTCCGGGACCCCTAGGGGGTCCTCAAAGTTACTACAGGGGGTCCGCCAAAATCTTTATGTGATATGATTTTTCTTTTTACCATAACCACTCGAAACCTAGCATCCCTTTTCTGAGGAGAACTTTAGCCAAAAATAGCCGATCTACAAGCCCACAACGCCTCGCAGCGCGAGGCGTTGTGGGCTTGTAGATCGGCTATTTTTGGCAAAGAGGTATAGGTTTAGAGGGAAAAAAGAGCAGACCAAGTAAACAAAAAAAAGTATAATCTTAAACACAATTTTATACAATATAGAGGGGTCCCTGCTTCATCTCTCTCAGCTAGGGGGTCTTTGGCCTGAAAACTTTGAAGACCCCTGGTAGCCCATGGTGACATCGATCAATTCTGGATTAAAAGCTTCTAATATATTAACAATTCCCCAAAATGTGCGTCGCAATTTTCTTCTATAAATCTCACACTACTAAGGCAGCAAGGTGCCCTTTTTTTTTACTTGAGCACCTGCCCCTCAAAATGTCTGTGCACGCCACTGCTGATGAGCTTTAGCCTCTCACACCCAAAACTTAGAATATGTTGTTATCGTTCGATAAGATGCTGTCAAAATAACAATTCTTTATGTTCTCTAATTGTGTACCTGTATAGTAGGTAATGCAGATGTTTAACAATTTGACTCTTGAAAGTGTGAAATGTTATACTCAAGATTTAAAGATCTATAAGGGTCCATTTGGTTATCAACTCTCCCATCATTTAGCTGGGGACCACCTGGAACCCCCTCAAGGACCACTGGTGGTCCCCGGACCACTTGTTGAGAACCATTGCACTGACAAGTCCTGGAAAAGACGCACTGTGATTGGCCAGTAGGCACTTTGAGTCTCAGTTTGCCTACGCTAAAATGATGGCCGCGATACCAGTTGCTCCGAACTGGTATCGAACGAACTGCAGAGGCCAATGAGGTATCTAGGTTTCTATATCTATGGCGATAATGATGGTACTGATGATGATGATGATGTCATTTCCTGTTCCTGTCAGATCCCTGGTGGAGGACGACGACGCCCACATGAAGGTGGCCCTGGGCTACGGGGACATGACCTCTGCTCACCTCCACCTGCAGGCCTCCAAGACAGGGACCTCCAACACACGCTTCTTCACCTCCAACACACACTCCTCTGTGGTCCTACAGGTACACTATACACACACACACACACACACACACACACACACACACACACACACACACACACACACACACACACACACACATACACACACACACACACACACACACACACACACACAGCTCCGTGGTTCTTCAGGTAAACAACAACAACACAAACAAAGTCTGCACACTGTGGCTTAACCCCAGTTTAACACTTTGACTAAAAAAAGTCTTCTTCAGAATGAAGAATAGGCTCTATGCACAGCAGCCATATTGGGAATGAATTGGGCCTCTTCCTTACTTCCTTCACAGGTGATACCAATGATACTAATTAAGGCTCTGTTCCATTTGGTGTGGCATAGTGGTTGTCTTATTTTCAAGGACCCCCATAACTCTGAGATTGTACAAATGGAACCAAATGGACCCGTAAGGGTCCATTTGGTTCCATTTGTACACTCTCAGAGTTACACACCCACCATAAGGGGCCATTTGGGAACCAAAATGGAGTGTTTCTAGTGAGCCAACATGCACGATATCAGCACCCTGACCAGAATGGAACAGAGCCTTCATTAGTATCTTAGTATATATTGGTAACACCTGTGAAGGAAGTAAGAAGAGGCCCAATTTCTTTCCAATATGGCTGCTGTGCATAGAGCCTATTATGACAGCACATCAGTGCTGGTCTCTGTGATTCTCATACAGGAGCAGTCCACGCTGGGCAAGACCTAGCCAAGTGAGTGTCTAAACAGAAGTAACGGAATTTGGCAGAAGTACCGCCCCAAGAAATGACGTTGACAGACACATTACAAATCTGTTTACATTCTCTGTGAATGAAACGAGTGTTGTGATTGGTCGGTCGAAAAATATTGTTTCCGGGGGAAACGGGTACGGCAGAAGTCCCGCCCCCTATAGACACACTCTGCATTAGGTCGTGACCAGGCTTTTCTCTTCACAAATGAGTAAGGCTGGGAAGCAGGCTAGGAGCAGTCACTGTGTCCAGAGTGTCTGTTGGTGTTGCTCCAGTCTAAATGGGCTCCCTCTGGCGTCTGGCATTTTGTTACCAAATTACTATCCTTTTTGTCAGGGCTGGTATGGCCGACTTTAAGGGATTCATTTAACAAGACTCTATCTATGTATGAATCTATCTATCTGTACAGGGTGCCGCGGAAGTCTTCAAAGTATTAACTCATTGAGTGCCATTAACATGTTTCACGTGTTTTACCACTATGGTGCAACGTGCCATTAACGTGTTTCACGTGTTTTTGAAAAAAAATTGAAAAAAACTTTTTTGAACCCAAGATATCATCATCTGAAGATGTGCAGCTCCATCCACTCCTTGTTTAACTTATAACTTAAAAAGGCTGCATCTCGCTTCCTAAGCACTTTTTTTTTTACTTTGAAAAAAATAAAAAAATAAAAATCATAATGGCCAGAAATAGATAATAATAATTTGGGCACTCAATGAGTTAAAACATATGTAATTTGTTTATGTTTATGTTTATTGTCTCATAAAGGACTTAAACACACAAAGTCAAAGAAAGTCTTAGATTTGTGTTGAGGTCTTAAAAATGTTTTGAGGTCTTAAAAATGCTAGACACATGACTGTTGTAACATTTTCAGAGACCATCCATAAGCATTAGCAACACAGGAGTAGAAGTATGAAGTATTGAAAAATGGACATACTCAATCAAGTACAATGTTGAGGTGCTTTTACTTTAGGGTTAGTACCTGATTAGTTGTTACTTTTTCCAGATTTTCAACCTTTTTCATATCAAGGTCCATTATTTATTCAGCATTTGAGCCACAGAACCACCGTTTGATGACATTTAACCTCTCAGAACCCGAAACTTTGAATATGTTGTTATCGTTGGATAAGATTTTGTCCACAATTCCATCCATGCTGTATTGATGTTGTATCATAGGAGAGATAACAGGCAAATGTTGATCAAAATAACAATTATTATACATTCTCTAATTGTGTAGAACTTATTGTAAATTAAGTAATGCAGATGTTTAACAATAATTTAACTCTTGAGGGAGTAAAATGAAACCAAATGGACCCGTAAGGGTCCATTTGGTTTCATTTTACTCCCTCAAGAGTTAAAGATCTATAAGGGTCCATTTGGTTTCATTTTACACTCTCAAGAGTTAAAGATCTATAAGGGTCCATTTGGTTACCAACTCTCCATCATTTAGCTGGGGCCCACCTGGAACCCCCTCAAGACCACTGGTGGTCCCCGGTACCACTGGTTGAGAACCACTGATTTACACCACTGATTCAGACACACTCGGCCTGATGATGATGATGATGTAACTTCATGATGATGTAACTTCATGATGATGTAACTACCATGAGGTCATCCTATGACATGTTGTGGTTCTTCTCTCTAGCAGCTTCTCAGGGAAATGACTAATATATATATATAACGGCAGCAGGAAGACAACTTAATCATAGGTGTGACAACCAACCACTCTGGGATGAGACATGCTATTTATTATGTATGCACACGCTATGTCATTTAGTCTGTGTATCATCTTATATATGAAGTTAAAGTTGTCTGTCTGTCTGTGTGGTTGGTTGGCGGGCGGGCGATGATGGTGCCCAAATATGGACTTACCGCCGGACATCAGCTCAAATTGTGGGTGTTTAGGCGATGGTTTCTGTTGTGTGAGACATCACACAGTGAGGGGGGAGGGGGGGTGTTTTATGTAGGTTTGGGATCCTTTGGGATTTTAAGGATTCAGGTTCTTTAACGATTTCCCTCTTTATCCATCCAACCTGGGAACGCACCTGTCTGTCATTTTAGATTTGAGCTATATGACCATTATTTTATGCTTTGGCTATTCAAAAGTAGCAGATCTACAAGCTTGTACGAGCTTGTAGATCTGCTACCTTTGGAAAATCTACATGTATTTTTGGAAACATTTTTAATTTAAGGTAATTCTTTTTAACCCATTAAGACCTGGAATGCATCTGTGTCACTTTAAGATTTATTTGGCTATTGAAAAATAGCAGATATACAAGCTCATAGCGCGGCACCGAGTGCCGCGCTATGAGCTTGTATATCTGCTATTTTTTGAAAAATCGTGAAAAAATATTTTTTTGATTTTTTTTTTTCAAAAAACTGTTAGGATTCAGAAAATGTTTAGAAGCGGCCTCAGGTCTTAATGTTAAAGGTCCCTGGACAAAATATTTTACAAATGTTTGCTTGAAAAATATATATATTCAAAGATTTGCACACAATTTCACGATTTTTCAAAAAATTGCAGATCTACAAGCTCATAGCGCTATGAGATATATATGTGATGCAGAGTGGAGCTTGATCAAGAAACAAAGAGACACAGAAAGAAAGAGAGAGGAGGGAGAGAGAGAGAGCCTATTTGACCCATGCAATAACCTGGCGACCCACTGAATGCTGGGGACCCACTGATTGAACACAGTGATTGACCCATAGACATTATAAAGTATGGACAAAGTTACGCCCATAGACTCTACACACCGTAAATTAATTTCAACCATTTTAAATCCGCCATCTTTCTATATCCTATGCACTTGGAAATGAATGCTATTGGTTGGGACCAGAGTGGGGGTGGGGAATGAATGAATGATATTGGTTGTGTAACTTGTCAATCAATTCCATCACAAGGTTGTCATGCCCCTCCTACAGCATACCCTACTTTATCATCAATTTTAAAATAATTGGGAGCATAATTGACCAAAACACATATCATGGTGATTGAAAGAAGACTGGAAGCATATAGTATTTATGACAATGTTTATTAAGGTAAGAAAATCAAGTCTAAAGTTCGGCAAAAACCCATCCGCTTGAATAGAGCCTAATTGCTTCTGACACCAGCAGGGGTAAAACAGCGAGACTACGGGCCATTCATATGAACTGTCTCTTCCTATAGGGCATCGCAGTTGCGGCCACTTCCTGGTTCCACTGCAAAATACTCAATGCATTTTTCCCATTGACATTTCCAAAAATATTTATATATCAATTAATTTAAGCCTAGAATCAAGCTATCCAGGATCCTGGTGAATCATGACCATTAAACATCTTTTTCTGTGATTTTTTTTTAATTTTATATTTAATGATATGATATACTATATTTAATAAATACCCTTTGTTTTGCCGTTTTCAAAAAAGTTTTTTCACAGAATCAAACGTTTTATGGTCATGATTCACCAGGATCCTGGATAGCTTGATTCTAGGCTTAAAATAATTGATATAAATATTTTTGGAAATGTCAATGGGAAAAATGCATTGAGTATTTTGCAGTGGAACCAGGAAGTGGGCGGGAACTGCGATGCCCTATATAGCCTCAATTTACGACTCTGAAGCTGGCCCCTTGGATTGAACACAGCGATCGAAAACACACTGATCGACCTGTTGAGAAGCACCGTTGCGTGTCAACGCGGTAACTGCGGGAACGCCGGACAGACAGTTTTATATACACGTGTATGAATACAGTAAAAGGTGAAAGTGCTTGGCAGGAAAAAAAAGGGCTTCAGCACAACGGTAGTGCAGTCATGCACACACACACTTGAATAATGCATAACATCGTATGACCGTACTGCACATTAACCCATTACGACCGGGAACGCGTCCGTGTCATTTTAACATTTCTTTGGCTATTAAAAAATCACACCCTGTGTGAAGGTAGCGGCGCCTTTGAATACATTATGTCATCGATATGTGTTTATAATGTGTTTATAGCCATGTGTCATGTGAAGCTTGACCAATCACTTTGTTGACGGGTCTGACCAATCAGAGCGTTGACGACAGATAAAGTTAAATTGAGGATCTAACTTTAAATAACTTACCTAGAAGGAGACTTTAGCCAAATAAAAATATATACAAAAAAAACCATGAGGAAATAAAAAATAAACCTTGACATCATAGTGATGTCATGAATAGTCCCCTTGCCTGACAAATCACAACCTTGACGGGCCTGACCAATCAGAACCTTGACGGGCCTGACCAATCAGAACCTTAACGGACTCTTGGATTCTCGATCGTCTCTATCAAACCATTCTGTCATAACGGATGACTGGGTCCCGAACTCAGACTTTCTATACATTCACCCTTCATCTGTTCTTGTATCTTTCTCTTTCTATTCGTCATATTAACTTTAAATAACTTACCTAGACGGAGACTTTAGCCAAATGAATAATAAGATGAAGTCATTGTCATCGTTTATATAGACATCGAATTCTATATTCATGACATCATAGTGATGTCATGAATAGTGACCAATCACAACTTTGGCGCACCTGACCAATCAGAACGTTGACGCACCTGACCAATCAGAACGTTGACGCACCTGACCAATCAGAACGTTGGCGCACCTGACCAATCAGAACGTTGACGCAAAAGCCAGGCATAGAGGGCTAATATCCGCTCTATACCTAAAGGTATAGAGCGGCTAGCGCCGCTAAAAAAATAGCAGATCTACAAGCTCACAGCGCGGCACCGAGTGCCGCGCTGTGAGCTTGTAGATCTGCTATTTTTTTGAAAAAAAAGATTTGTGCAAAAAATATACATATTTTTTTCAAAGCGAACATTTTTAACTCCGATCTGTGCTTCTGGGGGTCCCTGGAACAACATATTTTGAGATGGGGGGTCCGGGGGCCAAATTCATATCATTTTTTGGAGGTCCTTGACATGGAAAGGTCTGAGCACCACTGACATGGCAACGTAAAACTTTCAGTTTAGATTTAGAAGACATTTGTAGATGCGCGTCCCCGGATTTAATGGATTAAGTACAGGAGAGCTATGAAAAAATAATGCAAGCGTCACTGTGAATGAATGAATGTGCAGGGTAATGACTGTTAAAACCATGGAACCTTTTGTTAACAACTCATTCTAAAATGAGTCATTGAAGGTCTTGTCACACTGTTTACAGAGGACAGGTTCTTCCCCAGTGTGGAGACGCTGGTGTGCCGTCAGGTTACCTAATTGACGGAAACACTTGTCACACTGTTTACAGAGGAAACGTTTTTTCCCCCAGTGTGGAGACTCAGGTGTCTCTTAAGATTACCGAACACATTGAAGGTCTTGTCACATTGTTTACAGAGGAAAGGTTTTTCCCCAGCGTGGCGACGCTGGTGTCTCTTAAGATTACCCGAGTCATTGAAACCCTTTCCGCATTGTTTACAGAGGAAAGGTTTTTCCCCAGTGTGGAGACGCTGGTGTGTCTTCAGGTTATGTAAGGTATTGAAACCCTTTCCGCAGTGTTTACAGAGGAAAGGTTTCGTGAAAATGTGTGCAAATCTTTGAATATATATATATTTTTAAAGCGAACATTTTTAACTCAAATCCTTGCTTCTGGGGGGTCCCTGGAACAACATATTTCGATGGGGGTCTGCGGCCAAATACATATAAGTTTGGGGGTCCTTGACATGAAAAAGTTTGAGCACCACTGATATAGAAACATACGTTTTTCATAATACTGTTGGGATTTAGGAGACATGTAGAATCGGCTTCAGGTCTCAATGGGTTAAGTATATTTTGATTTAATGCCGACCACCTGAGCATATCAACATTATGAAGGATTATTCTTCATACTGTATGGTCTGATATATATATATATATATTGTTGGAAGTGGACAGTGGGCACCATACTCCTCTGGTCCTCTGCGATATCCGGACGTACGGTTCTGGAGATATGTAAAGGAGTGGTTCTCAAATTTTTTCATGTCAAGGACCCCCAAATTGATACTTATTAGCCCGCGGACCCCCATTTGAAAAGATATGCCAGGGACCCCCATAAGAGAAGATTTTTTTTACGGCTCTAGCAGTGATTATCAACCATTTTAATTTCAAGGACCCCCGGTTTGACAAGCATTAGGGCTACAGACCCCCATTTAATGGCATTTATATCACTTGGACCGCAATTTATATTGTAAAGTCTATGTCAATTTAACTTTAAATTTAAGGTTCCATTTGTACACTCTCAGAGTTACAGACCCATAAGGGTCCATTTGGTGCCTAATCTATCATTTAGTCGGGGACCCCCTGGAACTCCCTCAAGGACCCCTGGGGGTCCCCGGACCCCACTTTGAGAACCAATGATGTAAAGGACAGATACGCACACTCTGTGTAATTTATAGAAGGATATCCAGGACCATTAGGTTTTATGGAAGATGCTTCTGAACATGTATTGCCAGTTTGACCAATCCTATATTAAAATTAACTCATTGACTACCGTTGTTTGTACCAAGCTTGTAGATCTGCTATTTCCGAAAAACAATTGAAAATGTGTGCATATCTTTGAATATTTATATTTTTTAAAGCGAACATTTTTAACTCGCATCTTTGCTTCTGGGGGGTCACTGGCACAAAACATTTTCAGATTCGGGTCCGGATGGCCAAATGTATATCAATTTAGGGGTCCTTGGCATGAAAAAGGGTTGGAAACCATTGATTTAAGTAAGTCATCAGGAGACTGAATGCTGCTGCTTGAAGTGTGAATCCAGGCCATGATCCACATTCTATGATTAGCATAACATTGATAAAAGCAGATAAGAGCTGCTTTGCCCACGACCGCATCAAACCCAGCATTAACCAAGGACTAGGATTAAGTTAGGATGTCCAATCCAACACATGGCCTTCTTGTTTTTTTCCCCAGAAGAGGAAGGTCTCCCTTTATTATATTGTAGTTAATTCGGTCATATCAAAACGTCCATATTTTTGGGGTGAACGTTCGGGCGAAGAGACGCTGTGTGTGTGTGTGTGTGTGTGTGTGTGTGTGTGTGTGTGTGTGTGTGTGTGTGTGTGTGTGTGTGTGTGTGTGTGTGTGTGTGTGTGTGTGTGTGTGTGTGTGTGTGTGTGTGTGTGTGTGTGTGTGTGTGTGTGTGTGTGTGTGTGTGTTTCTTTTTACAGCAGTTGACCCGAAGTGCTTTCCAATCAAAGATTACCAGCAACAACAACATAACCATATAACCATATAACATAAGTTTAACACAGCAAAGAAAAGAAGCCCATACAAATCAAGAAGCACCTACGATACAACTAAATAGATGCAATGGCATTCTATAGAAAAAGGATGAAGTAATATGAAGAAAATTCAACTTTTTTTTACTAAATTTATTCCCAAACGGAGCTAAAAGCAAGAGAGAAGAGGCGGGTCTTTAAATTAGATTTAAAAGTAGTGTGGTGTAGTGAGGCAGGACTTAATGTGGGACAGGAGATCATACTCCACAGTTAACCCATTAAGACCTGGAACGCATCTGTGTCACTTTTTCATTTGCGCTAAAAAGCATTATTTTACACTTTGGCTATTCAAAAATAGCAGATCTACAAGCTCATAGCGCGGCACCGAGTACCGCGCTATGAGCTTGTAGATCTGCTATTTTTGAAAAATCGTGAAAATATGTGCAAATCTTTGAATATATATATATTGTTTTAAAGCGAATATTTTAATTCAAATCTTTGTATCTGGGGGTCCCCGGAACAACATATTTTGAGATGGGGGGGTCGGCGGCCAAATACATATCATTTTGGGGGTCCTTGACATGAAAAGGTTTGAGCACCACTGATATAGAAACATAGGTTTTCCAGAAAACTGTTAGGATTTAGAAGACATTTTGCAGAATCGGCCTCAGGTATTAATGGGTTTTAAGGGCCAGCGACGGACGAGGCCAAATCACCTTTTGGTTTTTAGACGGGTTGGAGGAGGTACTGAACGGATCTGTTGAGATGATGAGGACCTTAGAGCTCTTGAGGGCAGAACATGGACTTCAGCAGATCAGTGATGTACTGAGGACATGATCCATTCAGGGCTTTAAAAAAAATACAAGTCAAATCTTAAAATCAACTCTTTATTTCACTGCCAGGCAGGTCAAGACAAGAGTAGGTGTTGTGTGTTGTCTTTCCTTTGTTCCAGTTAACCCATTAAGACCTGGAACTGTGTCATTTTTAGACTTGAGCTAAAAAGCATTATTTTACACTTTGGGCTATTCAAAAATAGCAGATATACAAGCTCAGTGCCGCGCTATGAGCTTGTAGATCTGCTATTTTTGAAAAATCGTGAAAATATGTGCAAATCTTTGAATATATATATTTCTAAAGCGAACATTTTTATCGTTGCTTCTGGGGGGTCCCTGGAACAAAATATTTTGATGGGGGTCCGTGGCCAAATACATATAATTCTGGGGGTCCTTGACATGAAAAAGATTGAGCACCACTGATATAGAAACATACGTTTTTCAGAATACTGTTGAGCTTTAGGAGACATGTAGAATCGGCTTCAGGTCTCAATGGGTTAACATCCTAGCAGCTGCATGTTGAACCCTCCGTAGGCGAGGTTGGGTGTACAGAGTCCATCCCAAATACAACCAGTTATAGTTATCTAATTGAGAGTTGATAAAAGCATGGATAACTGTGTCAAGGTCCTTATGTGATTAAAACATCTTTAGTTTCTGAGTTCTGAGTTGGTCAAAACTACCTTTTACAACACTATACTTGTTTATAGAAATTCAAAGAGTCAAAAATGGACACCTAGGTTTTTTCTTTTTTTCTTTTTACCTCTTTTTCTCCCCAATTTAGTCATTCGAGCTTGTAGATCTAATATTTTTGAAACATTTTGAAAATTTGTGCAAATCTTTGAATATATATATATATATTTTTAAAGTGAACATGTTTTTAAACTATGTTGTTCCAGGGACCCCCAGAAGCAAAGATTTGAGTTGCAAATGTTCGCTTTAAAAACATATACATATTCAAAGATTTGGACACATTTTCACGATTTTTCAAAAAAATAGCAGATCTACAAGCTCATAGCGCGGCACTCGGTGTCGCGCTATGAGCTTGTAGATCTGCTATTTTTGAATAGCCCAAAGTGTAAAATAATGCTTTTTAGCTCAAATCTAAAAATGACACAGTTCCAGGTCTTAATGGGTTAAAAAATATACATATTCAAAGATTTTAACACATTTTCATGATTTTTCAAAAAAAATAGCAGATCTACAAGCTCATATTAGTGGGGCACTCGGTGCCGCACTATGAGCTTGTAGATCTGCTATTTTTGAGCTGCCAAAGTATAAGATAATGGTTATAGCTCAAATCTAAAATGACACAGATGCGTTCCTGGATTGAATGGGTTAATTTGGAGTAGCCCAAAACATTTTTAGCCCTCGTTTTCTCCCCAATGTAGTGGTTGGGGATGATGGGGTTCAGGGGAAACAAACCTACTTTCTATGACGTCAGTGAGCATCCTGAAGGGTACCCAAGGACCCGCCCACGTCACACATCAGCAACATTATGAAAATCACGTCACATTATTGTTCAGGTGAAATTCACCCAACGTTAGTGTTCTAGGGCAGTGGTTCTCAAACTTGTTCATGTCAAGGACCCCCAAATTGACACTTATTAGCTTGCGGACCCCCATTTGAAAAATATATGCCAGGGACCCCCACATAAGAGAAGATTTTTAAGGCTCTAGCAGTGATTTTCAACCATTTTAATTTGAAGGACCCCCAGTTTGACATGCATTAGGGCTACGGACCCCCATTTAATGGCATTTCTATCTCTTGGACCACAACTTATATAGTAAAATCTATGTTAAATTTAACTCTGAGAGTGTACAAATGGAACCAAATGGACCCGTTAGGGTCCATTTGGTTCCATTTGCGCACACTCAAGTTACACAGCCATAAGGGTCCATTTGGTTCCTATCCATCATTTAGCTGGGGACCCCCTGGAACCCCCTCAAGTACCCCTGGGGGTCCCCGGACCCCACTTTGAGAACCAACGTTCTAGGGTTAAAAATTCAAAATGATTCACTTTCAAGATTTTTCAAAAACATGTTAAAAAATAGCAGACGCACAAGCTCTGTGGGCTTGTAGATCTGCTATTTTTGAATAGCACAACGCTAAAATCTAAAATCACCACAGATTGCTCTCAGAGTTTTAACAGGTTAATCTGTTCATCGAGAAGCATTTCAGTTTTTTTTTTTTTTTTTTATAATGGATCAGCTACTTTCACACTAACATTTTTTATAAATGTGTCATAAATCATAACGGAGGCAGAAGTTTGAAATAATTGTGATATTGATTCAGCTCTGATGAGAACTCTTCTCATTAGGTCTGAAACTATCTGATTCTCTTATAAGTGGTTATTGTATCGATTACTTTTTTGAATTAATCCAAACATAATCAAGAAGTGTGTTTTTGGGGGATAATAATAATAATAATAGTGTTGAATAGATTTTTTTTATAATCGACTAAACCAATGAATTAACTAACACCCTGTTTTAGTTGCAGAAAACTCTTATCTCCAACTTTTTGTGTTTGTTTTAATTTTAATTAACACCCCTACTACATCAAACTACAGCGTGACACAAAAGTAGCAGATCTACAAGCTCGAAACGTGGCGCGAAGAGATGCGTTTTAGGTTTGTAGATCTGCTACTTTTGATGCTTTTTGACAGTGATGGAAAGTAACTATTAAAGTAAAAAGGTTACTCAAAACTCTGCTTACACTGTACATGTACTTAGAGTATTTCCAATTTTCCAATTTGCAATACTTT
The DNA here is from genome assembly GCF_963454915.1 of Gymnoscopelus microlampas. Classification (NCBI taxonomy): domain Eukaryota; kingdom Metazoa; phylum Chordata; class Actinopteri; order Myctophiformes; family Myctophidae; genus Gymnoscopelus; species Gymnoscopelus microlampas. The sequence continues at coordinate 51,620,470 of NC_139949.1, forward strand.
TACTTCTACTCCACTACATCTAAGAGGCAAATATTGTCCCTTTATTCCACTACAAGTATTTGAAAACTTTAGTTACTTTAAATATATAAAGTATTATTTTATAAAACATACATTAACCACTTTAGCCCTATTTTATACCTAGGCTATTTGAAAATAGCAGATCTACAAGCTCACAACGCGTCGCGATGCGACGCGTTGTGAGCTTGTAGATCTGCTATTTTCAAATATTTAGTACTTTAACTTTTGGTACTTTAAGTATATTTTGATGCCAATACTTTTGTACGTTTACTCAAGTAACATTTTTAAAACAGGCCTTTTACTTGTAACAGAGTATTTTATATATTGTGGTATTGCTACTTTTTCTTAAGTAAAATATCTGAGTACTTCTCCCGCCACTGACTTTTGAATTTGAATCCTGAAAAGTAACAGTTTTGGACATATGAGGTTTACACCGCGTCAGAGATCATATATTTGATTATTTTCTTTCTAAAGTTATGGTAACAGCCTGCAGTAGAATACAGTCATAGATAATGATAACAGCCTGCAGTAGAATACAGTCATAGATAATGGTAACAGCCTGCAGTAGAATACAGTCATAGATAATGGTAACAGCCTGCAGTAGAATACAGTCATAGATAATGGTAACAGTCTACAGTAGAATACAGTCATAGATAATGATAACAGTCTACAGTAGAATACAGTCATAGATAATGGTAACAGTCTACAGTAGAATACAGTCATAGATAATGGTAACAGTCTACAGTAGAATACAGTCATAGATAATGATAACAGCCTGCAGTAGAATACAGTCATAGATAATGATAACAGTCTGCAGTAGAATACAGTCATAGATAATGATAACAGTCTACAGTAGAATACAGTCATAGATAATGGTAACAGCCTGCAGTAGAATACAGTCATAGATAATGATAACAGTCTACAGTAGAATACAGTCATAGATAATGGTAACAGCCTGCAGTAGAATACAGTCATAGATAATGATAACAGTCTACAGTAGAATACAGTCATAGATAATGGTAACAGCCTGCAGTAGAATACAGTCATAGATAGTAAAAAAAAAGGAAGTCTTGCAACTGTCTTTTTCACAGAAACTTCAATCTAACCACGTTTGGATCCCTTCGGATCTTCTTCAGGTTTAAAGGTGAGCTAACCTTAACCTGAAGAAGATCCGAAGGGATCGGAAGAAACGTTGGAAAAAGTGATTTTATTGTCTCCGCCAGGCCGAAGGCATGGTGGAGAGTATGTTTTCGTTTGATTTCCTTTGGTTCCACCAAGCTAACATTGGTCAAGCATCACGTGACAATATGTTGAAAGGGTGTGCTTTGATTGGCTAGCGAGACGCATGACGAAATACATACCTATAAATAGGTGAGTCACTTCGAAACATTGCATTGCATGTTTCGAAGTGACATCAGTGCCATCAGCCAAGCTAACATTTAGTCAGGAGATATTAGCAGAAAAAGTTCCAATCTTGGAATAAATTCCTTACCAAAAATCCTCACCAATGTGGGTCTGCTGGCGGAGACTTGTGCTCCGAGGAGCACATTTTCTAGTTTAGTAATGTTTCTCTTTGTACTGCAGTTTTGGCTCAGTGTGTGTGTATGTTGGGGGGGGGTGCATGAATTTGATAATTCAATCATAGACCACAGAAAAGGAATAGGAGTAGATCTGCACTATCCTTAACTAGGGCCGTCACCATTATGACATTTTACTGGACGATTAATTGTGATCAGCCCATTCACTCGGGGAACGCATCTACGAAACGTCTTCCAAATCCTAACAGTTTTTTGAAAAAAGTTGTTCAGGGGTTCTCAAACTTATTCATGTCAAGGACCCCCAACATTATATGTATTTGGCCAGGGACCCCCAGAAAGCAAAGATTTGAATTACAAATGTTAGCTTTAAAAAATATGAAAAACAAATTCAACATGGAAATGATTATGACGATTTATGCCAAAGATAATTGCGATTGCGTTTAGGCCAGGGGTCTTCAACGTTTTCAGGCCAAGGACCCCTTGGCTGAGAGAGAGAGAGAAAGCAGGGACCCCCATTATATATTATATAAAGTATTTTTTATTTTCATAGATTTCATAGGCAGCTTCATAGACTTGTTTCACAGCACTATCATGTTGGATTCATGTTAATGTGTATTTCCAGACATTTAACCTAATGCTCTAAAAACGATACTTAGTAAACCTGACCTTTCACTCTGTACTTTCACTCTTTTTCCCCCCTATACCGAACCACTTTGCCGAAAATAGCAGATCTACAAGCGCACAACGCCTCGCAGCGCGAGGCGTTGTGCGCTTGTAGATCTGCTATTTTTGGCTAAAGTTCTCCTCAGAATAGGGATGCTTGGTTGAAGTGGTTAATGTAAAAATCACAAAGATTTGGCGGACCCCCTGTAGTAACTCTGAGGACCCCCTTGGGGTCCCGGACCCCCTGTTGAAGACCTCTGGTTTAGGCGATGATGTAATAATGGTGACAGCCCTGTCGTTGACATGAAAACGTTTTGAGAACCACACTGGCCCAGATGACAACTCCACTATTTTAGCCAAACTCCACCATGTCCTGCAGGCTGACATCAAAAAGCAAAGCAAAGTTTGTTGTTTACCCAGGGTGTCGGACTAAGCACGAAGCTTGTTTCCAGCCGGACCCTGCATGGAAGCCTTGCTCAAGGGCTATTCAGCGGTGATTCATGATTGATGTGATGAATTGGGGAATCGAACTAGGGACCTTCCGGTATCAAGGCCGCCCCTCTAACCACTAGGCCACCGCTGCCACAAACGTTGGATGTCTGACAACTTCTCTCCAACTTAATGATGCTAAAACCCCAGGTTTGTGTTGTTCAACAACAACCCGCCCCGAGACAGAAGAACATAACCTCGCCTCATTACTTTCAGATCTACAACCCTATGGTGGAAAGTAACTAAGTACAATTCTGTGGTATTTGTACTTTACTTGAGTATTTCCAATTTCCAGTACTTTTACTTCCACTCCACTACATCTCAGGGGCACATATTGTACTTTTACTCCACTACATTTATTTGAAAACCTCACTTCCTAGTTACTTTTCAGATATGAATTATGATATAATGAAACATACATTAACCACTTTAAACCTATTGTATGCCTAGGCTATTTGAAAATGGCAGATCTACAAGCTTGCGACGCGTTGTGAGCTTGTAGATCTGCTATTTTCAAATATTTAGGACTTTTACTTTTGGTACTTTAAGTACATTTTGATGCCAAGACTTTTGTACTTTTACTCAAGTACATTTTGAATTCTGGACTTGTACTTGTAACAGAGTGTTTTTATATTGCAGTATTGGTACTTTTACTTAAGTAAAGAATTTGAGTACTTTTTCCACCACTGCCCGATACTGCCTTCTCCTGAAGGTTGTGTAAAGAAAGTCCTTAAAGTCTTCTTTTTTTTACCACCTTAGAAACATTGTTAAAATCAAACCCTTTCTCTCCACCTCTTCGACCTAACAAAATGTATCCGTGCCTTTTATTTATCCACGCCTTGACTACTGTAATTCCCTCTATATTCCTGGCTCTGAAAAAAATTAAATAAAACAAATCTCTCCAGCGCCTGCAGCTGGTTCAGAATGCAGCAAGCACAGCTTCTATCTGGCTACTGAACATTTGATCACATAACACCTTGCACTCGCTGCCCATTTATTTTTTAATTGGGTTTAAAATTGTCTTAACCCATTAAGACCTGGGACGCATCTGTGTCATTTTTAGATTTGAGCTAAAAAAGCATTATTTTACACTTAAAATATAGCTTGTAGATCTGCTATAAAATAGCAGATCTACAAGCTCATAGCGCGGCACTCGGTGCCGCGCTATGAGCTTGTAGATCTGCTATTTTTGAAAATTTGTGCAAATCTTTGAATATATATTTTTTCAAGCGAACATTTGTAACTCAAATCTTTGCTTCTGGGGGGTCCCTGGAACAACATATTTTGAGATGGGGGTCCGCGACCAAATACATATAATGTTGGGGGTCCTTGACATGAAAAAGATTGAGCACCACTGATATAGAAACGGACGTTTTTCAGAAAACTGTTGTGATTTAGGAGACATGTAGAATCGGCTTCAGGTCTTAATGGGTTAATTACCTACAAGGCCCCCCTCCTACATTATGGGATTTGCTCAACACCCCCCCTCCCTCCCCCTCTTGAAAACAAAAGGTTTATTTGTGTGTTTGAAAAGGCCATTGCATTGACTTACTCGGCCCCACACAAAAAAAATATATATATTACAAACTCATTAAAAAACAAGAACATTAAATTGCATTAATTCACATCACAGTTACATCAATATCAATGTAAATCAATCTGAATGTAACGCCTACAATTCCTAGAGCTTGTCAGGGTGGGGGGTCCCCAGTTCAAATATGATTATTTTGGGGGGGGGTCGCGGCCTTGGTCTAATGCAACTAATTATAAAGATTAAGTTAGGAAATCTCATTATTTTGTTCCTTTTCCACTGAACAGCGTGCAGCCTACCCATGGCTGAGGCCTCCCTCTCTCTCCTCATGCTAACTGTTGGCCTCTCTACCACCCCCATCCCTGCAGTGATAGAAATGTGTTTTAATCACAGGGAAGCTTCCTGTATCGTCCACTCTCATCATCACAGTCCGTCCACTTCTGCCTCTTCACATCAACGCAATTCAGCTCATCTTCTGTCAGGCTGTCTCAACGCCACGTTAATGACCCAGGACATTAATGACCCAGGACATTAATTGGGTCACTTAAAATGAACCACTTTCAACCTAGCTTGGGATCAATACTATTTTTGGGGTTTCTGATCCGGTCGGAGCGTTATGTCATCAGGCGGCCGGAACCAACGACCGGAACCTCAGGCGCTGTGCATCTCCTCATCTCGTCACTACGTGCCGCGCTATGAACTTGTAGATCTGCTATTTCTGAATAGCCAAAGTATAAAATAATGGTTCAAGTGGTTAAAATGATTGTGGCGCCATTTTAGCTTGTTTTGCTGGGGACCCTCTGGTATCCCCCCCCCCAAGGACCCCTGGGGGTCCCCGGACCCCACTTTTAGAACCAATGGTCTACTATAATGAGCATGAACTTGCAAATCGCTCACAAAAATACTTTGAAAAGTTGTGAGCTTGTAGATCTGCTATTTTTGGCCAACGTTCTCCTCAGAACATGCTAGGGTTCAAGTAGTTAATGTAAAAAGATTTTGCGGCCCCCCCTTTAGTAACTAACTCCTGAGGACCCCCTGAGGGTCCCGGACCCCCTGTTTGAAGACCCCTTGGTGTAGATTGTCGTCAGAGGCAGTGAGTTATAATGTGTGTCAGCTTTTGTTGCTGCCAGCGTTTGGCTGTGAGCGATACGAAAAAAAAGGAAAAAAACCCTGTTTGATTGTGCCTTTGTACACACAGTGCTATCATCCCACAACACAGAGCCACTGAAGACCGTCTCCAAGGCTTGTACTTGTTGTAGCCCACTTTATGCTCTACCATATTAAATAAATAATAAGTCCAGCTCTGTGAGCCTGTGTCAGAGCCCACGCAGAAAGAAAGAGAGAGAGAGAGATATCTCTGTCTCAGTGGTGCTGAAAGACACATGCAATAGGACATTATGGATACTCTTGGATATATGGAGACAACACAGTAGTTGTGCCTGAGGTAATGCCAACTAGCCTACCAGCAATAGCGTTAGCTATTCATGATCGTCTCCTCTTTTAATAACACAACTCTCCGAGGGGGAATGAGACTGATCGCATCCCTGATTTTCCTCCTGATGGACTTGCATGCATTTTTTTACTCTTGCAATGCATCTCTTTTTGCACTTTTTTGCACTCTTTCTTTCTTTAAATCTGTATGCGATTTCCATCATTATTCTGTTATTATCTATGCTGCTGCATTGTCTGAAGGAAGACAAACCAAAATAAGTTTTACTCTTATGTACCTGTACACAACATGTAACAATAAAGTACAACCTTGAACGGTTATAGTCATCGTGCTCGGTGTGAACGGCCGCTGATTTTTCAAACTATATCTTCTCAGTAACAGTGTAGGTTTACAGGAGACTGCGTTGCTGCTCGCTATCGAGCCTGGCTCTTTAGCCGACAGGTACTGTAACATGCGCGCCTCGTAACTATGCGGCCCGGGGCTCGCCTCCCGGGCCGGCTCAGCGCTACATCGGTGGCATGGATCTGTGGCAGAACGGGCAGTCACATGCTCAAGTCGACGGCACGCTACCTGCCACGTCGCGGAGGTCCCGCCAGTCAGTCAAGCTTTAGCCTCGGAAACCCAGCCTTTTTTTTTTTGTTTCAAAAGAAAAAAGTCTGGGCGAACGGTGCAGGAACGATGGTCTTAGGACCTTGTTAACTCCTAACCAACCAGAGTGCAGAGGGGCGTCGCTCTAAATTTGGTGACGTCAGCGTGCTCCGTGCACAGACCGGAGGGGGGGGAGGGGTGGAGGGGAGGCGGGGACATAGATTGGTGAAGCAATCGGAGGACGCGGCTGCTCCGGGCGCCTGGGTTTGGATCCGCCCTTCGAGACCATGGATTGCTCTCGTTCTCTCAGTCTAGTCAAGCTTAGCTTCTGCCTGGAGCACGTGGACACGCTTCCAGGTGGGGGTGGGGGTGGGGGGGGGGGACTCGACATCGAGTCTGTCTCTTTAGCTGACTGGTAACGTACAGGACGGCCCGGGTTCGCCTTCCGGTCAGATCGACGCTGCAACAGTACTTGATGTCAAGGGTCTTCATTTATACCTTGTTGCTTGCCACTGTCTTGCATCGCAAATAGCAGATCTCGGCGCTCACAGCGTGTTGCATGCAACAAAGCATAACTCAACATGTTGTCCTCTCTCTCTCTCTCTCTCTGTCTCTCTCTCTCTCTCTCTCTCTCTCTCTCTCTCTCTCTCTCTCTCTCTCTCTCTGTCTCTCTCTCAGGGATTTGACCAGCTGAGGATAGAGGGTCTACTGTGTGACGTGACACTGGTGGCCGGAGACGGAGACGAGCCGTTCCCTGTGCACAGAGCCATGATGGCCTCCTCCTCAGACTACTTCAAAGCCATGTTCACAGGTTGGTACATTCACTGCTCTGTTGTGTAGTTACCTCACCATGATGGAACTTCAGAGGTGGACAAGAAATCAAAAATAATTGCTGCATTGATTAGAAATTGATCATTCAAAATATGCTCCCCATTGACTTACATTGTACGGAGGGAACAGCTCTCAAAGTCACTCTTTTAGCATGTAAACGAACACAAACAAAGATGATTTCTTTTCAGCCTGATTATTCAGAAAACCCCAGACCACAGAAAATCCACTGAATGTTCAAAGTTCAGACTTTTTGGGTGTAATTGAGGTCATAAAACCCCCAAAAAAACATAAAAACTAAAAAAAGTGAAAATGAATGTCATAGAACCTTTAACATCCTGTTGATTTTACTATTATTAGGAAGAAAACCCAGACTGAATCTGCGGATCCGGATATTCAAATAGTAAAATCAACAGGAAGTTGACATTTATATATATATTAAAAAATCACACCCTGTGTGAAGGTAGCGGCGCCTTTGATACATTTTGTCATCGATGTGTGTTTATTATGTTTATAGCCACGTGTCACGTGAAGCTTGACCAATCACTTTGTTGACGTACGCACCTGACCAATCAGAACGTTGACGCACACGGACAAAGTCAGGCTCTATACCTAAAGGTATAGAGCGGCTAGCGCCGCTAAAAATAAACAGTACGGGGTTTGGTGATGTTCTATATTGTCTGAATCAACTTTGTTTGTGTTTGTTTACGTGCTAAAAGAGTGACTTTGAGAGCTGTTTCACTGTACAATGTAAGTCAACGAGGAACATATTTAGAAGTCTCACATGTTCACAGGTACCTTCACTATTTATGAAAATATGTAACGTGAAAGTGGTTAAGTGTGTCTGTGGGTTTTATAAATATTGAACCAATGAAAAGTATTAACATGAGATTTGTGACTAAATAGCTACAGTGGCTCCATTGGAATACAGGTTGTTTTTTTCCATTTCGTGACAAGTAAGAAGTAACAAACAGTGTTGGTAGATGATGAGGTTTTCTACCACATCACCCTGAGGTGTGTGGAATGCTCATGCAGGCATTCGCTGGCTGTGACCGCCGTGTTAACAGAGTCGACGCCAAACGGGTGGGAGGGGAAACGAGCTGCTCGCCGGATGAAAACAAAGTGTGGAGGTGGATGAGTGCTGCTGGGCGCCCGGGGAACAGCTGTCTCTGTGAGGCTCCAAGGAGGACGACTGCCATTTGGGATCAGCTTTGTTTAATTCAGTCGTTCTTAAAGGGATATTTCACTTTAAGAAAAAAAAAGATATATATTTTTTTAAACGTTTTATCATCTACTCAGGCTTTTGGGAGCACCCTGGACAGTTTTTAAGTGGCCTGATTCAGTATTTAGATATTTGATATTCATTTTATCAGACAATATGAAACTCCATTTTAACCATGTTAGATTCATCGAAAACAGTGTCCTTGATTCTGATGACACATATTCCCTCCTAATACGTGAGGGGGCCGTGTTTTTTTTCAATGAATCTTTTCATTTATTTTTATGGAGAATGAAAAAAATAAAATACAATACAAAAATGAAATGAAAAAATGAAAAAAGTAATTGAAAAAACACGGCCCCCTCCTCACGTATTAGGAGGGCAGTATGAGTCACCAGAACCAAGGACGGTGTTTTCAATGAATCTATCATGGTTAAAATGGAGTTTGAAGTTACAATGGGTTTGTAAATGAAGGGGGCGTGTCTGATAAAATAAATGTCAAAAATCTAAATACTGAATCGAGCAACTTAAAAACTGTCCGGGGTGTTCATAAAAGCCTGATTAGACGATACAGTGAACCAATGTTTTTTGTTAAAGTGAAATATCCCTTTAACCCATTAAGACAAGACTCTACAAATGCCTTCTAAAGCAGTGGTTCTCAAACATCTTTGTGCCCAGGACCCCCACATTGAGACATATTTGGCCGCAGACCCCCATCATGAAAATGTTTAGTGCCAGGGACCCCCTCAAGAGAAGATTGTTGTTAACTTTATTCAACATTTTTCAAACATTTTAAGGATTTTCCAAAAATGTTCAAAAATAGCAGATGTACAAGCTATCTGCTATTTGTGTTGTTTTTTTTATCACGATAAACGATAACGATTATCGTCCCATTTCTAGTTGTAAGCTTGTAGATCGGCTAGTTGACGTGATACTGTCATACGTCCAAAGTAAGATATAAGTAAAGGGCATGAATTTATGAAAAAAATAACCAAAAAAGAGATACAAGATTTCTGGTGCAATCTTTTGGATTTGACTGTGACTGATCCCAGTGTATCATCATTTATTTGACACATTTCTTTAAATCAGTGAATGTGTACCCTCCCTCTTGTTCTTTCTTTTTTTTTTAACTCATTGAGTGCCATTCACGTGTTTCACATGTTTTAACGCTATGGTGCAACGTGCCAATCATGTGTTAAATGTGATTGGCAAAAAGTAGTAAAAAAAAAAACTAGAAAATGTGCTCCTCGGAGCACAGGTCTCCACCAGTACTGTTCCTGATTAATCCTGTCTTACCTCACTTCAAAAGATATAAATGATCTTTTGAAGTGACACACCTATTTATAGGACTCTATTTCATCATGCGTCTCGCTAGCCAATCAAAGCACACCCTTTCAACATATTGTCACGTGTCACGTGAAGCTTGACCAATGTTAGCTTGGTGGACACACGGAAGGACGAGAACGAAAACATAGTCTCCTGGCGGAGACAAATATATATATATATTTTTTTTGTTCAGAACCCAAGATATCATCATCTGAAGATTTGCAGCTCCATCCACTCCTTGTTTAACTTATAACTGAAAAAGTCTGCATCTCGCTTCCTAAGCACTTTTTTTTTACTTTGAAAAATCGTACTGGCCAGAAATAGACAGAAATAATTTGGGCACTCAATGAGTTAAGTTAGCCAGTGTCTACAGCCTCCCAGCACTGCCTTTTAAAAGGACATCGTGTCTTTTATTATTCATGAAAAGGTCCAATGCTTGAAAACCATTATCCAAGTTAAATCTTTGGTGTAGAGAGTGTTCCTCAACAGCCTCCATCCCTACACTGTCGTATTAAAGACCAGTCAGAGATGACTAAAGTCGGGCCTTTTTTCAATAATTCATAAAGGTTCAGTCATGCATACAATCATGCTACGCTCATAGTTTAATACATGTCCTGATTGTCAGTGGTGGAAAAAGTACTCCCATTTTGTATTTAACCCATTGAGACCTGAAGCCGATTCTACATGTCTCCTAAATCTCAACAGTATTGTGAAAAACGTATATTTCTATATCAGTAGTGCTCAATCTTTTTCATGTCAAGGACCCCCAAAAGTTATATGTATTTGCCCGCAGACCCCCATCAAAATATCTTGTTCCAGGGACCCCCCAGAAGCAAAGATTTGAGTTACAAATGCTCGCTTTAAAAATATATATATTCAAAGATTTGCACACATTTTCACGATTAAAAAAAAATAGCAGATCTACAAGCTCATAGCGCGGCACTCGGTGCCGCGCTATGAGCTTGTATATCTGCTATTTTTGAATAGCCAGAGTGTAATATAATGCTTTTTAGCTCAAATCTAAAAATGACACAGTTCCAGGTCTTAATGGGTTAAGTGAAAGTATCAATACTGCAATTTAGAAATACAAAAGTATTGGTATCAAAATGTACTTAAAGTACCAAAAGTAGAAAGTAGTCATTATGCAGAGTGGCCCATTTCACAACTTTTCAATCGTATAAAATGTACAAAAATCTTTTGAAAATAGCAGATCTACAAGCTCACAATGAGCTTGTAGATCAGCTATTTTCAAATGGCCGAAATGTATATAGGGTTGAAGTGGTTAATGTATGTTTTGTAATAATAATCAAAATCTACAAAGTAACTAGTAACTAAAGTTTTCAGATAATTGTAGTGGAGTAAAAGTACAATATGTGCCTCTGAGATGTAGTGGAGTAGAAGTAAAAGTATTGGAAATTGGAAATACTCCAGTAAAGTAAAAAATACCTGAACATTTTACTCAAGTACAATAGTTGAGTAAATGTACTTAGTTACTTTCCACCACTGCTGATTGTTATGTAACACATTCATGAAGCATTATGGAACACTCTTGTAAAGGAAAGACAGACTCATTTATTTTAAGGCTCTTCCAAATTCCGTCCACGACTGAATAAAGATTAAACTGCCTCATAAAAAATGCCTTCTTTTTACTCTGTGTCTTTGCACAGTAAAACATTTAGGCTAAAAAAGGATTGCACAAAAAACAAGAAATGACCAAAGTCATAATATAGCCGCTTGCGGCAGGCTTTTTTTTGCCCCAATCTTTTCATAGACCTGATTACTTGTTTTTTGGATTGCTTGTTTCTCTCACCAAACCTGGCACAGAATCTGCGACGCTAAACGCTCTAATGTTTTTTATATAAGTGGTGGCAACATTTTGTGACACCACACGGGTCTTCCCAACAATAGCTAAGATTGAAGTCAGTGTGAACATGGCCAAATAATAACTTAATAGCCAAACTAGGTCTAATGAAGCACGCTAGCATTTAGGCTAACCCTCCTGCCTGTGGCTGCAGTAAACGTGCACTGTGTCTGTGAATGAGGGGAGCGCAGCGGAAGCACGGTTACTGCGGGGGGGCGGGCCGTCTCCCCATTCGTGTCGCCATTGGCTTAAAGGAGTGAAGGGCAGCCAGGACAGCCAATGACACTTAGGTGTCACTCAGGTGTCGCTTGGGTGTCGGACTAGGTCTTAGTCTGTCTGTAGAGCCGCCAGCTTTCAGCAAGCGGCTAAAAAGTCCTGGGTACTTATTTCCATTGTGGTCCTCCTACTGTACTGTATTCAATTCATCACCCTGTAAACTCTCCATTGGTCCACCAGGTGGCATGAAGGAGCAGGACCTGATGTGCATCAAGCTGCACGGTGTGAACAGGATAGGACTGAAGAAGATCATAGACTTCATCTACACGGCCAAGCTGTCTCTGAACATGGAGAACCTCCAGGACACTCTGGAGGCCGCCAGCTTCCTACAGATACTCCCTGTGCTCGACTTCTGCAAAGTCTTTCTCATATCTGGGGTAAGATGAGTTAGTTAGTTAGTTTATTTATTTCGGTCATGATTTCTTTTTACAACAAAACATTTGAACATACAGTACATCTTAGTCAACATGTTGACTATTTGGCCGAAAAGGTATGGCCTGAAGCCGAAGCTTATTTTGCCCACCTTATTACCATTTAAAATAAATTATCATAGTAGCTTAAAGAAAACGTAAGCGCAAACAAAAGAAAACGAACTAGCACAAACTTCAAATATTACATTTCAGAACAGATGAAACAAAACAAGAAAAAGTGAAGGAATAAAAAATAAAAAAATCTCTAATTTACATTATCTTTTCAGACGTGATCAATTTGTACCTTTTGCAAATTTAATTATAACAATATCTTCTATCACTAATATCGTTGTTACTATCGCTATTTAGAATTCATTACTATTTTTATTTACTTAATAATTACATTTTCTATTTTCTTTCAAAATACTAGGTTACATTTGTATCAATGTATACATATGAGTCCTACTGGACAAATGAGTGTTCATTTTGACAGCAAATTTGAACCATGGGGTCAGTTTTAGTCAGTCTTTTGAATACAATTTAATCTAGTTTTAGTCATATTTTAGTCATCTGAAAAGCTTTAGTTTTAGTGTGGTTTTATTCGACTCAATATCGTAAGATTATAGTCGAATACATTACGTTAATTTTGTCGACAAAAAATATATTTTGGCGGTGCCTTGATGGCGTCGTAACGGCTGATTTTACACTTGGTTGCGTGCTGAAGATAGCAGATCTACAAGCTCGCGTCGTGAGCTTGTAGATCTGAGTGCAACACCCGAGAGCGACCACGCATAAAATGACTCGTCTTTTAGTTCCGCTGGATCTCTTCTCCACTAATAGTCCCTCACTAACATTTTAGTCTAGTTTTTATTTGTCAATTGTCAATATATTTAGTCTTAGTTTTAATCATCATAGCTTAGTTTTTATTTCGTTTTTTAGTTTTTATTTAGTTATCATCAGTGGAAAAAGGTTGTGGACGATAATTTTTCGTTATAGTTTTAGTCGACGAAATCAACACTGATTCCTACTAGGCCTGACCTCAATTAGTCCATGATTCGACTAATCGATCAAGGGAGTGTGATTCGACTGAATCTCTCAGTCGAATCATGCAACAAAAATTTGACTGAGAGATTGGCCTAATTTGTCATATTGATTAACTAATAGTTTGCCAAAAAAAAGCATATACATCATGATTTATTGAGAGAAATCAAGCAAGTATATGTTAAATCAGACATTAAGCACCCCCCACACAGCCCAAATGGAATGATCCTCTATTGCATAGTTTATTTTCTTTGTTCCATGATTCAACTGGGAGATTGGCAGTTGAATCAGTCTGGTTCCACTGCCAATCTCTCAGTGGAATCATGCATATTTTTATTTTTATTTTTTGTGGCTGATTCGACTGCCAGTCGGCAACTTTTGGCCAATCATATTGGACTATATAAATTCTTAGTCGGGGACGGGCCTAATTCCTACTGTACAATAAATACTTCCTGCGCAATGGATCACTGTATATTTCTAACAACATGGTTTTAGTGAAAACGTTGCAGCTGTGGCTACAGCCGCTGTTGACGATGAATATAAACCACCAACTTAGCAATACAGTTTCTCACTATACTCTGCTTAACCCATCCAATCCGGGAACAACGCTTGTGTGTAATTTTAAGATTTACCATTTACAGCGAAAACAGAACATTTGCTAGTTTAGAGCCCTGAGGGACTCCTGCTTACCGGCAGCGGTTCCGGTAGGAGACACAAAGAGTCTCCTTTGTGTCTCCTACCGGAACCACCGCCTACCGGTCCGCTGGTCATCAAATTATTGTCTTATGAATGAGACAAACACACAAATATATCCATGAATTCAAGTCTCCATGAGGTGACTAATTGATAGAAAAAAAGTATTGTTTTGGGTGAACTATCCCTTTATTTTTTTTATAATTTTTATCCCGCGATTTTTGTAACCCATTTTTTTCACCCGGTGCCAATTTCCTAAGTGATCCTGGGCACTACACCAGCCCTTAACCAGCGCTACACCAGTCCCCCACAGCCAGGGAGGCCAGGGCCAAGCTCATGCTTCCTTCAGTGCATGAGAGCCAACTGACCTTCTTGTCACCTAACAGGGGGGAGTTTCCCTGGTAGGACGTAGCGCGTGGAACGAACACGTTATTCCAACCAGTTCCTTTCCCCTCCATCAGGCGCCCCGGCTGTCATGGGGGAGGCGGTATAGCGACCAGGATTACTACATGTTTTTGTGAGGGTATTAACTACCCTAGGAGACACGGGGAGAACATGCAAACTCCACACAGAGTAGGCCCTTTCACCAACCCCACCTAGGGTATGGGCGCTGATGACGCGGAGGAGAAGGCACGCCCCCAGCGCCCACAGCTATCCCTTTAAGTGGTTAAGTCTATCCAAGATCATTAAAAACACAATACTATGGGTGTCATAATGTGCCTGGTACTCCAGGGTGTCATGCCCTAGGTCAGGATATGTGGTGTAGAGAAAAAAAATGTGGCACGGAATTTTAAATGGAATTTTCTGAATCTACGGCACGTTTAGACACAAATACCATGATGTCTATGTTGTGTTCCCTGACCTACACTAACCCTAGCTAACCCTTAGATTAGGGCATCATGGCACACTGAAATAACAGCCTCATTATTGCACCGTGTGATCGCCGTATAGGCCTGGAAATGAGGTAGAATATTGTGGAAAGGTTTTGAAGATTCCTTGGTAAAAATGTGTGGGCACACATTCTATTAAATGCAGCACATTTCTGCGTTGACAGTCCTCCCCGCGTATCTCCAGAACTGTCCGACCGATCCGCCTCAGACTTGGGCTCTGTATCGACGAGAAGCAGAGGGAGCGATGGGCCCAATGGGAAGTCGGTGGGATTGTCGGTTTCTAATAATATAATATAGTCGGTCCTGCTTCCTTTTGTCGTTGTACATTTGCAGTGAAATTTACATGAAATTTGTCTTCTGCATGTTCACCCATCCTATGAGGAGTCAGTGAGCGATATTAATGCACCCATCCAATCTTCTTGCACTGGGTGTTCGGGGTAGCTCAGTCTGTAGAGCACTTGCCTTTTGGAACGCAAGGTCATTGGTTCGATCCCGGGGCACCTGTGGTGTGGCGCTCCACCTCAGCACATTGACCTTCTCGTCTGATACCGACAATAAGCCTCTCCGACCGACTTACCTACTAACACAGCACACTCAGGGTGCAGTTAGGGGTTAAGTGTCTTGCTCAGTAGTCTCGCGTAGCCAGACAACTATTCCACAATCTCTGAATGCTATATAGAGTCTGGAACTACACTTCCCAAAGTCCGAGAGAGGAAGCTGGCACTTCCGTTCACATATATTTTTAAATATCTTTACATTTTATTTTTTAATTTCCATTTCTGCTAAGCAGGCAGCTGAATATACTTAGATGATTTGTATTTATATTAGGATAAATTTGTGCGACTGTAAAGACGAAACAGAAGTGTGGAGGAGGCTTCACATCCGGTTTATATTCTAATCCTGATCAGAGCTTCCGAGTCCCAGACTGTATGACCGGAAACATTTGAAAATTGTGGGAGGCAACAGTCTGGCAACGCGAGACTACTTGCTCAGGGACACTTGGAATATACTATAGTATACTATGATAATGGTTACCCACAGAGTCATAAAACAACTCTCGGAAATCTCCGCCCATTCAGTTCTGTGGAGTTACTCGCCTCGTTTTGCATCGTCTCGCATGCACAGTAGTGTCACCTCCGTCTGCAATCTTGTGCACAAGCTTGTGAATCGACCCCATTGGTCAGTTTTTTGCTCGTTCATGTATCCGGCCCCAGCTGTGATATAGGCTGCACTTCCCAGAGTCGGCCACCAGGAGAGCGTGTCGGTTCTGGGGGGCCTTGTTGTGGTTACCGCACTGCGTACTCTGACGGGCGTGCGTTAACCGATGGGACATGTCTCCTAGCTCATTGGTTCTCAAAGTGGGGTCCGGGGACCCCCAGGGGTCCCAGGGGGTCCCCAGAAAAATGAGTTAATGTAGCGTCACAATCACTTTAGCCTTATATTATACTTTTAATATTCAAAAAATAGCAGATATACAAGCTCACAGCACGTCACTTCGTGAAAGCGTTGAATTTTGAATCTAAAGGGATTTAGATAATCTTTCAAGAACAGATTCTGCTCTCCGCTTGAATCTGTTGGGGGGGTTCGTCATATCGCGTACGCACTGGCCTATAAGTGGGCGTGCCTTCAGATCAGGAAGCAGGCCGCGCTTTACCCAATCAAATGTAGTGGGCGGGATTTACGTGTGTACCGATCCTTCCCCACTAGAAACAAACTAGAAACTAATTTAACAATAGCGTCCTCGGAGCAGACAAAACCACGGAAAGATATTCACATTTTAACTTGCTCTTTCATCATAGAAACAAGTGGGCTTATAACCAAAACGATCCATGTTCTCTGGGAGAAGTGGTGTTAGTGTTCCGTGTAGAAATATTGTTAGTGGGAATGAAAACATAGTCGCACCACCGGAAGTGAAAGGCTGAAGGCAGACCAAAACCCCGGTTTCCTTGCGCACGTGTGCTACGTCGACTTCCTCCCAGAGCCAACTGAGATAGTAAAAACAGCAGAGGGCTCTGTTTTTCCTTTTCATTTGGCGATGGGTTCCCAGATTGGGATTTAGAAAACATTTTTAAGAATGGCCTCAGGTCTTAAACCCAGTCCTCATCCTCTCCTCCAACACAGGTCTCCCTGGACAACTGCGTGGAGGTGGGCCGCATCGCCAACACCTACAACCTCACCGAGGTGGACAAGTACGTCAACAACTTCATCCTCAAGAACTTCCCCTCGCTGCTCGGCACGGGCGAGTTCGTCAAGCTGCCCTTCGAGCGGCTGGCCTTCGTGCTCTCCAGCAACAGCCTGAAGCACTGCAGCGAGCTGGACCTGTTCAAGGCCGCGTGCCGCTGGCTGCGCTGCGAGGACGGCGGGCGCATGGACCACGCCGCCAAGCTCATGAAGAACATCCGCTTCCCGCTCATGAACCCCCAGGAGCTCATCAACCACGTGCAGACGGTGTGTGTGTAACCCCTATATTTTGGTTCACTCCCAGCAGATTGACGACGCCACACTTCTCTCAGGTTCACAGCATTTATTGCAGGGACGTGCACAGATAGACTCTAGGTGGTGCTAGAGCACCTGCCCTTTGCCCTCTTGACCAGAAGTGCCCTTTTGAAAAAAAAGGAAAAAAAAACGTTTTTTTTTTTTCAGTTTACAGCAGGGGTCTTCAACAGGGGGTCCGGGACCCCTAGGGGGTCCTCAGAGTTACTACAGGGGGTCCGCCAAATCTTTATGTGATATGATTTTTCTTTTTTTACCATAACCACTCGAAACCTAGCATCCCTTTTCTGAGGAGAACTTTAGCCAAAAATAGACGATCTACAAGCCCACAACGCCTCGCGCTGCGAGGCGTTGTGGGCTTGTAGATCGGCTATTTTTGCCAAAGAGGTATAGGTGTAGAGGGAAAAAAGAGCAGACCAAGTAAACAAAAAAAAGTATAATTTACTTGAGCACCTGCCCCTCAAAATGTCCGTGCACGCCACTGATGTATTGCCAACTCTGTCAGACAACAACAAGACAGTGTGGCTGGTGGTGTGGATTATCACAGACACAGCTCTTGCCCATAACAAGGAAATGCAGCAGCGGAAAAGGGGGGCGTGCTGGCCGAGCCTTGCATAGAGTAACAGAATATACACATGAATTTTGACGGACTTCAAACACAATAACAACTCTGTTACAGGTGGACTTCATGCGCACGGACAACACCTGCGTCAACCTCCTGCTCGAGGCGTCCAACTACCAGATGATGCCCTACATGCAGCCCGTCATGCAGTCGGAGCGCACGGCCATCCGCTCGGACTCGGCCCACCTGGTGACGCTGGGCGGCGTGCTGCGGCAGCAGCTGGTGGTCAGCAAGGAGCTGCGGCTGTTCGACGAGAAGGCGCACGAGTGGAAGGCGCTGGCGCCCATGGACGCGCCGCGCTACCAACACGGCATCGCCGTCATCGGCAACTTCCTGTACGTGGTGGGCGGCCAGAGCAACTACGACACCAAGGGGAAGACGGCGGTGGACACGGTGTTCCGCTACGACCCGCGCTACAACAAGTGGATGCAGGTGGCGTGCCTCAACGAGAAGAGGACCTTCTTCCATCTGAGCGCGCTCAAGGGACACCTGTACGCCGTGGGCGGGCGCAACGCCGCCGGAGAGCTGGGTGAGTCGGGGCGCGCTCGTTAGTCGTTGGACCCCCTGGAAAAAAGGGGGGGGGGGGGGGGGGGAATCCTTCTTTAATCCATTAAGACCATTAATCTGTGTCATTTTAGATTTGTTTGGCTATTCGAAAAATAGCAGATCTACAAGCTCATAGCCCGGCACCAAGTGCCGCGCTATGAACTTGTACATATGCTATTTTAAAAAGAAAAACTTTGAATATATATATATTTTTAAAGCAAGCATTTGTAACTCAAATCTTTGCTTCTGGTGGACCCTGGAACAAAATATTTGACAAAGGTTCGCTTTAAATATATATATATATATATATATATTCAAGATTTTCACATTTTCACAATTGCAGATCTACAAGCGCACTCGGTGCCGCCCTATGGGCTTGTATATCTGCAATTTTTTTTATAGCCAAAGAAATCTTAAAATAACACAGACGCGTTCCCGGTCTCAATAGGTTAAAGGGGATAAGTGATATTTTTTGGTAAAAATATATGTATTAATATTAAATATAATAATAATAACAATCTATGTTAATCAAATTTTTGCTTTAAAAAAATCTATATTCAAAGATTTTCACGATTTTTCACAAAAATAGCAGATCTACAAGCTCATAGCATGGCACTAGATCAAAAAGTAGATCAAAAAGTACATGTTATACAATTTTGCTCAGCTGCTGATTAAGCTACTACACATAAAATACATATCAAAATAAATAAAAGCCACCTTATGGTACCTTTTATCTTCTTCTGACTGCTTGATTTGATAACAAAAAAACATTTTAGGCTAAAGGGTAACGGTACTCTTTTAAATGGATACAGGATAGGTGGGCACAAGGGACATCTGGGCACCAAGACGTAAAATTGTCTATTTTGTCCAAAATGTTAAAAATAAAAATATTTGAAAAACAGTCTTACAGGGTTAACCCTTTAAGACCTGAAGCCGATTCTACAAGTCTCCTAAATCCCAACAGTTTTCTGAAAAACCTATATTTCTATATCAGTGGTGCTCAATCTTTTTCATGTCAAGGACCCCCAAAATTATATGTTTTGGGCCGCGGACCCCCATCAAAATATTTTGTTCCAGGGACCCCCCAGAAGCAAAGATTTGAGTTAAAAATGTTTGCTTTAGAAATAAATATATTCAAAGATTTGCACACATTTTCACGATTTTTCAAAAATAGCAGATCTACAAGCTCGTAGCGCGGCACTCGGTGCCGCGCTATGAGCTTGTATATCTGCTATTTTTGAATAGCCCAAAGTGTAAAATAATGATTTTTAGCTCAAATCTAAAAATGACACAGTTCCAGGTCTTAATGGGTTAAGTAAGTCCATTTGCCAGGCCTTTCTAACTGTGAGAACAGGTTGGTTGGCTATAATGTATAATCGCGTCTTGGACGCCGGCATTTTAATTGAGACGATAAACTGTGGTCAAGCGAGAAGATTGACCGCTGGAAGCGGTATTACAGCGAGGCATAAGCAAGGCCCCCGTTATGTATGATTTACCGATTACTTTGTGAATTTGTATTCATGGAAAAACAACTATTTCAACCCTCAGCACACAGTATGGTAAACAAGAGGCTCTGCTTCAGCTAGATAGCAGCACCCTGCGCGAACCCATTAAAACACAGGGAACGCATCTGTGTAAAGCACTTAAACACATTATTCTATACTTTGGGCTATTCAAAAATAGCCGACCTACAAGCTCATAGCACGGCACCGAGTGCCGCGCTATGAGCTTGTAGATCTGCTATTTTTTGGGAAAATCGTGAAGATTTGTGCAAATCTTTGAATATACATATTTTTTTTAAATCAAACCTTTTTAACTCAAATCTTTTCTTTTGGGGGCGGTCCCTGGAACAACATCTTTTCAGACGGGGGGTCCATGGCCAAATAGATATCACTTTGGGTGGTCCCTGACATGAAAACGTTTGAGAACCACTGATCATAGCAACATGAGTTTTTTTTTTTTCAGAAAACAGTTTTTAGACATTGTGTGCCATCCATAACTTAATCCATTAAGACCGGGAAAACATCTGTCATTTCAGATTTTAATCACTTTAACCATTATCTATTAGCTATTTTTGAGCGGTGCAACCGCTCCTATAAGAGGGTTTAGGACCCATCCGTGGTGAAAGTTTTTCTTTCCGTCGTGAAAATGTGTCTTTCGCTGTGACGCCATGCTGTGGAAAACACGCCCATAGGCTAAAAAAAGAAATCACACCCGCAGCACGTGCTGTGATTGGCTAGCGAGACACATGATGAAATTAACTTCAAACTTCGCAGACGCGTTGTGATTGGCTAGCGAGACGCATGATGAAATGAATAACTCATAAATATCACCGCTCACTTCACTTTTTTTTTTTAAATCGTCCTTTTTACGTATGTTGCTATAATATCAGTGAAACCCCCAAAAATGATATGTATTTGACCGCCGACCCCCATCTCAAAATATGTTGCAATAGGAACCCCCAGAAGCAAAGATTTGAGTCAAAAACGTGCCTTTAAAAAAAAATCTGTATGTTCAAATATTTGCACAAATGTTCGAGATTTGTTTTAAATGGCACGGATCTACACGCTTGCCATGAGCTTGTATCAGCTATCAGCTTTTTTTTGAATAGCCAAAGTATAAAATATGACATCTAAACATCTAAAATGACACAGATATGTGTTGTTACCCGAATTGAGTGGTTTAGATTGTTAGAAATCAAATGTAAGTGTTATAAATCTTCTCTCCATAGTCTCCGGTGCATTTCTACTGTACTGTACGGTCCCCTCACACCTCTCCTTCTCCATGTGATATAAATATAACTCAGTGAGACTGAAGGTGTGAAATGCAGTGACGAAGGCTCTGCCTGCATACATTATCATGTATCCCCACATCTATACAGCATGCTCTGCCTTTTAACCCTTAAGACCGGGGAAGATGCTGTGTAATTTTGTGATTTATTTGGCTATTCAAAAATAGCAGATCTACAAGCTCATAGCGCGGCACTCGGTGCCGCGCTATGAGCTTGTAGATCTGCTATATATATTTATTTATTTTTATGGTGAAAATGTGTGCAAATCTTTGAATATTATATATATATTTATATGTTTTTGTAACCCAAATCTTTGCTTCTGGGGGTCCCTGGAACTAAATATTTTGAGATGAGGCTCGTAGCGCGGCATTCGGTGGCGCGCTATGAGCTGTCACAACAGACATGTTACAGCAGACATTTGCTCAGTGTAAATGATTGATTGATTGATTGATTGATCGACTGATTGATATTGGACAAAATATAATTTATGGCTCATCATCATCTTATTGGTTATTTAATGAGTTTCAAGTAACGATCATGCAAAAAAATCTAAACATTAGCAAAATGAGCAACTCAAATGTAACCAACGGACCCATACAGGTAAGATTGGTTCCATGTGTACACACACACACACACACACACACACACACACACACACACACACACACACACACACACACACACACACACACACACACACACACACACACACACACACACACACACACACTGATATTTAGGTAAAATAACCACTGTAGTGGTTGCCAGAGTAGTTGGTACGGTAGTTGAAGGGCAGACACACCAACTTGGCCTACACGTGACATCATGTCTACGTCACATGTCGGCCCCCTAACCAATATAAGTCCTGCCGCAGAGTAGGACTGCGTTCTTTTACAGGGTGAAACTATATACAGACTTGTGTGTGAAATGGTTCGTTGGACGATGCACCTAAAAGGGCTTCCAGGGGTACTGTATGATGCTGCTGTAGCGGTGAAGCACAATGTGTACTGCTTTAGAGGGGACTTTATCAAGTCCAAGTGTCGGACTGAAGTGCATGTCTTCAACACGGTGTCTTTATGCTGGATCAAGTGTTCCACAGACACACCTGGAAGAGGACAACGTGCCCTTGTGGTTCGCCCCATGCGCAGTAGCCGCACAGCTGTGCTGATAGACCCTTTCGTCTATATAACTCTCTGGGGGGGAGTTACTGACACTGGGAACTACAGCAAGGTGCTTTATGCATTTGAGGTCAACTCCCACAGAATGCTCACACCCAGGGTTTCTGGGAATGTTCCAGAGGGGAGGGAGGGCCACTCAGCCTGTGTCTTGGGGAAGGTCATGTTTATCTATGGAGGAATGAGCCAGACGGATGAGGATGATGTATACCATAATGACACCTACAAGTTGGACACCACCTCAATGGTCTGGTCTTTAATTAAGACCAGAGGAACTCCACCACAGGCTTCTTTACATCACTCTGCCACCATCATCGGGACCAAGATGTTTGTATTTGGGGGCCTCGACGACGACGGCAACTACTACAACGCCTTCAGTGTGTTTGACACAGAGACCAACTGCTGGCTGAAAACGCCTTCTGCACAGCCTCCTACAGCTGAACGCGCCGGTCATTCAGTCTTTGCCTACAATGGAGAGCTGTACATTTTTGGTGTCAGCGGGGGCGGGGGCCATGGCCAGGACTTTAATGATCTGTGGAAATGCAGTCCAGCCACCTTCACCTGGAAGAAGGTTCAGTCCGAAGGGAATGGTCCATGTTTAAGAACTTATCTCACAGCATGGAGTCACATGGTACACTGTTGCATGGTGGGAGATTGCGTCATCCTCTTTGGAGGATATGGATCCGATATAGAGGCCAATGGTGACCTGTATGTCTTAGACTTGAGTCCTAGCCTGAAGACATTGTGCAAGCTGGCAGTTATTCGGTACGATCTGCAGCGGTCTGAACTCCCACACAACATCAGGTGGGAACTGGCAGCCATGACGACCAAGACAAGAAGTAACAGTCAACTAAAAAAGAGGGGAAAAGTTCAAAGTAAAAAAATAAAATCACACCCAGTGTGAAGTGGGCGGTGTGTCATGTGTTTCGCTAGCCAATCACAGTCCTGAATTTGCAAAGACAGCCAATCACATTACAGCTAGTGGTGATGACACTAGCTGTAATGTGATTGGCTGACTTTGCAAAAGTATAGATTTGCATTGACTGTGGAAGGGTTAGGGTTGTAGACTGCGTTGTAGACTATTGGCCAATCACGGTGCAGGATTGGTCAGTGTCCAAACCTCACTTATAGGGGGCGGTTACACCGCCCCAAAAAGCAGATAACTCCATACTGTATATGGAGTTCTATGCTGATGTGGTGAGGTTTAAACGTATCAAAGTAGCCGACCACGCCAAATGGAGGCTATGGAGCCGTTAAGAATGAGCAAGAGAATGCTTGTTAAAAACCTTAAAAAAGGAAATAAAGACATTTGAAGCAAAACATTTGTCAGGGAAACCGACGACGCTGAACTCACTTACTTTTCAGCATAATTATGTAAAAGTAGAACCTGTGTTCCAGTGGATCCAATGTAGTTATTATTTAGTGACGAGCTCAACATTCATAAAAACCCACAGACACACACTCAACCACGTTCACTTTTAGAATGTCTCAGAAATAGGGACAACAGCCGATCTATCGACCATTTCCGCTACCTTTTTCCGCGACACTCTTATACGGCTATAATATATGTAGACCGGGAAAGTATCAGTGTCATTTTTTGATTTATGTTGCTATTCAAAAATAGCAGATATACAAGCTCGGAGCGCGGCACTCACAAGCTTGTAGATCTGCATTGTTTTTTTGTTTGTTTGTTTTTTAAACATTTTGTGCAAATCTTTGAATATAATATATATTTTTAAAGCAATCATTTGTAACTCAAATCTTTGCTTGTGGGGGATTCTACAAATGTCTTCTAAATCCTAACAGTTTTCTGTAAAACGTATGTTGCTATAATCAGTGGATCTCAAAGTTTTTCATATCAAGGACCCCCAAAATTATATGTATTCGGCCGCGGACCCCCATCTCAAAACATTTAGTTCCAGGGACCCTCCAGAGGCAAAGATTTGAGTTACAAATGTCCGCTTTAAAAATATATATATATATTTATTAACAAGATTTGCACACATTTTCATGATTTTTCAAAAATAGCTGATCTACAAGCTCATAGCGCGGCACTCGGTGCCGCGCTATGAGCTTGTAGATCTGCTGTTTTTTAATAGCCCAAATAAATCATACAAATGACAGATGCGTTCCTGGTCTTACCGGATTAATTTCTAGAGGAAATAAACATAAAGTTTGAATAATGGAGATGTACAAGCCTCCTGGTTCGGCCGACAGCAACAACGGTTTATCAATTATGACACCTGGCTATGACTACGCACTAATTAAGAGTGTCTGTCTCTCTCTCTATAAAAAGACATCCCGGCTCGCTCCTAACGTCACGTCTCCATGGCGACATTACAGTCCTGGCAACAAACCACCTAGCGTGTCTGTCACAGCCAGCGGTGGCTCTTCTGTGGCTGACAGGTTGTTGTCATCGCTCTGTGGAACAGAACAGAGAGGACGCCAGGCATTGTTGTGACAATTTATATAGATGAAACAAAACGACACTACGAAGAGTGCATTTTTTAAATTAACACATTCAGTGCCATTAAAAAAACATTGTCTAGTTGCCACAGTGGCGCCGAATTTTGTAGCCTGGGATCCAGCCTGATTCGCTACGTTCGGCGGACTTGTTTCTCTCTCTTCGCTTATCAGTCTGGAATGCACCCCATTGACTCGTTTTGCAGAACTACACTGGAACTACATATGTTACGTTAGGCAACGTCGTTGCTGATTGGATG
This sequence comes from Gymnoscopelus microlampas, assembly GCF_963454915.1. Classification (NCBI taxonomy): domain Eukaryota; kingdom Metazoa; phylum Chordata; class Actinopteri; order Myctophiformes; family Myctophidae; genus Gymnoscopelus; species Gymnoscopelus microlampas. The sequence continues at coordinate 51,645,641 of NC_139949.1, forward strand.
TTGTTCAAACGAATGACGAATCACAACGATCACACTGTTTTTTTTGTCCCGTCCCGCACCACAGACCAATCAGAAGCCACGGCACGACTCGAAACGTTTGCCATGTCCCGCCTCCCTTGGAGATAGGAGGCATTCCAGACTGAGAAGCGAAGAGAGAAAAAAAAGTCCGCCGAACGTAGAGAAGCAGGCTGGATCCCAGGCTACGAATTTTTTGTGTTTTCACTCACCTTTGAAAAATCATAGAATATTTTCAATGAGGAGTGGTTTTTCCCCACAACAACAGAAAGCAGGGGGAAAAAGGCGTTTTCTTTTTTTTCCCAAACAGGAATAAAAAGTGGTGTTTTTTTTTGTGATCACGTGGTTTTGCTGCCTCTGTGCCCCCTCAGATGGTATTCCAAGGTATGGATATTTTTTTTTAAACATTTTTTTTTACTCAAGTCTTTGCTTCTGGGGGGGTCCCTGGAACAACATATTTTTTGACGGGGATCGGTAGATAAAAACATATCATTTTTGGGTGGGCCTTGACAAGAAAAAGTTAGAGCACCACTGATGTAGCAACAACAGTTATTCAGAAATATGAAGACATTTGTTGAGACATGTGACAGTTACAAATGTTCGCTTTAAAAATATATATATCAAAGATTTGCAAAAATGTTCAATTTTCTTTTTTTTTATTGAAGATCTACAAGTGCCGTGCTACGAGCTTGTAGATCTGCTATTTTTGTGTCTTTTCCCGGTCTTAAAAAATGGTTTAAATCCTGGTTCCAGGCTCAGCTCACACACCCACACAGACCTCTACACTGGCTCATTTGCAGCTGTTTTGTCCTGCTTAGAAGAGTTTTTCTTGACCTACTTTCTACTAATACTTGTATTTTATGTTTTTCTCCTCCATCCTGCTTTATGCCCCCCCCCCCCCCCTCTAAAGCCACTGTGGAGTGCTACAACCCCAGGACGAACGAATGGACGTACGTTGCCAAAATGAATGAGCCACACTACGGCCACGCAGGGACAGTCTATGGAGGTTATATGTATATTTCAGGTGAGTAAAATGGTTGCATTTACTGTATATGTAGTGCCTTTTATCCAAGGTGCTTCACCAGGCAAGGCGCCCACCTGCTGCATCGGGAGGGGTTCAGTGTATTGCTCAAGGACAATGGTGTAAAGTAACTAAGTACATTTACTCAAGTGCTGTACTTTTTTTACAATTTTACATTTTTTACAATTTTGAGGTACTTTTACTTTACTGGAGTGTTTCCAATTGTCAACACTTTTATTTCTACTCCACTACATCTCAGAGGCAAATATTGTACTTTTACTCCACTACATTTATTTGAAAACTTGAGTTACTAGTTACTTTGCAGGTATAAATTATTACATTATAAAAGATACATTAACCACTTGAGCCCTGTTTCATACCTAGGCTATTTGAAAATAGCAGATCTACAAGCTCACAACGCGTTGCGCTGTGAGCTTGAAAATTTGAGCTACTCCAGTAAAGTAAAAAATACCTCAAAATTGTACTTAACCTGGAACTGTGTCATTTTTAGATTTGAGCTAAAAAGCATTATTTTATACTTTGGGCTATTCAAAAATAGCAGATATACAAGCTCATAGCGCGGCACCGAGTGCCGCGCTATGAGCTTGTAGATCTGCTATTTTTGAAAAATCGTGAAAATGTGTGCAAATCTTTGAATATATATATATATTTTTAAAGCGAACATTTTTAACTCAAATCTTTGCTTCTGGGGGGTCCCTGGAACAAAATATTTTGGTCCGTGGCCAAATACATATCATTTTGGGGGTCCTTGACATGAAAAGGATTGAGCACCACTGATGTAGAAACATACGTTTTTCAGAATACTGTTGAGATTTAGGAGACATGTAGAATCGGCTTCAGGTCTCATTGGGTTAAGTAAATGTACTTACTGTAGTTACTTTACATCACTGGGGGAAAAAACACACCATTATGGAGATAAGAGGTTTCTGCCTCCCGACAGCAACTGTTTTTTTGGAACTTTGCCCAAAATAGGGCCACCAGCTCCATGGAGGGGGGGTTAATGTGATTAAAGGTCTGTGGGACCAGAGGGTCACGCTCCACTCACTGAGATTATGGGATTCTTTTTTTTAGGGCAACACATTAGTGATGGAGGCTTTTACTTTGAAGAGCCATCACTACTTCACTCACTGCAGCACACATATATATTCAAAGATTTGGACAACATTTAAAAAGAAATAGCAGCTATGAGTTTGTATATCTGCTATTTTTGAATAGCCATTAAGTGTTTGTTTACATTCAACACTGCAGGGATTTCTGTGGCTTCATCTTGTGTTGAAGAAGATCCACATCTCTATATCCATAAATATGTTTTAGCTTCATTTAGAATAGGGTGATGACTGAGTATCTTGTTAAATAAAATGTAAATTAAAATGTGGGGTGGGTTATTTTTTTATGAATAATGCTAATAATAATAATTGTTCATAGTTATTACCATAGGAAAGTGATTACTTATACACTCCTCTGATTGAGAACGGAGTTGATAGCGGGGACCGAACAACCTGTTCCGACATACGGCAGTTAATGTGGTTTTAATCTCATTTGACAACGCATGTGTGTGTGTTGGAGGTGCAGTAGGTCTGGGGACGTCTATCTTAACCCATTAAGACCTGAGGGTGATTCTTACTAATGCCTTCTAAATCCTAACAGTTTTCTGAAAAACATATGTTTCTATATCAGTCGTTCTCAAACTTTTTCATGTCAAGGACCCCCCCAAAATTATATGTATTTGGCCGCCGACCCCCATCTAAAAATATGTTGTTCCAGGGACCCCCAGAAGTAAAGATTTGAGTTAGGCCCGATCCGGGGTTGGTCCAGACAGAGTCCAAGACTCATCAGATGTGGCGGACTCATCAGGGGCGGCCATAGCTGAGTGGTTAGTGAGCCTATAGGGAGCCAGAGGCCCTGGTTGCCCCAGGTTCGATTCCAGGCCAGGTCAGCAAATGTGTTGATGAAATGAAATTTGTCCCTGAGCAAGACTCTTAACCCCTAATTGCTCACAGGTTCTCATTGGAAACAAGACCGCAAGGACTTTCATGAACGACCTGTTAAAAGGAATTATCCTTACCCATGTCAGGGCCGCTTCAAACTCTCCAAACATTTCCTCTGTCATCCCTTCTAAATAGCCTAGTCAATTTCCTCCTCGTGCTTTAGTGGTGTGTGTGTAACAGATTCACATCATCCTCCTCTGTATGTGTGCCCACATTGTATTGTTCAAGTTCTTCCCGATTCACTTGGCTGGTGTCTTCTTGATGGTGACGATGGTTCTATTGTACCATTGTTTAACCCATTAAGACCTGGAATTGTGTAATTTTTAGACTTGAGCTAAAAAGCATTATTGTACACTTTGGGCTATTCAAAAATAGCAGATATACAAGCTCATAGCGCGGCACCGAGTGCCGCGCTATGAGCTTGTAGATCTGCTATTTTTGAAAAATCGTGAAAATGTGTGCAAATCTTTGAATATATATATTTTGAAAGCGAACATTTTTAACTAAAATCTTTGCTTCTGGGGGTCCCTGGAACAAAATATTTTGATGGGGGTCCGCGGCCAAATACATATAATTTTGGGGGTCCTTGACATGAAAAAGATTGAGCACCACTGATATAGAAACATACGTTTTTCAGAAAACTGTTGAGATTGAGGAGACATGTAGAATCGGCTTCAGGTCTCAATGGGTTAAACCACCACTCGTCATCGTCTCCAAACATTTCCTCTGTCATCTCTTCTAAATAGTCAATTTCCTCCTCCTCGTGCTTTAGTGGTGTGTGTGTAACAGATTGACATCATCATCATCTTTATCCTTTAGCCCACATTGTATTGTTCAAGTTGTTCTTCCCTATTTACTTGGCTGGTGTTACTTGGCTTGGCCGGTGTCTTCTGAACCATGACGGCGACCTGGCCTAATTATATCTGCACACACGTCATGCCAAGTCCGGCCTCTCTGCCCTCTCCTCTCCTCTCCTCCCTCCCCGCTTTGCGGCCCTAACCTCTAGTCACATCCTCCCAACCTCGGTCATGTGATAAAGAGGTCAGACTGTAGACCTGTATCTGGTTGCTATGGCAACCTGCCAGATCAGGCTGAGGGTCTGATAGGCGAATCAGAGAATCAATCAAACCGAGAGTCCGATCACTGATGGAGGTGAGGTAAGATGTCTAAAACATAGTCTGATCACTGATGGAGGTGAGGTAAGATGTCTAAAACATAGTCTGATCACTGATGGAGGTGAGGTAAGATGTCTAAAACATAGAGTCTGATCACTGATGGAGGTGAGGTAAGATGTCTAAAACATAGAGTCTGATCACTGATGGAGGTGAGGTAAGATGCCTAAAACATAGAGTCTGATCACTGATGGAGGTGAGGTAAGATGCCTAAAACATAGAGTCTGATCACTGATGGAGGTGAGGTAAGATGCCTAAACATAGAGTCTGATCACTGATGGAGGTGAGGTAAGATGCCTAAACATAGAGTCTGATCACTGATGGAGGTGAGGTAAGATGCCTAAAACATAGTCTGATCACTGATGGAGGTGAGGTAAGATGTCTAAAACATAGAGTGTGATCACTGATGGAGGTGGGGTAAGATGCCTAAAACATAGAGTCTGATCACAGATGGAGGTGAGGTAAGATGCCTAAACATAGAGTCTGATCACTGATGGAGGTGAGGTAAGATGCCTAAAACATAGAGTCTGATCACTGATGGAGGTGAGGTAAGATGCCTAAAACATAGAGTCTGATCACTGATGGAGGTGAGGTAAGATGTCTAAAACATAGAGTGTGATCACTGATGGAGGTGGGGTAAGATGCCTAAAACATAGAGTCTGATCACTGATGGAGGTGAGGTAAGATGTCTAAAACATAGAGTCTGATCACTGATGGAGGTGGGGTAAGATGCCTAAAACATAGAGTATGATCACTGATGGAGGTGAGGTAAGATGTCTAAAACATAGAGTCTGATCACTGATGGAGGTGGGGTAAGATGTCTAAAACATAGAGTCTGATCACTGATGGAGGTGAGGTAAGATGTCTAAAACATAGCCATAGCTCTGATCAACAGTCTGTGACGGGTCATGGAGGCATGTGGAGTGATCCTGTGCTTATTATTATTATATATTTTTTATTTTTTTCGAAAAAAATGTTCAGAACCCAAGATATCGTGATTTGAAGATTTGCTGCTCCATTCACTTCTTGTTTAACATCTTAGTGAAAAAGGCTGTATCTCACTTCCTAAGCACTTTTTTTTTACAATGTATTTTTGGCTCTGGCACTGAATGAATTAATGGGTTAAATGTGTTATGTGATTTTTGGTGAATTATATTCACTTACACGGTTTGAAAGATGCGACGGATGATGATTTTTCAATATCTTGATGCTGAATATTTCATGGTGTTCCTCAACAACAAAAAAAAAGGTTAGGGGTTTCTCATTTCCAGGCAATTTAACATTATTGCCTCGTCGTGTTCTTCTATCCACCTTATATGATCTGTATTGGGGGGATAAATCTTTGTTACTATGGGGGTGTGGCTCTGTTCACTCAACCAATGAAAATTAAATTAACTCTCGTTTTGAAAGAAGTTCTATTTTTCCGGGGGGGAGGGGACGTTTTATATTTGATAGATACAGTGGAAAGAGAGACAGGTAGATGTGGAGAGAGAGTAGGGGAGTGACAATATCAGAAAATGGTTTCGGCTGGCCAGGAATCGAACCGTAGACTGGATGAGCAGGGCATTGTGCACGCGGCCCTAACCACTTATAGCTGCCGGGTCACCCCACCTCTCATTTTAGATCTTTAGCTTTAACCATTATTTTATACTTTGGGCTATTTAACCCATTAAGACCTGGAACTGTGTCATTTTTAGATTTGAGCTAAAAAGCATTATTTTACACTTTGGGCTATTCAAAAATAGCAGATATACAAGCTCGTAGCGCGGCACCGAGTGCCGCGCTACGAGCTTGTAGATCTGCTATTTTTGAAAGTTTGTGAAAATGTGTGCAAATCTTTGAATATATATATATTTTTAAAGCGAACATTTTAAACTCAAATTTTTGCTTCTGGGGGGTCCATGGAACAAAATATTTTGATGGGGGTCCGCGGCCAAACACATCATTTTGGGGGTCCTTGACATGAAAAAGATTGAGCACCACTGATATAGAAACATACGTTTTTCAGAAAACTGTTGAGATTTAGGAGACATGTAGAATCAGCTTCAGGTCTCAATGGGTTAAAATTAGCAGATATACAAGCAGCTCGCAGCACGGCACGCGCTTGTAGATCTGCTATTGTTTTGAAAAATTGTGAATATTTTTTAGCTTTTTTTAAAGTGAACAATTTGTACTAAAATCTTTGCTTCTGGGGGATTGTACAAATGTCTTCTAAATCCTAACGAATGTTTTAAACATGTTTTTTATGTTGCTATAGGGTTAGTGGTTCTCAAACCTTTTTCATGTCAAGGACCCCCAAAATGATCTCTATTTGGCCGCGGAAATTGAACCACTATAAACTTTAAGCTGATAAATGATGTTTGTGGAGTTCTCTCTGCTGATTGGATAAAATTGGTATTCCAACATTCAATATTTTCTGTGTTCTAAAGCCATGGTTCTCAAAGTGGGGTCGGGGAACCCCCAGGGGTTCTTGAGGGAGTTCCAGGGGTCGCCAGCTAAATGATGGATAGTTAGGAACCAAATGGACCCTTATGGGTCTGTAACTCTGAGAGTGTACAGATGGAACCAAATGGACCCTACATTTGTACACTCTCAGAGTTAAATGAACATAGATTTTACAATATAAATTGGGGTCCCAGAGATATAAATGCCATTAAATGGGGGTCCGTGGCCTAATGCATGTCAAACTGGGGGGGTCCTTGAAATTAAAATGGTTGAGAATCACTGCTAGAGCCGTAAACACCTTCTATTATGGGGGTCCCTGGCATATCTTTTCAGAGAGATATAAATGCCATTAAATGGGGGTCCGCGGGCTAATAAGTGTCAATTTGGGGGTCATTGACATGAAAAAGTTTGAGAATCACTGTTCTAAAGAGCTGGTGAGAGTGGAATAGCCCTGTTAATGAACAAACACTCTATATTGTATAATGATTACTTTTCTTTCCAAACAAAAAACAAAACATCACTTCCACCCCCCTTCCACCCCCATTAAGTCCACATTTAGCTGTGTACATACTGTATCCTTCCTACACTCTTTTATCGTCCAATAAAACACAATTAGTCTTTTTATTAAGAACAACACATTTCCACTGTAACAGTGTTCTAGCTGTAGCGTCATCACAGCTCTGGGGAGAACAGTCACCGTCTCTCTATGTCCACCGTGTGTGTGTGTGTGTGTGTGTGTGTGTGTTGGGGCGTGTGGGGGGTGGAAAAACTACTCAATTCCTTTACTTAATTAAAAGTATCATTACTGCAATGTAGAAACACTGATACAAGTCAAAGTCAACATTTACTTGAGTAAAAGTTCAAAAGTATCGGCATCAAAATATACTTAAAGTACCAAAAGTAAAAGTAGTCGATGTACAGAATGTCCCATTTCATGTCCCAGTTCAAAATGTATACAGATCTTTTGAAAATAGCAGATCTGCAAGCTCACAATTCGTCGCATTGCGATTTGCGACGCATTGTGAGCTTTTAGATCTGCTATATTCAAATAGCCGAAATATATATATATATAAACCTTAAGTGGTTAGTGTATGTATAAAAATCTAAAAAAGCAACTAGTAATTCAAGTGGAGTAAAAGTACAATATTTGCCTCTGAGATGTAGTGGAGTAGAAGTAAAAGTACTGAAAATTGGAGATACTCCAGTAAAGTAAAAAATACCTCAAAATTGTACATAAGTACAGTACTTGAGTAAATGTACTTAGTGTAAAGTATTACACCACTGGTCGACGATGTCCAACTATTTCAGAGTGACTTTTTTTTATTTATTATGGTTTTTTTTGGGGGGGGGGGTTCTTTTGCTTGTCAGGCGGTGTGTTATTGTGTGTGTGTGTGTGTGTGTGTGTGTGTGTGTGTGTGTGTGTGTGTGTGTGTGTGTGTGTGTGTGTGTGTGTGTGTGTGTGTGTGTGTGTGTGTGTGTGTGTGTGTGTGTGTGTGTGTGTGTGTGTGTGTGTGTGTGTGTGTGTGTGTGTGTGCGTGCGTGCGTGCGTGCGTGCGCGCGCGCGCGCGCGCCTTGTCTTGTCTAATCCCCTCCCGTTGCTCCGTGGTGACAGAGTCACCTCCGCTGGCTTGTTCACTTCATAGGATTGAAAGACAAATCCTCTCCTCGCTATGGAGATGAGTCCCTCTTCCTCCCCATGTGTGACTAATCCTACGTGACGGCAGAGAGGAGGAGAGGAGAGGAGAGGGAGAGGAAAGGGAGAGGAGCGTGGATGGAATGAGAGGAAGAGGAGGCGCTTGTCTGCTCGTGTAGGAAGACACCGTTAGACTTGATTTATTACTTTGACGTATTAATCCATCTAGACCGGGAACGCATCTTTGTCTTTTTTTTTTCAATTATTATTTGGGCTATTCAAATGTAGCAGATCTACAAGCTCGTAGATCTGCTATTTTTGAAAAAAAAAAAGTTTTTTTTTTTTTTTAGTAAATCTTTGAATATATATATATTTTTATAACATTTGTAACTCAAATCTTTGCTTCTGGGCGGTCCCTGGAACAACAGACTTTACAAAAGTTTGCTTAAAATAATTATATATTCACACATTTGCACAAATGTTCACGGTTTTTCAAAAATAGCCAAATAAATTTAAAAAAGACACGGATGCATTCCCGGTCTTAATGGGTTAAGTATAAATCGGGAAGAAGGAGGAGGAGAAAAAAAAGCTGATCTACAAGCTTGGCACGCGTCGCGGCCACGATGCCTGCTGAGCTTGTAGATCAGCTGTTTTTTGGGGGCCCGGGGGGGGGGGGGGCGGGGGGAGGAGGGCGATACCTGCCGCGCAACGAAGCCCAAATCAGGTGCTTATTATCACAGGTAGAAGCTGTGTTAATCCCCCTCCAGCTCCTGGTGCTTCCATCTGCATGCTTCACAATAACTGTAGATTTGTTTTTTTTTTATGAACCGTGGCCCTCTTTCTTTCTTTCTTTAATTTTTTTTTTCTCTCTTTTTCTTTTTTTCATTGTCTACCTCATTTCAGCTTCTCAAAAAGATTAAGAATCACATTGGGTTAGGGTAGGTTAGGGTAGGTTAGGGTTGGTTAGGGTAGGTTAGGGTAGGTTAGGGTAGGTGAGGGTATGGTAGGTTAGGGTAGGTTAGGGTAGGGAGGTAGTCTTAGCTAACAGTGTTTAAAAACCAATTCACCAGAATGTTAACTCCGTATTATTTGGGATGTCGCTTGTTTTAGACCCCAGACTGTTCAAGAAAGCTTGTATTGTTGACTGACCAGAGAGAGAGAGAGGGACTGAACGCTTGTCTTTAGCTGAGTCACAAAGCGACTGTGTGTGTGTGTGTGTGTGTGTGTGTGTGTGTGTGTGTGTGTGTGTGTGTGTGTGTGTGTGTGTGTGTGTGTGTGTGTGTGTGTGTGTGTGTGTGTGTGTGTGTGTGTGTGCGCGTGCGCGTGCGTGCGTGTGTGTGTCACACTGTCTGTCAGTCTATCCGTCCGCAATGACTCAGTACTCGGTGTCATTATCCAATCACAGCACAAGGCCGTGAAGGTGAAATAGTAGCTCTCTAAATCAATCATGTGACACACGGTGCAGTTTAGTGGTCAAGGAGCTCTCTGGCAAAAAGCGTTTCACTGTTTTAAGTAACCCACGACTCTATGTAAATTACACCACTGCTGAAAAGCATCCCGGCCCAAACATTCACATAACTAATAATTGGGCCGTGCAACCTGGAAATGACCGTAATAATCCTAAAACGGGAGCAAAAATATTTTTCAAAAAAAGTGGTTTGTTTTTGGGGGGTTTTTGGGTGGCCCAGTGGCCCAGCGGTCCAGCGGCCCACCGGACGTATGCAAAATGGCCAGTCCGCCCCTGCCCTCCCGGTGGGGGCTCCTCACAGACAGGTGAGCCAGTAGGATCCAACAACAACAGCAGTGGCAGCACAGAAATGTGTTGGAATTAATTAGCATAACGACTACGTTGGAAGAACAAAAAAAGTGCTAAAAAAATGCATTACAAAAAATGGTGTCTGCTCTAAATTTAGAAAAGAAGAAAACAGTTGCTCTCACTGTCAGGTGAAAACAAGCAGCAGGCACCGCGGGGGGGGGGGGGGGCGGGGGGGATTGGCAATGACTACAACAACAGAAATTGAGGAGACAGATGCTATGTTCATTGTTTATCTGGTATCTTACAGTTTCAATGTACAAATGTCTTTATTTTTATTTTCTTGTTTTTATAGAAATTGTTCAGACTGATGTCAGGTTCCTGATTTACTTGTGATGACCTATAGTGACCACTAGAGGCACTACACTGTCTCTCTGCATTTGATGTATGTGTTAACCTTGTTTATTGTGAGTTGCTCTGGATAAGAGCCTCTGCTAACCTTAATCCTAAACCTAACCTCACAAAAACTATGCGTAACGTGATAAAAAAAAAGAAAAAAAACTGATTTTGCAGCATGATTCGATCCCGTGACATTGGAACTGCTAGTATAATGACTACCGTAGCATGCCATGGAGGCAGCAGGCAGAACGGGGCTTTGTAAAGTTATCTGAACGTCTAAACTCAATTAATATCGCCTGCCTCCCATTGTCTGGGAGGACGTTGCTTGCTTCCCATTGCCTGGGAGGCGCTGAAGCGGTATAGGCTAAAGAATGATGCGTCTGTGCTATATATGGAACTATACGGGAGATCGGGCGGGGCTTCCCATCGCAACTGGGCAGGGTTTTCGCCCTACTGGACTTGGGAAGCCCCTTCGGTGCGGTCGTTGTGACATTATAATACAGCCTGAAAACCTTTCTTGTGGCTTGCCTCACTAATCATTAGACAGCCAAACCCAACCTCCTGGGATCGAATCCCGCTGTTTTTCTAAAAAAACGCAGACTATTGTTTTTCGCCGCTAAGTTTTGGATCGTGACGGAGGCGCACCGTCTCTAGCAAACTTGAGCCACGAGAGGCACCGCCGAGACGGCTAAAGCGAGCGAGTCGCCGCACAGAACGTTGCCAAGTTCGCTTGAGCCAACTCGCCGCCGTCCGAGTTATGTACCGATAGGCGCAGAATCGTAAATCATGTTTTAGGGAGAGCGTTTGCACACCGACTGCCACTCAAAGTGACTACTGGCCAATCACAGCCTGTCTTTTCCGGGCGCTCACATAGCTTGCCGCGTGTGTCCGTTGTGCGGGTTAACCCTTTAAGGCCGGGAAGGGAACGCATGTGTGTCATTTTAAGATTTCTTTGGCTATTCAAAAATAGAAGATATACAAGCTCATAGCGCGGTGCTATGAGCTTGTACTGTATATCTACTTTTTTTTTTTATATATTTTTAGATTTTTTGTCCGCGGACAAATACATATTATTTTGGGGGTCCTTGACATGAAAAAAGTTTGAAAACCATTGATAATATAGCAACATAGGCTAAGTAAAAATAAAAAAATAAAAAACACTTTAGGAAAAAAAATAATATAGGATTTAGAAGACATTTGTAAAATCCCCAGAAGCAAAGATTTGAGTTAAAAACTTTCGCTTTAAAAAAAGTATATCTGCTATTTTTATATAGCCAAGAAATCTAAAAAATTACACAGATGCGTTCCCGGTCATAAAGGGTTAAAAGGCTCTCTCCTGCATCGTGACCCGTGCTGAAAGGCAGTTCCGTGTCGGTGTGTGTCAGGTCACATTCCTGCAGCCTGGCCGCTGAGCTGTCTGAAGGCTTCACGTCAGTCTGTTAGACCTGACAAACACAGTCACCCACACAGAGCACACATGAGCACACTGAACACTGCAGACTTTAGTGAATAAAAGTACCGTTTTGACCAAATCTGTACGGTTGAGCGGTCATTCTCAATCGTTTTAATTTCACGGACCTCCAGTTTGATATCGTTGCTGTCAGGTAGAGACCTTGTCTAGTCCAAAACCATTCATTTTTAGTATTTTTATATACAAAAAAAATCATTTTCAGTGTGAGCTTGTAAATCTGCTATTTTCACTCTTGTATGATGAAGTAGGGCATTAATTTACGAAAAATATGGAGATATGAGGTTTCTGCCCGACAGCAACGATATGTATTAGGACCACAGACCCTCATTTGATACCATTATCTTCTTTCAGGGATCCCTGTTCTAGACTGTAACATCCTCAGTGTTAATTTAACTCTGAGAGTGTACTAATGGAACCATATGGACCTGTAGTGGCTGATAATTGCTAGTATATAGTAAAAAAAAAAAAAATACATATGTATTGTTTTGTTATGGTTAGTTGCATGGTGAAACTATAAACTATAAAGTAATGATGTACAATGTTCAGTGGAGATTAGAGTAAAACATGGACGCACAAAATCACTAAATAGAAATTGGGCAGTAAATAGCCTGTTGTGTCTGGGTGCTCGGAAGTTCAAAAAAGTATAGTGAAGGTTCTCTTTGGTGGGGGACGGAAAACTTGCAACAAAGGAAAAAAAAACGAGGCACTCTTCTGGTGAACATAGTTAAAAAGCCTTTATTGACGTGGCTAGTTCATAAATAGAAGTTGTTAAAAACTGGGATACCCCACACGCAACGGCCAGCACGGCCTTCTTCAGGGTATGAAGAAGACGCGTGGGTTATCCCAATTTTTAACAACTTCTATTATGAACTAGCCACGTCAATAAAGGCTTTTTAACTATTTTCACCAGAAGAATGCCTTGTTTTGTTTTACCTTCGTAGCCTGTTTGTTGTTGTTGTTTTTTCATTAGAATAGAAGTGGCTTCAACAGTCCTACTACAGAGAACAGACCATCTGGTGACATCCTGCAAAAATAAAGACAAGAGAAAACTCATTGCTTTCTTTAAACATCTTTACCTGATTTATCTGGAAATGTGTTGAAATTAAAGCCTAGAAACTACAGGCTGAACTGTATTCCTATCAGTGATCGTATATCACCTCAACATCCATCCGCAAAATAATGAAAGACAAAAAAACTTCAAATGTTTTTTTTTGTTCAAGCCCCACAGAGTTAGGGAGCTCATTTCATGCTTATCTGAAAGCATAATTCCTTGCTGTCGGGGGGCGGAATACCTCTTATCTCCATATTCTAACTTTTTGTTCTGTTTTTTCTTTTTGTTAAATTAACACCCTGCTTCAGGGGTGATGCAACTTTGATGATGGAGAGGGCCACTATATTTCCACAGTCACTCCAGAGGGACACATTGCATACGTAAACTGTCGGGCCATTCCATGTCACACAGAAGTAGCAAAAATAGCCGATCTACAAGCTCAAAACGCGTCGCAGCGCGACGCGTTTTGAGCTTGTAGATCTGCTATTTTTGCTATTTTTTAATTGGAACACAGATTTCTTTTTTGCTATTTTTTTATTGGAATCCTGAAAAGTAACATCTTTATTTAATTTCAAATGCATTCAGTTATACTTATGTTAACTTCATGAACTTAAATACAAATACATTGGACATAAAAAAGACGATAGAATTGTAATACTAGTCATTAAGCTACTAATATAGACTGAAGTCATTAAAGCGGGTCATGTTTGGAATTGTAAACAGCTGAAATCAATAATATATCAGTATTCTGATTTTAACCTGCGGGCCACATTAAGTGAAGGTGGGGGCCGCATGTGGCCCCCGGGCCGCCAGTTGCCCATGTATGCCCTACTTGATCATACTACAGCTTCACACGGAAAGCATCAAAAGTAGCAGATCTACAAGCTCAAAATGCGGCGCGAAGCGTGTTACTTTTCACAATTTTAATCGTGAAAAGTAACACGTTTGGACATATGAGGTTTGCACGCTGACAGAGACGATATCCTGTCTTATTCAAACGTTGGAAAAGAATATATTTTTGTCTGTTCTCTCACGTTTCACCCAAACCCACACTGACTGACTGGGGGGGGATTTGTCTTCAAGGCTCCGAGACAAAAAGATGGATCTTTAAAAAAGAGTGTTTTTTTTTTTGGTGGCTCATTCCGTATATCTGGCAGCTCCTATTCTTTTTAATCATTCTAGTATATTTTTGGAATATGCTGAGCCTTTCCTTTTTCTTTTTTTTCCTTGCTTCTCTGTGCCTATCTGCCCTCTTTGCTTTGGGTCGGCTTTGTGCCGGCGCTGTGGCTTAACTGAGTGGGTCATCAGTTTGTTTCATAACGGGTCACAGCCGCAGCATCATTTTATCTGCTTGATTAAACTGTGAAATGTGCGCATATATATATATATATATATATATATATATATATATATATATATATATATATGTATACAGTATGCACATTTTCTACAATACTGTGTTTTCTCTCATCGTCTTTTCAATACTGTAGCGAAATCTCTTTTTTTTATCAATTCTCTTACAACGATCCTGTATTTTCTTCTTTTTTTTTGGTTTTGTCTCGATTGCTGCCCTCTGCTGTTTACATCGCTATACATTATTTATTACATCGATTTAAATTGTCACCTTATATATAAATTGTATGTAAATATCATCTCTGTCGGGTGGAAAACTGTTACTTTTCAGGATTAGAATTCAAAAACAGCAAAAGTAGCAGATGTACAAGCTTCATGTTGGCTTCATCAGGTGCTATACACAGGCGTGACTGATCACTGTCATTTACAGTGACAGTGACATCCCCCGTGACAAAGATACTCCACCCACTGCTCAGTCAATTATTCAATTGTTTACACAGAATGTATGAAGGTGGGCAAATTTCAAGAAAAAAGAATCGACACGGCGAAACACGTTGTGCAGGAAATAAAACGACAATGAAGCACTAAGTGAGTCAGTATCCATGGTCATTGGAGTGTGCGGTCCCTTCCTGAGAGAAGCAGTGAGAGAGGTTTTCTGTCTTATAAACAGTAAAAGTATATTTACAGAAAAACAGTGGGGGGTCATTTATGTTGTCAAGCTAGAAGACTTGTCTAGGTCCAGTTGCTAATTGCAGACAGGTGCTCTTTAATGGCAGTTGAAAAGGAGGGTAGGGTGTTCCACTTTGTGATGGCTGGTGGTAGGGAATGAATTCATCCCACTGATGTTACACTATTGTTCACCTCAGTCAATAAGTCACACAACTCATGATGATTCATATTCCTCCAGAAGCTTTTCTCTTTAACGACAAGTCATCATCAACGCTTAACACATTTTTGGTGGGAACCCCTTTTGGGGATTTTTTGTAATATTTGAATAAATATATATATATTTTTTTTTTTTTCAGTTTTTCTGACAACTCTAGAAGGCATTTTTAGAATGGGCCTCAGGTCTAAATGGGTTGAGCAGAGCGTGTCCTGTTGTGAGCAGTGTGTTTTCTGTTTTTAATTGCCTAGTCTCTCAACAGAATAAAAGGCTGATTAATGCTTAGAGCTGAGTGCCCGTGTGTGTCGCGTGTGGAGAATAGCCGATCTACAAGCTGTGAGCTTGTAGATCGTCTTATTTCCGGTGCGCGACAGCAACGACCGAGTATAAATCAAAACGTTTGGGTGGAGTTAGCTTGAAGAAGGATTGCGTCTGCAACAACGTCGGCATGCACTGAAAACCCCTCACTGCATTCACTCTGCATGCTGAGGGGGGGGGGGGCTGGCTCAGACCCAGATGCATTCTGGGATTGTGTTCCACTTTATTTTAAGCCTTCCCTGTAGACATGTCCTGTTTCTCTCTCTCTCTCTCTCTCTCTCTCTCTCTCTCTCTCTCACTCTCTCTCTCTCTCTCTCTCTCTCTCTCTCTCTCTCTCTCTCTCTCTCTCTCTCTCTCTCTCTCTCTCCCTCTTGTTTGTCCCGCCGTCTGAACGAGCGCAGCCTGGTTCTGCCTCTGTTGTGACATCATTCACATGCATGGTGATGCAACACAACAAGCCCTGTGACTGTGGGGTTTTAAACCATGTAGCTCATCATGCTAGCAGTCTGTCTATACCAGGGGTGATGCAACTTTGATGATGGAGAGGGCCACTATATTTCCACACTCACTCCAGAGGGCCACATTGCATTTACTGTCGGGCCATTCTGTGTCACATAAAAGTAGCACAAATAGCCGATCTACAAGCTCAAAACGTGTCGCAGCGCGACACGTTTTGAGCTTGTAGATCGGCTATTTTTGCTACTTTTGAATTGGAATCCTGATTTTTTTTTTGTTGCTATTTTTTTATTTGAATCCTGAAAAGTAACTTTTATTTAATTTGAAGTGCATTTAGTTATACTTATGTTAACTTTATGAACTTAAATACAAATACATTGTACCTAAAAAAGACAATAATATTTAAATACTAGTCATTAAGCCACTATAATATAGACTGAAGTAATTAAAGCGGGTCATGTTTGCAATTGTAGCTGAAATCAATAATATATCACTATTCTGATATTAACCTGAGGGCCGCATTAAGTGAAGGTGGGGGCCGCATGTGGCCCCCGGGCCGCCAGTTGTCCATGTATGGTCTATACCTTCTGTCAGGCCTCGGTGTCACCGTTCGTCATGGGTCACCATGGCTCTCATATATACAGTTAATCAATATGTGGGCCGTTTCCTGTTTCACTCCCTGGGAGGTCAATGTCATTGGTCCGCTCATTTGTACAGTGGAGTTACATGAGTACAATTTGGAGGTACTTTTACTTTACCCGAAGTATTCCCATTTTATCGATACTTGTGCAATAATCGCTGCTAACACACTACTCGGATATGTTTACTTATCTGTTAATGAAAAAGTAGCAGATCTACAAGCTCAAAACGCGTCGCTTCGCGCCGCGTTTTGAGCTTGTACTGTAGATCTGCTACTTCTGCTGTTTTTGAATTTTAATCCTGAAAAGTAACAGTTTTGGAACAGTTTTCCACCCGACAGAGACGATTTTTTTTTTTTAAATGTATTAGGCACGTAACGATTTATCGTAAATCGATTGATAACATTTTCCCTCATATACAGAAATCCGACCTCTTCACACCACCCTGATCTTTCCTTGTAAAGTCATTTCGCCCCCCATTGTCGTGCCTGATTTGCCAGGTGTGATATGACACCATTTTACACCTGGCCAAATGCCCCTCCCCCCCTTTTTTTCCCTGACTCTCCAACTGAAGTGCCGATGGCAGAACGAACCCTCTGAAAAAATCTTTCATCTTGTCGTGTTTTTTTGTGTGTTTTTTTTCTCCACAGGGGGAATCACTCACGACACTTTCCAGAAGGAGCTGATGTGCTTCGACCCGGACGCCGACAAGTGGACGCAGAAGGCGCCCATGACCACGGTGCGCGGCCTCCACTGCATGTGCACGGTGGGCGACCGCCTCTACGTCATCGGCGGCAACCACTTCCGCGGCACCAGCGACTACGACGACGTCTTGTCGTGCGAGTACTACTCGCCGGCGCTGGACCTCTGGACGCCCATCGCCGCCATGCTGCGCGGCCAGAGCGACGTGGGCGTGGCCGTGTTCGAGTCGCGCATCTACGTGGTGGGCGGCTACTCGTGGAACAACCGCTGCATGGTGGAGATCGTGCAGAAGTACGACCCGGAGAAGGACGAGTGGCACAAGGTGTTCGACCTGCCCGAGTCGCTGGGCGGCATCCGCGCCTGCACCTTGACTGTGTTCCCCCCCGAGGACCTGGGGGCCGGCTCGCCGTCCCGAGAGTCGCCGCTCTCCGCCCCCTGAAGGGGGGGGAGGGGAGGGGAGGGGTAGTAGCCACACTGTCGTTTTCGTCATCCCCCCTTTTTTCTGGCTACACCCCGCCCCCCCTCCCTGATCCCCCACTTTACCCACTCCCCCCCACACACACACACACACACACACACGGACACACACACACACACACACACACACACACACACACACACACACGTACGTTTGTATTACCATACTTGTGAGGACATCAACACTTTAGGACAGCCATGTTATGAATGCCAGTTAAAAATAATAATTGCCATTTTTAACCGTAAGCCTAAGGCCAAAAAACAGCAGATCTACAAGCCCACAACGCGTCGCGCTGCGACACGTTGTGAGCTTATAGATCGGCTGTTTTTCGGTGCATGACACTGGTGCGCAACTAAGTATAAATCATGTTTAACTCTAATTCCAATCCCTAAACCTAACCTCTAAGACACCTAAATGGTATATGGTAAATGGTAAATGGTATAAAACAACCATTTGTGTTGTGAGGACCAGGAAAACGGTCCTCACAATGTCTATTTCTTCAAATTCTACTATACTTGGTCCTCGCAAGTATAGTAATACACACACACACACACACACACACACACACACACACGCACACACACACACACACACAACCTTATAGACATTGTTTGCACTTCCTCTCTGGACTACACTACATCTGTACTGCAATCCCCCCCCCCCCCCCCCTACACCAGACCCCCCCCACCCCCCCTCCCTCCTTCACCCCAAAGCTGTGCAGAACCTCGCCCCCCCCCCCCCCCCCCCCCCCCACCCCCCACACCTCACACCCCCCCCCCCCCCTCTTCCGAGCGATTGACCACTTAAGCCCTATTATTCTTCATCGTACGACAAATAGTGAAAATAGCCCCTCTATCTATGCTGTGCGCTCGGCTTGTAGAGAGCTTGAGGAAGCTTATAGATTGTCTATTTTCCCTATTTTTGGACAAAAAAAAAACTGTTTTAGATTTAGAAAATGTTTTGAAGATTTTTGAAAAACGTTGCCCCAGAAATAGGGACGACCATCTTTAATGTGGTTTTAAGGCCCTAATTTTCAAAAATCTTTGAAAGTTTTCCACCCCCAAAATAGCCCCCAAAACAGGGCGCGGCCCAGGGTTAAAAGTGGTTGGATCACCCCCCCGTCACCCCCGTCACCCAAATACCGATATTATCTGGCAACCTATTTACAACGTCAATGTTGCGGAATAAGTCGGTATATTTTTGGCAGGAAGAATAAAACCTTGAACTTGAAAAAAAAAAAAACGGTGAACTTTGCAATTCAACTTTTCTACCTGATGTCCATGAAGTTTTGTTATTACGTCTAGTTTCTGGTAGGGGGCGCTCCGCCTGTTTGAAGACCCGTTTGTGTGGAGAGAGACTCAACCCTGTTGTTTGCCCGTCTGGCGTCTTTACTATTATTACTATGCCCGCGGTCAGGCCACATTTCAACCAACCCCCGGAGAAAAGGACGCATTTTGCCCGAGTTATACAAAAAGGTCCCTTAATACACCAAGGAGCGCTTTTCTTCTTTATGCGATTAATTCACCCGTTTTTTTGTTTATTTTTTGAGGTGTCGTGTCGTAAGTACGTCCACACAGAATGTGGATGGATATCACACGGTGATCAAGCCATGTAAACGTTTTTAAATTATTATTTTTTTATTTTTTTATTTTTCTTATAGGAACACTTTATCCCAAAAATATATATTTTTTTCCTAACACTATGGTTTTGCTCTTGTTAAAGGGATAGTTCACCCCCCAAATTACATTTTTTTTCTATCGATTTCACACCCCATAGACTTTTTTTGTTTTTTACGCATTCCTAAGCCAATAATTTGATGACCGGTAGGAGACTCAAAGTGTCAACTTTGAGTCTCCTACCGGACACATTAGCATCTTTCCGCTGGTCATCAAATGCTTGGCTTAGGAATGCGACAAAAAAAAAAAAAAACTCCATGAATTCAAGGCCTCCTGGGGTGTGTAATTGATTGAAAATAAGTAATGTTTTGGGTGAACTATCCCTTTAAGATTGGTCTCCTATTAACTTCAATTAGTCAAACATTGGATCATTGGTTTAGGAATGCGACAAAAAGTAAAATAATCTCCATGAATTCAAGGTCTTCATGGGGTGATTAATTGATAGAAAATATGTTGTTTTTTTTGGCTGAAGTGGCCCTTTAAGCATCAACCTGTATGAATGACTCATCGACTCTGTGAATAGTTATGATGTGAAATGTTCGCTGGCGTTTTTTTGGGGGGGGGGGATTGTTGTATTCATCACGCTCCTTGTGTTTAAGCACCTTTTAGTTTAGCGTACGAGTGTCGCTCAGTGCAAATAGCTGATCTACAAGTGTGAGCTCACAACGCATTGCGGTGTGCGACACGTTGTGAGCTATTTATTAGATCAGCTCATTTTCCATGCGCGCGATGCAAACTATGTATAACACCCAGGCCTTCGGGACAGACGACCCCCCCTCCTCCTCGCCCCCCCATCCCCCCACGACCTGAAAAGTTAGTTTTTTAAAAACTCAGGGGTTGGCCTGTTGCCCCGTCTCTAGATATATCTCAGTTCCAACTTTATTTCCTGCTATTGCTACAAAACTGTTAACAGAAAGAAATGGTGTTTTCTAAATTTAATAAACCGGATTTTGAAATAAAATGTTTTAAACGTTGTCCTTGTTACAAACGCAGGGGTTTGTTTAGAGAAGGCTTCGCTAATGAACCCCAAAGCCATATTGTGTTCAATGATATTTCTGATTTACTGATATTTCACTGCCTGAAATACCTGTGAAAGATGATTTATTATGTCTTAACACATTGATTGCCAAGATATTAAACATAGTTTTCTATCCCCTTGCCAGTGTATAATTACCTCAATCCCATGATGTTTGAAAAGCCGCGGAACCGACATTGTGTCCCAAAAACACGAACAAAATAGTCCCCGTGGGTTAGCGGAGGGATCTGTGTATCCATAGGAACGACAACGTTCCAACCGCGATCCGCCATTTTGGGGCTACAGCCCGCTGAAAACTGGTGGTTTTCAATGCAAAAAAAAAGAAACTGAGTTACAGCTGTTTTTCTGAAAATCCCAAACAGGAAGCGGATGTCTTTCCTGTTTTTTTGGAACGACGTCACATCCACATTCTACTTCTCTGTGTGACGATCGATCATTCCAAAGCTGTGTTAGGTCGCCCCCTTGTGGAATTTTCGATCTTGGCCATCAAGTGATGGATTTGAAAGAACGCATCAATGCAATCTTGGCAATCAATGTCTTAACTCATTCAGTGCCACTGACGTGTTTGACGTGTTTTTTTTTCTTGTTTAACCCAAGACTTGAAGCCGATTTCTACAAAATGTCTTCTAAATCCCAACAGTTTTCTGAAAAACCTATGTTTCTATATCAGTGATGCTCAAACCTTTTCATGTCAAGGACCCCCAAAATATGTTTCAGGGACCCCCAGAAGCAAAGATTTGAGTTTTAAAAAATTGCTTTAAAAGAATATAAATATCTTAATTTGCACACATTTTCTCGATTTTTCAAAAATAGCAGATCTACAAGCTCATAGCGTGGCACTCGTCCTTGTTGAAGTATTTGGGAAATATTCTGTATCTCGGCTCCTGTGTTTTACTGTGTATTTTTGGCAAGACATGCTATTTTCAACGGCGTATGACAAGCGAACGGGAGGTCGCGATGCCTTTTTTTTTTCTTTTTTCGCAGAAGCACAGTGAAACCCTCAGTGATTAGCAACCATCAGGGGATCCATCATACTGGAGATAAATATTATGTGACTACTTGAAAAGGTAAGAAAATCGGGGGAAAAAATGTTTTATTTACTTGGCACTGAATGAGTTTCTTGGGCCGATGGCAGACGAACCTCAAGCTGTTGGTGAAGTCAAAGTGTCAAAAGTTCTCAAAAACTCTTGAGACCTGATTAAGTCCTAGTTTTTATTCATGTATCTTTTACAGCTATAGCTCTATATTTGATAATTATTATTGCTATAGAGTGTTTGCTCAGTAACAGGGGTCTCCCCGTCTCTCCAACCCTTCTTTATTAAGCAGAACATACCTTGTCAGGTCAGGATACCGATATTATCCAATCAGGAGATGGAACGCTACAAAGGTCATGTAATCATCTTCAATTATATTGTGTTATAAAGGCCATGGGCTTAGTAGCAATGATCACTATCTGAATATAGAGCTATTTAACACTTGTTTTAACAACAATAATATCACTTACACTCCCATTGAAGGTAGGGAAAGTTATATTTGTTGGTTAAAATGTTAAAGCTCTATATTCTGATAGTAGTCATTGCTACAGGTAGTGTTTAATAAACAGAAAAGACATGTTCAGGTGGGTTGCAATTCCAGCCAATCAGGAGAGGGTACCCATGTCTGAGTTCTCTATCCTGATTGGATAAAATTGGTATCCCGACCCGAAAATGATTTTCTGTTTAATAAAGAGCATGAGAGATATGGAGACTCCTGTACTGAACAAACACTCTATAGAAATGATTACTGGAATATAGAGCTATGTAATACTTATTTTACCCTCCCTTTGAAGAATATAGCAGAGTTGACCTTGCCTGAAGGCCAGAAGCCTAATAATCTCCCTTTTTTTCCATGGTTCCCCATTGGCTGAGCGGTAAATATGGTTCTTCCATGCCGGAGGCCTGGATTTGAATCCAGGTGCGTACATAAACTGGGCTCATACAGTCACATAACCTCCATAACTTAACTTTTTATGTTTTTCGTAAATTCATGTCCTTTGTCATACTACAATGTCACGCAAAAGTAGGCGATCTTCAAGCTCAAAGCATGTCACGATGTGACGCGTTTTGAGCTTGTAGATCGGCTATTTTTGCTCTGTGAATTTGTATTCTGAAAAGTATGTTTTTTTTTTTACCTGAGGTTTCCGCCCGACACGATATACAGGACCTGGATCCTAAGTTAAAGGACAAGACCACGTTGGTAGAGGTTTGGGTTGTGTAGTTACCTTACCATGATGTAACTCCAAAGGTGGATTAGAAATTGATAATTCAAAATATGCTCCTCATTGACTTACATAGTACGGTGAAACAGCTCTCAAAGTCACTCTTTTAGCACGTAAACAAACACAAACAAAGATGATTCAGACATTATAGAACATCACCAAACACAGTACTGTTTTTTTTTAATAAAAGGCTTAACTTCATGTTGATTTTGCCATTTTTATTAAGAAGAAAACCCGGACTTGATCCGTGGATCCAGATCCGTATCTTCAAATAGTAAAATCAACAGGAAGTTAACATTTCTATAAAAAAAATAAACAGTACTGGGTTTGGTGATGTTCTATACTGTCTGAATCAACTTTGTTTGTGTTCGTTTATGTGCTAAAAGAATGACTTTGAGAGCTGAAGTCAATGAGGAGCATATTTTGAATTATCAATTTCTAATCAATGGAGCAATTATTTTTGATTTCTTGTCCACTTTTGGAGTTACATCATGGCAAGGTAACTACACAACCCAAACCTCTACCACAGTGGTCTTGCCCTTTAAAGAGACAGAGACGAAAGACTGGACCTGGCTGACCGGGATCCTAAGTTAATGCCCTTAAACCATTAAAACCGGGAACGATTCTGTGTGTAATTTTTAGATTTCTTTTTTCTAATCGTGAAAATTGGTGCCAATATTTTTAACTCAAATATTTGCTTCTGGGGGTCCCTGGAACTAAATATTTTGAGATGGGGGGGGGGGGGGGGTCCGTGGACAAATACATATCATTTTGGGTGTTCCTTTACATGAAAAATGTTTAAGAACCACTGATATATAACAACATTTAGAAGACATTTGTAGAATCCCCCCGGAAGCAAAGATTTGAGTTACAAATGCTTAAAGAAATATATATATATTCAAAGATTTGCACACATTTTCACGATTTTTCAAAAAAAAGCAGATATACAAGCTCGTACGCTACGAGCTTGTATATCTGCTATTTTTTAATAGCCCAAAGGGATCTAAAAATGACACACAGATGCGTTCCCGGTCGTAATGGGTTAATATTTGGAGTGGAACAGGCTGACCTGTTTGTTATGAGGACACAGGACTGCTGCTTTATTTTAGCCTTGATGATGATGATGATGAGGGCAACGTGCTCGGTGATGATGATGTGATCAAAGAGGTGATATTATTATGTTGTTCTTTAGGATGGATGGGAGAGATTTGTACACAAACGACTTGAATTCACACCGAGGATATTTCCACAAAGGAATGATTCTTTAATTTGTTTAACCTTTTTAATGTAAAGCACACAGGAAAATCCTGAGGGTTCATTTGACTCTGAAAGTGTAAAAATAAGATCTGTAAGGGTCCTTTTTTCCACTAGATATTGCAGTGAGTGTTTTAACCGCTTAAGCCCCTATGTACGTCAACATATGACGAATAGAGAAAGTAGATGATATGCAAGCTCACAACGTGTTGCATCGTGGATGCGTTATGAGCTTATAGATCGGCTATTTTTGAAATGTTGGAACATTACTTTTGCCAAAAATGGTGACACCAGGATTATCATTAAAATTGGGGAAGCATCTGTGTCATTTTAAAAGAAGAGAAAGCAGCCTGCAGTTTCTATTAGCTTGGATTCAGACATAAGAGTAGAAAACTATTTAAGGCACATTTCAACAAAAGACAATTCAATGTGCTTTAATATCGAGCAAATAAACACAATTATACAATAACATTAGGATGCATAAGACAAAAGGAGTAAACATAATAGATACAATTACAGTGCACAGCACCATATTATAATTATGAGCATTAGTGAGGACCAATTATATGAAGATAGGTTGAAGAAAAAGAAGGAGGAAGTCCGCACACTGTTTCTCAAGCTCCAAGAAACTCGCTTTTTATTATAACTGCAACGTTTCGACCTTCTAGGTCTTCATCAGGCAAATATTGTAATGACAGACAAAAGCATCAAATATATACACAAACATTGACTAATGATGATGTAAAAAGATAGGTTGAACATGGGTGAAATCATAGATTTACAATACCTACAGTATTGTAAATGTTGGTATTATTACACCATAATTAAACGGATAGTTCACCCCCAAAATTACTTTTTCTTCTTATCGATCAGTCACCCCATCATGGATATGTTTTAGTTCTCATGCCTAAGCCAATAATTGGATGACCGGCGGCGGTTCCGTTAGGAGACACAAAGAGTCCCCTTTGTGTCTCCTACCGGAACTGCTGCTTGGCTTAGGCATGCGACAAAAAATAAAAAAAATATCCATGAATTTCAAGTTTCCATGGGGTGACTAATCGATAGAAAAAAGTAATTGTTTGGGTGAACTATCCCTTTAAGCGTAATTTGGAGAGATGACAGTATTGTTGTGCCTTTACACAAATACCCAGATATCAGAACAAGGTCTTTGTATTATTTACGTGTGTTCCCTTTTCTTTTCTAATATTTTAATCAGTATGTTTGGCTGGCAACGGGCCATGTCCTCTCCCGGCGAGGCCCAGACATACGGTAAGGTTAGTAACAATCTGTCCACCTGCCCCGGTCTAATTAAAACATAATTGTAGCATATGGCGTTCCACAAATGAGCTCTCGGCTGGTGCCAAGAATAAACGTTCACATGGGATGTTCAGGTGACTTTTGTTTACTGGGTTTTTTGTGGTCTTGTTTTTTAACTCCGGACCGGGGAATGATGAGATCAAAGGGACTCCATAGTGCCAAGAACCGTGAACCTCTCAAAGTGGGGTCCAGGGCAACTTCAGGGGGTCCCGTTAACTCGGTGACCATTGCTCTAGATAGATTTTATAGTATCACAATGTTATCCAGTCAGCAGAGAGAACCCATACGGGATTACAGGACAAAGAAGTGAAATTAGAAGTGATGACACAAAGAAATGAACTGGAACACTATAAAACTTAAGCTGAATGGGTTCTTTCTACTGATTTGCTCAAATTGGCAACCCACCTGAACGGGCTGAGTAGATGGGAGACCACAAACACTATAGCAATGATTACTATGAGAATACAGTGGTGTAACATTTTAACAAAAGAAGTTTTGTTTTTTACAAAAAAAATATCACTTACCCTACCTTGAAGGAACAATGTCAAAAAGCATACAGTAGCAGCAGTATGTGGTCACCTGATTTAACCCATTGATACCAGGAACGCATCTGTGTCACTTTAGATGTCTTTGGCTATTCAAAAATAGCAGATATACAAGCTCATAGCACGGCACCGAGTGCCGCGCTATCAGCTTGTAGATCTGCTATTTTTGAAAAATCGTGAATTTTTTTTTAAAATATTTTTTTCATAAAACTGATTTTTTTAAAGAATCGCCTCAGGTCTTAATGGGTTAACCTCAGTCGCTGTCCTAGGTCCTGATTTAACCACAGTCGCTGTCCTAGGTCCTGATTTAACCACAGTCGCTGTCCTAGGTCCTGAATTAACCACAGTCACTGTCCTAGGTCCTGATTTAACCACAGTCACTGTCCTAGGTCCTGATTTAACCTCAGTCGCTGTCCTAGGTCCTGAATTAACCACAGTCACTGTCCTAGGTCCTGATTTAACCACAGTCACTGTCCTAGGTCCTGATTTAACCACAGTCACTGTCCTAGGTCCTGATTTAACCACAGTCACTGTCCTAGGTCCTGATTTAACCTCAGTCGCTGTCCTAGGTCCTGATTTAACCACAGTCACTGTCCTAGGTCCTGATTTAACCTCAGTCGCTGTCCTAGGTCCTGATTTAACCTCAGTCGCTGTCCTAGGTCCTGATTTAACCACAGTCACTGTCCTAGGTCCTGATTTAACCACAGTCACTGTCCTAGGTCCTGATTTAACCACAGTCACTGTCCTAGGTCCTGATTTAACCACAGTCACTGTCCTAGGTCCTGAATTTGTCTAAACAGGTAGCCTATTTTCTGCACCGACCTGTGTTTGAATAATTAATGGTAGATGGTGTAGCCTAATAGCCAGTGGTGGACAAAGTACTCGACCCCAGTACTTGAGTAAAAGTACAGATACTCCTCCTGGTCAAATTTACTTCACTACAAGTAAAAGTAGCTCAGTCAAAATGTTAGAGTAAGAGTACAAAAGTCATTGCTTTTAGATACTGAAGTATTCAAAAGTACAGGCTTTTAAAAATACTTAACCCTAGGACACTAACCATGAAAATAGTCACACTTTACCCGATATAATATATTCCATAAAAACTATTTCTCATCAAAATATATTAAAGTACAACAATACATGGCAAATTGAGGTACTCCTCTTTGATATTTTAACATGAAGTTTCACAACAAAAAAAACGGGGGAAAAAATATCATGGGGGAACCCTATAAAAAAGCAGCAAAATCTGTGAAAATTCCTCTTACATGTGAGCCCTGTACCTGCTTTAAAAAATACTTAAAGTACAAGTAAAAGTAGACATACATGTCTTAATTTTCAATGAATTGCTGTAAAGTCACAATGAATTTATAGGACCTTGTAACTCTTGTTTCAGAGAAGTAACTCCACCTGCGTTGCATGCACTGATGTGCTTGCTTGTAGAACCGCTACGTTATACAAAGCCTGCAGAAACACCTATGAAAAACATAGAAATTAGCTTTTTGGAGGCGAGGTGGGTTCTATATGTCAATGTAATTTGGGGTTGATTGGATGTTGTGTTTGTGATTTATGTTTAGTTTTTTTGGGGCGGTGTAGCCGCCCCCTATAAGTGAGTTTTGGACACCGACCAAAAGATTTGTATACCCCGGCCTGGGCCGTAGCGTGACGGTCCAGGCACCCTAGGCTGCAATGCCAGCCTGACAGCGTGTCGCGGGTTCGACTCCCGTTCCCGACGACCTTTGCTGCATGTCACCCCCCATCTCTATCCCCATTTCCTGTCAGCCTACTTTCCCTGTCCCTCTCTAAATAAAGGTATAAAAAGCCCCCCAAAAAAAAAATCTTTAAAAAAAAAAAAAAAAAGGATTTGTATACCCCCTAACCCTTCCATTGTTAATGCAAATCGATACTTTTGCAAAGTCAGCCAATCACATTACAGCTAGTGTCATCACCACTAACTGTAATGTGATTGGCTGACTTTGCAAATTCAGGACTGTGATTGGCTAGCGAAACACATGACACATGCGCAGCCCTATGAATAGCAGTATGGACTTTAAAAAAAGTCATTTATCCTTTTTTTAAAGTGAGTCATGTTGTGATGACCACACACCGCCCACTTCACACTGGGTGTGATTTTTGGATTAGAAATAGGTCCCAGCCCACCCACACATTTATGAATCCAATTACAGTCAAACAGTTTGGAGAATCAGAACCCTGTTTGATTCTCATTGTCACATGACTCACAACACTGTTTCTACCTAATTTTGTAAAAAAAAAAGTGATTTCTGATGCAGTGTTTGTGAAGGGGTGTAAGGGTGGATCATGTCCTGAAGGTCATGAGGTGACATGACCTTCACTGCCTTGTAGGTCGTCGCCAGTGTTTTGAACTGGATGAAAAGTCCTTGAGAAAGGCACTGAAGCCCTGACTGCTGCAGATAAGCAGGTTTGTTAAGGGTGACAATTATACTGTGTACTTTACACATTCTATTGTAAATGTATTGTATAATCCTGTCAATCAGTGTGATTGACGGGAGAGATGATCAGAGGAGCAGAGTTATGATTGGACCATGGACAGAAGAATGGAAAGAGTTTCTCAGTGAAGGTGCAGCCAGTGAAAGAGTAGAGATGAACTCTAGTCTCCACATCATAAAAGGAGACCAGACCCTCCTCATAATCCACAAACACTCCCACTTTCTGGACCTCCTCTCTTACAGGGAGGAGGACATCAGGGTCAGCAGCAGCACGATACTCATTTCCATTACTCAACCATATAGTCCAGTAACCAGTGTTGGGACCCAGTTTGATTTCACTTTTCCTGTTGATGGACTCTCTGGCCACTCCTAAACTCCAGGCGGTCTTCCCTTTAACCTGAACCTCATAGTAAAACCTTCCTGAGGAGAAACTTTGTTTTCCTAAGACATTGATGTATTCAGAGAATCTCTCCTTGTTGTCTGGGAGATTTTTCCATACATTTCCACAACTCACTTGTTTTCCATCCTCAGACAGGATGAGGTATTTATTTGCTGTTTCAGGGTCCAGAGTTACATCCACCTCATATTGCTGGATCCTCCTCATCTCAGCATCACACAGCTTGTTCTCCATCTCTGGACTGACTGTCTTCTCCAGCTGTGTAGAACTGTCCCAGTGACGTCTAAGAACCCAAACAGTGACGTCTAAGTTTACGATCCAGGAATGGTCAGTTTTGACTTCCACTCTGTGCTCTAATGGCTTCAATAGGAGGATGTAAAGACTGCTTCTCTTTCACTAATGTCCTCACACTGTGTGGAATCAGCTTTAAATACAGCTCCTCAAAACTCCACTCATCAAATATGACGTAATTTTCCCCAAAATGGAGTTCCACGTGACTCCAGACCGGCCTCAAAGTACTGTGATTGGACACATCAGGTAACCATGGCAACATGGGGCGGCCATAGATGAATCGTTGGAGAGCCCACCTGGGAAGGCAAAGGTCCCAGGTTCGATGCCAGGCCTCAGCAATGTGTCAAAGCCTCAAACTGAGCAAGAAAGCCCTGACTGCTCCCCGAGCCGCTACAACCAACAGCTGCTCACTGCTCCTAGGATAAAAAGTATAGTGACAAAAAACTTAAGATATTTATAACTTGATATCAACAAACATGGACACCGGCAAGAGTAGTCACTCACACACACACACACACACACACACACGCACACACACACACACACACACGCAGACAGAGAACATTTTCACCGACCCGTCCCCGCGTCCCCGCTCAAAATAGATGGGGGGGTCTGACACACAGAGAGAGAAAAAAGACAGCAAGCTGGTATACATGACTAGTCTTAATCTTGTTTGTATGTGTGCCAATAGAGCACCGAAGTCTGGCGTAATTTACACATCCTACCTGGGTCGCGTTTTTTTTTTACACCATTCTGAATCCCCATAGACGTATTTAATATCGCGTCAAATAAGAACGGTGTTCCAAAAATAAACAAATGATCCCGGCGGTTTTACTCTTATGGATATGAAGCATCAACTGACGGTGAGAAAACGCGCATCAAATATGAGTGACTGACTATCATAAACGAGCCACCTCCCTGACAATAGCACCGAGACAGTTTGTTTATTTTTGGACCACAATTCTTATATGAGACGATTCTAAGATGACCCAATGTTATTCTCCATAGAGAAATTACTTCTACGACCCAGGAGATGAACGAGTGACGTCAGGACTTCTGTGCACTATGACAAGTGATTAGCAGCAAAGCTTTGCTCTGTAACAAAGTGGTTTGGATGACATTTTATGTGAACCTTTCTGCATGGACATCTCAATAATAATGAAGTTCTCTCATCAGTTCTTTCCTTCCATGCTGTATATGTGTCTGTCTCATGCATATTCAGTAGCCAGCGGCCACTGAATATGCATGAATTCCCAAATTACTTTTGATCACTGTTGACAGCTTTGCCGTAGCGTCACGCAGTCGCGGCTAATTAGCATGCTTGTTAGCATGGATGAGACTCTAATACTTTGTTGTTAGCATGGATGAGACTCAAACGCTTTGTTGTTAGCATGGATGTAGACTGAAAGAACGAGCCCAATCGATGGTCTTGAAGGGCGGAGCACTCTGATTGGTTAGGAGATAACAAGGTCCTAAGACCAGCGTTCCTGCAAGGTTCTCCCAGGCTTTTTTTCTTTTGAAACAAAAAAAGGCATGGGTTTCCGATGCTAGCATGGATGAGACTCTAATGCTTTGTTGTTAGCATGGATGAGAGACTAATGCTTTGTTGTTAGCATGGATGAGACTCTAATGCTTTGTTGTTAGCATGGATGAGACTCTAATGCTTTGTTGTTAGCATGGATGAGAGACTAATGCTTTGTTGTTAGCATGGATGAGACTAATGCTTTGTTGTTAGCATGGATGAGACTCTAATGCTTTGTTGATAGCATGGATGAGACTCTAATGCTTTGGTACAGTGTTAGCCCCCCTGGACTCTTTGACACCAGACCAGCAGCGCATCAAAGTAGATCATGTTTAATGATGATGATGATGATGATGATGATGATGATGATGATGATGATGATGATGGAAGAACAAGTACCTTCAAAATACTGAGTGTCATCAAGCAACAGTAAGATACAGTACACCTCATTAGTATTCTGACAGTATTTCTGCGTGATGTACGCACGCAAGAACGTGTGTACATGTGAACGTGTGTACGCGCACGCATGCACGCGCGCGTACACACGCAAACGCACGCACACAGGCACGCAAGCAACATCGTGACGCATTGTGAGCTTGTAGATCTGCTATTTTCAAATGGCCGAAATGTATATACTGTAGGGCTGAAGTGGTTAATGTGTGTTTTGTACTAATAATCAAAATCTATAAGTAATTAGTAACTAAAGTTTTCAAATAATTGTAGAATTGTGGAGTAAAAGTACAATATTTGGGTCCGAGATATAGTCGAGTAGAAGTAAAAGTACTGAAGATTGGAAATACTCCAGTAAAGTAAAAATACCTCAAAAGTTTACTTAAGTACAGTACTTGAGTAAATGTACTTAGTTACTTTACACCACTGTGGACCTGCTCTGGCTTTAAAAAACGGTGATATTAGACACCAAACCGTGTGTGTGTGTGTGTGTGTGTGTGTGTGTGTGTGTGTGTGTGTGTGTGTGTGTGTGTGTGTGTGTGTGTGTGTGTGTGTGTGTGTGTGTGTGTGTGTGTCTGCTTGTCTGAGTGTGTGCGTGCGTGTATGTCTGATTGTCTGCGTGAGTGTGCGTGCGTGCACGCATACGTGCGTGTATATGTGTGTGCATGCATGCATGCGTGTGCGTGTGTGCGTGCGTTTGCGTGCACTGTGTCTGAGTGTGTGTGTGCACGCATGCGTGCGCGTGCGTGTGTGTGTGTCTGCTTGTCTGCGTGAGCGTGCGTGCGTGCGTGCGTGCGTACGTACGTGCGCGCATGCATGCGTGTGCGTACACTGTGCCTCTACACAGCTTACGTCCTCTATAATCCAGTCTCTCTCACTCATCCAGTCACAGGGCCAACATGTACAGTAACAGTAAAGCCTAAAATCACTCTGACATCATGGACGTGTTTTAAAGCCACACAGTTTTTCTGGGTGATTATGGCAGAGAGCCAGTGAACTGAGTTATGAATATTAAACCATGATACACACACCACCAGCCCACTGGAGCCATGGATTGTTTTAATCCATCAAGACCGGGAACGTATCTGTGTCATTTTAAGATGTCTTTTTGCTATTCAAACATAGCAGATATACAAGCTCTTAGCGAATGAAAAACTCAAGTGAATTTGTGCAAATCTTTGAATAAATATATATATTTTTTTTTTAAGGGAGCATTTTTAACTCAAATCTTTGCTGCTGGTGGGGGTCCCTGGAACAACATATTTTCAGATGGGGGTCCGTGGCCAAATATGTATCATTTTGGGGGGTCCTGGAGTGGTTTGAGAACCACTGGCACTGATTATAGCGACAAAGGTTTTTTTTTCTTTTAAACTGTTAGGATTTAGAAGACATTTGTAGAACCACCCAGAAGCAAAGTTTTGAGTTGAAAATGTTTCCTTTAAAATTATATGTATTCAAAGATTTGCACAAATTTTCATGATTTTTCCGAAAATAGCAGATCTACAAGCTCATAGCGTGGCACTCGGTGCCGAGCTATGAGCTTGTATCAGTGGCGGGGACACCTATCAGGATAGGTGTCTACCTAACCCCCCAAAACCCCCGAAATGCATAGAAAACTATGCATTATACCTTTAACACAATACAAACACAATGGTCTTACACCTGCATTAGGCTACTATAGATACTTTTTTTTCCTGGAGCAACGGTATAGCACCTGCCATACCTTGCTATACCCAATTGACGCCCCTGGCTTGTAGATCTGCTATTTTCTTTAATAGCCAAAGAAATCTAAAATGACACAGATGCGTTCCCGGTGTTAACGGATTAAGGAACGAACGTTCAGTTCTGTTCTGTTCTGTTCTGTTCTGTTCTGCCCCAAATGTTTAATCCGACCAGAAAACAAAGAGAACTGGAGCGCGATTATCACTCTGTCACCTCCTGTCATTGTCTCTCTCTCTCTCTCTCTCTCTCTCTCTCTCTCTCTCTCTCTCTCTCTGTCTGTTCCAGTCATACTCATGGGATTTACATCCTAACTACAACAGGTACAGTATATAATGGGGAGATTAGATACTGTGTCACGCATCTGTGTCATTTTAGATTTTATATCTATAACCATTATTTTATACTCTGGCTTTTCAAAAATAGCAGATCTACAAGCTCATAGCTCGCTATGAGCTTGTAGATCTGCAATTTATGAAAAATCTATATACATATATTTTTTTAAACATAATTTTCAACTCAAGTCTTTGGAACAGCATATTTTGATGGCGGTTGGCGGGCAAAAACTTATCATTTTGGGGGACTTTGCTATGCGGATGCAGTTGCAGATGCAGACCCCCTATCTCAAGTTCCAGGGACCCCATCACCCCCCCCCCCACAGAAGCAAAGATTTTAGTTAAAGATGTTTGCTTTAAAAATATATATATATTCAAAGATTTGCACAAATTCTCTTGATTTTTCAAAAATAGCAGATCCACAAGCTCATAGCGCGGCACTCGGTGCCGCGCTATGAGCTTGTAGATCCGCTATTTTTGAATAGTCCAAAGAAATCAAAAAAGATACACGCATACTTTCCGTATGGAGGGGAGTGTGGATTACAGTGTGAGTTTGTGTTTTTTTTTTTACAGTGTTCTTTGCTTTATCTCTCCAGAGAGCCTTCCATTCCCAAGGAGCGGATGACCCAGATTCTTTAGAGCTGTATGGCTGTCTGTCAGTCAAATATTAATAGAACTATGTATAGATATGAGCATTGGGGGGGGAAAAAAAGTGGCGCTCGTGTCTTAAATAAATCTTTAGTTTCTTTGAATTGACGATGGCATTATTATTATTAACCAGCAGTGTTGATTTTGTCGACTAAAACTAAGACGGAAAATGTATTCTCGACTACCTTTTTACACTGACGAAAAAGAAATAAAAACTAAGCTATGATGACTAAAACTATGACTATATATACTGACAATTTTGTCAACAAACAAAAACTAGACTAAAATGTTAGTGAGGGACGAGTTGGAGAGGAGATCCAGTAGAACTAAGACTAAGTCATCATGGTTCCGCAAAGATATCACAGACCGAAAATAGCTGCGCGATGCCTTGTGAGCTTGTAGATCTGCTATTTTCGGCATGCAGCTAAGTGAAAATCAACCATTTCGATGGCACCACAGCGCGCCAAAAATACATTTTAGTCGACTAAAATCTTATGATATTTAGTCGGCTAAAACTAGACTAAAAGTAAAACATTTCAGATGACTAAAATATGACTAAAACTAAATCAAAATTTGCTGTCAAAATCCACACTGTTAACCAGTTGATAGCCACTATGTTGCCCTGATGTAGCTGCCTGAAATACACTGACCAATAAAAACCTTGACTGACGATGATGATGATGACGATGATGATGATGATGATGACAGCTCAAATATGTGCTTTCCTTGACGTCTTTATGAAGAGGCCAGAATGTACCGCTTGTACACAAAAGGGAGTTCTTGTTTATTCGATACACTTATTTGTTTTAGCTCTTGCTCATTTTATTTTCCTATGTGTCTCATCTGTTTAAGAAAGTAGGAAGCTGATGTATTGCACTTTTACCTTAGCGCTAGGTATACTCTTAGTTGCTTGGTTTAGAAGAGAATGCACTTAAAGACATCTGGTGATTAGTAGTTTTTTTCACTTATTGTAAGTCGCTTTGGATAAAGGTGTCTGCTTCTTCTTCTTCTTTCATGTATCGTGGTCATATGTACAGCTCAGTGTTGCAAAGCCAAGCTCTGGTCTCTCTGGTCCCACTTGGAAGAGGCCAGCCTCTGAAGGAGGTCTGTCTGTACAGGCTATGAACTTGTAGATCTGCTATTTTTTTGAAATATCGTGAACATTATTGTTCAAATCTTTGAATATATATATATATATATATATATATATATATATATATATATA
Organism: Gymnoscopelus microlampas; assembly: GCF_963454915.1. Classification (NCBI taxonomy): domain Eukaryota; kingdom Metazoa; phylum Chordata; class Actinopteri; order Myctophiformes; family Myctophidae; genus Gymnoscopelus; species Gymnoscopelus microlampas. Next base: position 51,680,575 of record NC_139949.1, read on the forward strand.
TATATATATATATATATATATATATATATATATATATATATATATATATATATATAGTTTTAAAGCGAACATTTTTTTTTACTCAAATCTTTGCTTCTGGGGGTCCCTGGAACAACATATTTTTGATATGGGGGTCCACGGCCAAATACATATCATTTTGGGGGTCTTTGACATGAAAAAGGTTTGAGAACCAGAAAGCAAAAAATAAAAACTGTTAGGATTTAGTAGACATTTGTAGAATCCCCAGAAGCAAAGATTTGAGTAAAAATGGCCAGAGAGGAGAGGCTGAAACAAATCAATATCCAGGTTAAAAGCAGATAAAACTAAGCACTATTATCTATCACAATAAATCACTGTAAGAAGATTAAGACAAAAAAATCAATAAATAAATAAACAAATTAAATAAATAAAAACATGCTGGGCAAACTGTCTGGCAAGGCAGACAGCAACTTTGTTTTTGGAGAGAGAGGATGTCCAGGTGCATAAGGTACAGTAAGTACTTAGCTGTACCGCTCAAATTAATAAGATCTATTGTTGTTGTTTTTATCGATCTTTCCCTCTTTCCCTTGCCCCCCCCCCCCTTTTCTTCTCTCTCTCTCTCTCTCTCTCTCTCTCTCTCTCTCTCTCTCTCTCTCTCTCCCCCCTCCCTCTCTCTCTCTCTCTTAAAGGTCACATGCTCTCCAGCTGTGTGTCCCCTGGGGCTGATCTGTCCTCGGTGTCACCTCTTGTTCCTTCCTGCCCTTCCTCTCTGTGCTCGTCCAATCACGTTTCCTCCTCTGTGCTTCATCCAATCACGGCTCCCCTCCAGTGTGGTTGAACCAGTGGCTTGTGGGTAATGTTGAAGTGACTGGTGTTGACATCCATCTCACCCAGTGTGGGATTTCTATGTCACACACAAACAGATAGGCCTATGTGGTTATGTATGTATGTGTTCTAAACGTTAGAGCAGTGGTTCTCAACCTGTGGGTTGGGACCCCCAGGGGGGTCCCCACATGATTTTGGGGGGGTCCCCAGATGACAGTGAAGTGATAATTGAAGGACTTTATTAAGACCTTTTTAATACCTACTTTTTTTTCTCCATTACTGCATCAAAAGTAATCAACAAACTTTATTATAAAAACTGGTCAAACAATGGCCAAATTGTCAAATAAGATAAGAAAGATGCAAAACATTTGAAAATAGCCGATCCACAAGCTTGTAGATCGGCTATTTTCACAATATTTATCTGTGGGGGGTTCAAATAAGATTATTTTGAGGGGTCACGGCCTGAAAAGGTTGAGAACCACTGCGTTAGAGGGTAGCACGGAACCGAAGATCCGAGCCCGGAACCAAGAACCGAACTGGGTCGGGGCCAAAATTTTGCACTAGCGCCCCTCACCCCCCACACCCTTGCTGACAAAAGGGTCCTGGGGGCACCGAAACAGGTCGTAGCAAAGGGCACCACGAAGGGTTAATCCGGCCCTGATTGTGACACGGTACCAGACAAGGTACAAGGGCGTTCATTTAGGAAATAACATAACATATGGATATAAGAGATTTCTTGACTAACAGTGACGATATAAAAGTCCAATATATACAGAAGGTACATGGTTAAGAATGAGCAATAGATAGATGGCATTAAGGAAGGCAAGGCAGAGATGGAAAACATCCGGCATTATGAAAATAGCAGCAGGTACAATATATATACAATCACAGTTTGATGTGTCATGGTGACACAGAGGCATGGTAAGAGAGAAAAACATAGCAGGTACTGAGTCACCTCTAGTGCATGATATAGTATGACATGATTATGCAACACAACTGTTGAGAGACTCTACTTATATTGACTTTCTAGCAGTGGTTCTCAAAGTGGGGTCCAGGGACCCCCAGGGGTCCTTGATGGGGTTCCCCAGCCAAAGTAGTTAATTCAGCGTCTCTGCAAAGGACTAGTCTAGTTGACAAGAAATGCGTATACATGACCATACGTTTGTGCATATTATATCTGTCAAAAAAGATAGAAGCCTCATCCTGCACTTAGGTCCTACATTCTGCTCTGCCTCGCGCCGTGACAGTCCGCAGTTCAAATATGATTATTTTGGGGGGGTCGCAGCCTGAAAAGGTTGAGAACCACTGGATTAGTGTTAGCCTGGTTTCAGACAAATCTACCATTGCAAAAAATGAAGTGCCCTCGCCAGATTAGGTCTGGCCCCTATCAGAGATTGAATTTCTCTCCCTCCGAAGTTGTGAGGGACCAATCAGGGCCCAGTATGCAAATATGGGGCGGGTTTATCACCAGAGGCATTTTTTTTATTTGCCCCTCGGACTCCAGACTAATATCTACACAGTGATATTATTCTGGCCATACCAGGCTAGATTAGTGTACCAGGATGGCCAGGGGGGGGCGTCAGTGGCTCAGGGGTACAGTGGCCAGTAGAGCGGCCAGATGGCAACCGCGAGATTTCCCAGTTCGATCCCGGGCTAGAATGTGTGTTTATTGATTGACCTTTGAGATACCTCTCCCTGCCATCCTCCATCCACATAGTTTGTTGTCCATTATTATGCAGTCTAAGTGAGTTCAGAGTAACAGGGTGTCTGTACACAGCAGTATTGATACTTTTACTTAAAGGAGGAGTTCACCCAAAAAATGACTTATTTTCTATCAATTGCACACCCTATGAAGCCTTTAATCCATGGATTATTTTTTGTTTTTGTGGCATTCCTAAGCTAATGATTTGATTCCCGAATTATTGTCTTAGGAATGCCACAAAAACAAAAATAAATCCATGAAATCAAGGCTTCATGGGGTGTGTAATTGATAGAAAATAAGTCATTTTTTGGGTGAACTCCTCCTTTAAGTAAGAAATGTGAAATGTTTTTCCACCACTGAGTACTAGCCTACTACTTTTACTACTACTAGTATTTGTACTATTATTACTAGCCAACTATTATTATTATTACTACTAGTAGTATTTGTACTACTACTGTTGTTTAAAAAACAGCAGAATCATGATGCAGGAGGCAGTTTCAGGCTATTGTAAATTCATAGTTATTGTTGTTTGTTCGTCCCCAACAGAGCAGCTACTTTGCATTTGTGCTGTTTTATCCCTGAGGCTGACAGGATGACAGCTAAGTGAGTCACCATCTTTATTTCTGTTAAAACATGTTCTTCACAACTCTGTGGTTCTTTTGGAACACCAGCGACCTCTAGTGGATGATGTGAAGACAAACAGTTGGCTTACAGGGTGAGCCTTTTAAAGTTTCTTTCAACCTGACCTCCAGTGGTGGAATTGTTCAGTAACAGGAGTCTCCATGTCTCTCCATGTCTTTAATAAACAGAAAATACGTTATCAGGTATAATTTACCTGCTATGTTTTTCTCTTGAATTTTCAGCCAATCAGGAGAGAGTACCCATTTATCAGCTTGATTTTTTTGTTGTGTTCCAGTTCCACTGTTGTCTGCTCATTTCACTTGTTTAATCTGTATCCTGACTGAGTTCTCTATCCTGATTGGATAAAATTGGTATCCTGACCTGAAAATTAATTTTCTGTTTAATAAAGAGCTGGAGAGACATGGAGACTCCTGATACTGAACAAACACTCTAAAGCAATGAGTACTATCAGAATATAGAGCTATTTAACACGTATTTTAACCAAAGAAAATCACTTGCCCAACCTTTAAGCCTGATTTGAAAATAACAGATCTACAAGCTCATAATGCGTCGCATTGTGAGCTTGTAGATCGGCTATTTTCAGATCTCCACTAAGCCAGGTTCAAGCTGTTAGGTTAAGGTTAAGACATAATTATGACAAATATTAAAGATTATTATTCTTACATTAGCGTAAATGGCTAAACAAAATAATACTTCTTTCTTTTTTCCCCATTATTTATTATTTCAAAATTGTATTTCAACCATTACAAAATAATACATTTTAAAAGCCAAACATCCCAACAATAACCACTAAATGAACAGAAATAATAAAATAAACCAAAAAACAGTAGGAAGTAGGAAGAAGCAATGCTTATTTATGCCTAAATAATCATTTACAGTAATTCTAAATGTTTGATGGAAAATATGAACTGACTTAACAAAATCAATAACGGCAATATCAAAATATCCTTTTTGTTGATTTATGTTAAAGTTTAGGTTAAAACTGACAAATCTGTCATTGTTGCAGTTTGTTTGAATATACATGAACATATTCACCTATTTGATTCATACATGTTTAAACATTTATACAATTTGGCAGCAGAAATAATATGATTTCCATAAGATTTAAGATCTTTTCATTCAGGATGTCATGATGACATGTAATAAAAGGCTGCACAACACTCAACATGGACATGGATAAAACTCCCTTATACCTTTATATGGTATTATGTAGGTAATAATAAACTTCATTTGTAAAGCACCTTTCACCACAAGAAATGCAGCTCAAAGTGCTTTACACAATTAAAAACGGAGCAAAAAAAGCTAAAAGAATTGAACAACAACAAAGAAAAAAAGAAACGCAAAAGCATAAAACAGCATTAAAACAATAGGAGTGAATCAGGCAAAAACAGTGAAGACATATGAATTACAACACAGAGATTATAAAAACAACTGAAAGCGTTACAAATAGTTTAAAAATTGTAAATGGGCTAAGTTTTAAAGCTATCCATAGAGGCTGCCTGTCGGTAGCACATAGGATCAGGATCATAGTGATGTGTCGCTTTCCGGAAATAACAAATCTACAAGCCAAGTTGGTCGCGTTGCTACCATCATCATCCAGATAAGAAAAGCACGACTACACACTATTCACAAACCACGCCGAAAGAAAGTCTAGGATGAAATAAAGAAAATGTACACTCAAAATATATTAAACAGGTGCCCCCCCAAGAGCACCTGAGTGAAACCCCCTTTCAATAACATCGCCACCAAAGTTCTCTGAACTGTACCATCCCTGTTGAGGAACACTAGTCTAATCGAGGGGTCTTCAACAGGGGGTCCGGGACCCCTAGGGGGTCCTCAGAGTTACTACAGGGGGTCTGCCAAATCTTTGTGTGATATGATTATTTTTTTTAATTTTTTTACCTTAACCACTTGAACTCTAGCATCCCTTTTTCTGAGGAGCACTTTAGCCAATAGCAGATCTACAAGCTCACAACGCCTCGCAGCGCGAGGCGTTGTGAGATTGTAGATCTGCTATTTTTGGCAAAGAGGTATAGATGTAGAGGGAAAAAAGAGCAGACCAAGTAAACAATTTTTTTTTAATACTGAAACACAATTTTATACAATATAGAGGGGGTCCCTGCTTCATCTCTGTCTCAGCTAGGGGGTCCTTGGTCTGAAAAGGTTGAAGACCCCTGGTCTAATCTATATGATTGACAGGAGAGATGATCAGAGGAGCAGAGTTTCTACCACCATCATTAAAACATGGATTGAAAAATGGAAAGAGTTTCTCAGTGAAGGTGCAGCCAGTGAAAGAGTAGAGATGAACTCTGGTCTCCACGTCATAAAAGGACACCAGACCCTCCTCATAATCCACAAACACTCCCACTTTCTGGACCTCCTCTCTTACAGGGAGGAGGACATCAGGGTCAGCAGCAACCTTGTACTCATTTCCATTCCTCAACCCGATAGCCCAGTAGCCATTGTTGGGACCCAGTTTGATGTCTCCTTTCCTGTTGATGGACTCTCTGGCCACTCCTAAACTCCAGGCGGTCTTCCCTGTAACCTGAACCTCATAGTAAAACCTTCCTGAGGAGATGCTTTTTTTCCCTAAGACATTGACATACACAGAGAATCTCTCCGTGTTGTCTGGGAGAATCTGCATTACATTTCCATAATTCACTTGTTTTCCATCCTCAGACAGGATGAGCCAGGGATTTGCTGTATCAGGGTCCAGAGTTACATCCACTGCATATTGCTGGATCCCCCTCAGCTCAGCATCGCACAGCTGCTTCTCGATCTCTTGACTGAGTGTCTTCTCCAGCTGAGCCACAGCTGTCCTCAAGGTTCCCTCCTGATCGATATTGACATTTGCCCAGTCCTTGGTGAGTGGAGGGGTGTTGATGGATGTGAAGTTCTGGAGGAGGTGGAGGTGGTCTTCAGTGTGTGAGAAATGCTTCAGCTCAGAGCTTCTCTTCTCTAATTGAGTGATTTCATGTTGCAGATCTTTAATGAAGCCTTCAGCCTGTTTCTCTGTTGTTTTCTGCTTCTCTCCAATCACGTCAATGAGCTCAGCCTGGCTTCTCTCAATACAGCTGATCAGAGCAGTGAAGACCTGCACACTGTCCCCTATCTCTCTGTCTGCATCTTTCCTGCTGATCTTCACTGAGTGTTTGATCTCCTGAATCTTCTCTTGTCTCCCCTGGATCATCTGCTGAACTTCAGCCTCTGTCTTTACCAGCTCAATCTTCTTTCCTTCACATTCTTCTTCCAGAGATACAATGTGATGGGACTTGTGGTCTGACTCAGTGCAGGACTGACAAACACACATGTGGTCTGTCTTACAGAACAGTTCCAGAGGTTCGTCATGTTTCTGACACATAAAGTCTTCCAGGTTCTTCACAGGGTCAATTAGTTTGTGTCGTTTTAACCCTGTGCGTCTCTGATGAGGCTCCAGGTGAGTCTCACAGTAGGAGGTCAGACACACCAGGCAGGACTTCAGGGCTTTGAGTTTGGTGTCAGTACAGACGTCACAGGAGACTTCATCTGGTTTAGCAGCCTCTCGGTTGGTGTTGTGATTTCTTTTCAGCTGCAGTGACTTCCTAAACTGGTCAGCCATCTCAGAAATGAAAGTATTGACAAAGACTTCTGGTCTCAGATAGAAGGATTTGTTACAGAGTGGACACCTACACACATAATTACTGTCCCAGTGTTGTGTGATACAGGCTTTGCAGTAGTTGTGTCCACATGGAGTGGTGACTGGATCAGTGAACACATCCAGACAGATAGAACACAGGAACTGCTCTTCAGACTGGACACTGCTGGATGACGCCATTTCTACACACTGAGAATAAAAGTAAAGTATCAGTTACAGTTTCTTTTTTTAAATTGAGGAAATAATAAACATGATGTTCGAGTGAGTTTTGTGTTTTTTATGTGTTTTGGTATTTTGAACATCATTTTGGCGACGTTCAAATACCTAGTCAGACTGTACCAAGAGGTCAGGGAAGAGAGAGGGGTGTGACTGGACTTGTGACTTTGAATATCTTTAGTTCATTATGCATTTGTAAAATCTGCAAATATGATGTTAGATGGTGTTTACATCTTCTAAGGTTATTGTGGGAGTGTCATGGTGCCCTTTGTTGGGGAGGTGCTGGTAGACAAGGTAACTGACACCTTATAGCAAGGGTTCCCAAACTTTTCAGGCCGTGACCCCCCAAAAATAATCATATTTGAACTTGTGACCCCCCAAAATAATCCTATTTGAACTGAGGACCCCTTTAAAATAATCATATTTGAACTGAGGACCCCCTACCCCGACAAGCACTTGGAATTGTAGGCATTGCATTTAGTTTGACTCGGTTCCACAGACAAATGTTGTGAAAATAGCCTACGTATACAAGCTCACAGCCAGCTTGTACATAGGCTACATTCACAAAGTTTGCCTCTTTCTTACGTAATGTTTGACAATTTGGCCAATTTGGTATTAAAAAGGTATTAAAAGACCTGGAACGCATCTGTGTCACTTTAGATTTCTTTGGCGATTCAAAAATAGCAGATCTACAAGCTCATGAGCTTGCAGATCTGCTATTTTTGAAAAATCTTGAAAAAAAATGTTTTAGATTTTTTTTCAAAAAACTGTTAGGATTTAGAAAATACTTTTGGGAATCGCCTCAGGCCTTAACGGGTTAAAGGTCATTAAATTGTAACAATAGAAATGTGTAGATACCCTGTATACACTTATACTGTATGTTGGTTTGTTTACTGTTGAGTGAGAAAACAATGTTGCACATTAAGCTAATCGTCTTGGGACCCCCAAAAATGATCTGGGAACCCCCTCCCCCGGGGGTCCCGACCCAGTGGGAACCACTGCCTTAGAGCAGTCTTGGGCCAAATTCCAATACCCCCGAAATCTCTGCTCACTCGCTCCCTCACACTTCGGTCATCCTGCTTAATCCAAAAATAAATTTGTCCCAATTGGTAATTTGCTTTTACCAAGTGATTGACATCACCTGGAGAAGGTCTGACTGGAACTACAGGAAACATGGGGGCTGTAGTCCATTAGTCCAAGGAAGGTTAAGTAAGGACTGGACGCCAGACATGCACCATTTGACCATCATGGGTTAGGGCTGTGACGATTACACATTTAAGTTGACGATTAATTGTCACACATTTTAATTGTGTGTTTGACTTTGAACATTGGAACTTAATTTCTGTTTGCCTTTTAGGCTTCGTAATCAAAAATTGCACAGGGCAGATATGACAAATAACTTAAAGTAGGGTAAGTGATATTTTTTGGTTAAAAAAAAAGTGTTGCATTAAAAGGTTAAAGCATTATATTCTGATAGTAATCATTGCTATAGAGTGTTTGTTCAGGAACAGGGGTCTTTCCGTCTCTCCAGCTCTTTAATAAAAAATAAAATACATTTTCAGGTAGGTGACAACATTTCAGCCAATCAGGACCCTTTTATCAGCTTCATTTTTATAGTGTTCCAGTTACAAAATGTTCAGCTCATTTCTGTGTGTCATCACTTCCAATTTCACTTGTTTAATCTGTATCCTGACTGAGTTCTCTATCCTGATTGGATAAGATTGGTATCCTGACCTGAAAATGCATGTTTCTGTTTATTAAAGAGCTGGAGAGACATGGAGGCTCCTGTTACTGAACAAACACTAGTCTAGAGCAATGATTACTATTAGAATATAGAGCTATTTAACACTTATTTTAACCAAAGAAAATCACTTACCCTACCTTTAAATATATACAAAGAAATGACTGACATTAAATCATTTTTTAAATAGCAGAAATAGCTGATCTACAAGCATACTACGCGTCACAAAGTGACGCGTAGTATGCTTGTAGATCTCCCATGAACCCAGCTCACCTGTTCCACTGCCTGCTTGTCACCTGCAGTGGTGTAAAGTAACTAAGTACATTTACTCAAGTACTGTACTTAAGTACAATGTTGAGGTATTTTTACTTTGCTGGAGTATTTCCAATTGTCTATACGTTTTACTTCTACTCCATTACATCTCAGAGGCAAATACTGTACTTCTACTCCACTACAATTATTTGAAAACTTTAGTTAGTAGTCACTTTGCAGATATAAATTATTACATTATTATGAAACATACATTAACCACTTTAGCCCTATTTTATACCTAGGCTATTTTCAAACATTTCAGTACTTTTGCTTTTGGTACTTTAAGTACATTTTGATTCCAATACTTTTGTACTTTTACTCAAGTAAATTCTGAACACCAGACTTTTACTTGTAACAGAGTACTTCCACATTGCAGTATTGATACTTTTACTGAAGTAAAACAACTTTAGATGCCTCTATAGAGTTATACAGAGTAAACATCAAAAAGCAACACAGCAGAAAACAATGTGTCATTACAGTATGTCTCCTTTTATTTTCCTGGACTGAGTATTTTTTTACAAAGGTCTCAGTCAATCAGAAATAGTGATTATTTATAAGCTGGTCCACCTGTCATCATCAAACTCCCCCCTGGCTGCAGTCTGACACCCAGTGAGATGAACCTGCCCGCTGGAATTAATAGGCTCTATGCACAGCAGCCATACTGGGAATGAATTGGGCCCCTTCCTTACTTCCTTCACAGGTGTTACCAATGATACTAATTAAGGCTCTGTTCCATTTAGTGTGGCATAGTGGTTGTCTAATTTTCAAGGACCTCCATAACTCTCAGAGTTACACACCCACCATAAGGGGCCATTTGGGAACCAAAATGGAGTGTTTCTAGTGAGCCAACATGCACGATATCAGCACCCTGACCAGAATGGAACAGAGCCTTCATTAGTATCATTCGTAACACCTGTGAAGGAAGTAAGAAGAGGCCCAATTTTTCTCCAAAATGGCTGCTGTGCGTAGAGCCTATTATTGCATGGATAGAGACAATGACTTATAGGTGTCTCTTCCTTCATTTACCTTCCTTGCATTAATCCAGCAAGAAATGACATTATGTACTATGATGTGACGTTACAGTCGCCAAATTCATGTTCAAAATATCAAAACACAGAAAAAAACATTTACTCAAGTACTATACTTAAGTACAATTTTGAGGTATTTTTTACTTTACTGGAGTATGCCTACAGTATTTCCAGTTTTCAGTCATTCTCATCTCAGAGGCAAATATTGTACTTTTACTCCACTATAATGATTTGAAAACTTTACTAGTTACTTTGTAGATTTGAATTATTATTACAAAACATATGTTAACCACTTCATTACTAATTTAAAATGTGGCTATTTGAAAATAGCAGATCAACAAGTTCACAACGCGTCACAATGCGACACGTTGTGAACTTGTAGATCTGCTATTTCCAAAAGATTTTAATACATTTTATACCATGTGAAATGGGACTTTCTGCATAATGAGTATACTTTCTACTTTTGGTATTTTAATTACATTTTGATACCAATACTTTTGTACTTTTACCCAAAAGTAAATTTTGGACTTTTAGTTGTAACAGAGTATTTCTACATTACATAATTAATAATTTTAAGTACAAAATGTGAGTATTTTTTCCACCACTGCATACATTATATTATTGTATTTTTAGTGAATGATAAATCCTTATCTGCTGTACTCACCTGTCTTTAAGTGGTCAGTATTTCTCTTAAAGTCCTGGGGAAGGTTTTGTAGAGAGAGAGAGAGAGAGAGAGAGAGAGAGAGAGAGAGAGGCCACCAAACTGATTTGAATTGTGAATTCCAGGTTCGACTTATTGACAAACTCCTCCTCCTGCAGCAGCTGTTAACCCTTCACGTCCTCCACTCCTCTCACCTACAATGGTGGTGGTGGAAAAAGTACTCAATTGTTTTACTTAAGTAAAAGTATCAATACTGCCATGTTCACAAATAAAAGTCCGGAATTTCAAGATTGACTTGTGTAAAAGTATTAAAGTATTGGTATGAAAATGTACTTAAAGTACCAAAAGTGGAAAGTAGTCATTAAACAGAATGTCCCATTTCACAAGTTTTCAAATGTATAGAAAATCTTTTGAAAAGAGCAGATCTACAAGCTCACAATGCGTTGCTTCGCGAAGCATTGTGAGCTTGTAGATCACATCACATGTAGCTAATAATCAAAATCTACAAAGTAACTAGAAACTAAAGTTTTCAAATAATTGCAGTGGAGTAAAAGTACAATATTTGCCTCTGAGATGTAGTGGAGTAGAAGTAAAAAGTAATGAAAATTGGAAATACTCCAGTAAAGTCAAAACACCTCAAAACATGTACTTAAGTACAGTACTTGAGTACATGTAATTATTAGTTACTTAACACCACCGCAACTAGGGTTGCCAAGCACCTGAACAACAACCTTATTTCTAAGAAAAATATAAGGGACGTCCCTTATATTTTTCTTAGAAATAAGGCTGTTGTTCAGGTGGTAAAAAAAAAATATTTAAAAAATAAATCTCTGTATACATGTTGCAACACGTTAGATCGTCTATTTTTTTTTAAAAGACAGAAAAAAAGCGGTCCAAGTACGTAGGCTAACAACCTGTATTATAGTATAATATTTCTGAAAAATATCAACATATAATATTTTTTGAATAATCTAGTTTTTTTTTAAATCATAAATCTTCTCTTCTGGGGGTCCCTGGTACAAAACCTGTTCAGATGGGGGTCCTTGATACAAAACCTATTCAGATGGGGGTCCCTGATACAAAACCTATTCAGATGGGGGTCCCTGGTCACATACATATCAATGTATGGGTCCTTGACATGAATACGTTTGAGAAACACTGGTTTAAGGCATTGTGTGACTTATCATGGACAAAAAAAAAAATGTCATAGGATAGTCTAGCTGGATGTACCTTTACCACTTAATCCTGACGTGTGAAAATAACCAAAATACAAGCTCACAACACGTGAGCCTAGTTATTACACAATCATAAGCAAACCTGAAAGAGGCCCACAGCTGCTTATGATTGTGTAATAACATAATGTCTGGCAGTGGTGAAAAAAGTACTTTTTTTTACTTATATAAAAGTATCAATACTGCAATGTAGAAATACTCCGTTACAAGTAAAAGTCCGGAATTAAAAATGTACTTGAGTAAAAGTACAAAGTATAGTATCAAATTGTACTTAAAGTACCAAAAGTAAAAGTACTAAAATGTTTGAAAATAGCAGATCTACAAGCTCACAACGCGTCGCGATGACATCAGAGACTTCATAGGCTTATAGCGCGGCACTCGGTGCCGCGCTATAAGCCTATGAACTTGTAGATCTGCTATTTTTGAATAGCCAAAGACATCTAAAATGACAGAGATGCGTCCCCGGAATGCATGTGTAAACACAGTCCAGTTCTGTTGATCCAGTCCATCTTGACTCCATCAGCCTACCAGACAAAAAGAGAATGCACCAAAAAGACTGAGCCGAAAATGTTCATATCACATGTAGGCCTACCTATATATTCTGTTTTTACTAAATACTTCTTCTTACCGACTGCATTTTCTATATCCTTGAAGTGTGCATTCTGCCAGGTTACCAGGCTGAAATAATGTACCACAGGGTTCATTTTTAACCCTACAGTATGTTACACATATTCTACCCAAACCCAAAAAATGGAAACATAGCTAAATCTATATGTATACAACATACAAATGAACACATTTTCCATACAATTTGGAATCAAGGAATCCATTAAGATTGCCATTATTAAAGGTAGGGTAAGTGATATTTTGGGGCATTTTTTGTTTTTTTTTGTTAAAAAGGTTAAAGTAGTATATTGTGATAGTAATCATTGCTACAGAGTGTTTGTTCGGTCACAGGGGTCTCTCCAGCTCTTTAGTAAACACAATATAAATACATTTTCAGGTAGGTATGACAACATTTAAGCCAATCAGAAGAGAGCACTGAAAATGCATTTTCTGTTTATTAAAGAGCTGGAGAGACATGGAGACTCCTTTTACTGAACAAACACTCTATAGCAATGATTACTATCACAATATAGAGCTATTTAACACTTATTTTACCCAGAGTAAATCACTTACCCTACCTTTAACATTCAAGGATATATTGAAAAAACGGAGTCAACAATGTTCATATTACTGTCTTATCTTTTTACTAAATACTTGTTGTCGATTGTTCTCCTTCCGACTATTTCCTCATAATCCTTGGAGTGTGTATTTAAAGATGATGTCAGTACTCAGGACTTCACAGACTTCCTAGAAACTGGGGAACAACAACAGCATCATCATCATCATCCATAGTCTCTATTATGTCCTCATAGTCAGTGCATTGTTTGAGTACCTCGTTAACAAACAACATGTGACCTGCCTGGTGAAACACGCTCAACAACTCTTTTGAACGTGTAATTGTGGTGAAGTAAGTCAGTGGTTCTCAACCTGTGGGTCGGGGTCCCCACATGATTTGGGGTGGAGGGGTCCCCAGATGACAGTGAAGTGAAAATGTAAGACCTGAGGCGATTCTTAAAAATGTTTTCTAAATCCTAATAGTCTCTTTTTTTCAATATTAGCAGATCTACAAGTTCATAGCGCGGCACTCGGTGCCGCGCTATGAGCTTGTAGATCTGCTAATATTGAATAGCCAAAGAAATCTAAAGTGACACAGGTGCGTTCCAGGTCTTAATGGGTTAAGGACTCCTAAGACCTTTCTAAAACCTAATGAAAGAAAAGAAAAAAGAGCATTATACTGCATCACAAGTAAACATTAAACTATATGCTATAAAAACAGGTCAATCATTGGCCAAATTGTCAAATAATAAGAAAGACTCCAAAATTGTGAAAATTGCAGATCTACAAGCACGACGCCTAGCTTGTAGATCTGCTATTTTCACAATATTTATCTGTGGAACCAAGTCAAACTAAATGTAATGCCTTAACTCCTACAATCCAAGTACTTGTCAGGGTGGGGGGTCCCCAGTTCAAATATGATTACTTTAGGGGGTCACGGCCTGAAAAGGTTGAGAACCACTGAAGAAAGTAAGTATGTACATTGTATTTGTATATAACACTTCTCACATAACTCACAAAGTGCTTTGCATACAACAGAAATAAAAATACAGCATAAAACATATAGAACAACAAACACGCACGCACGCACGCACGCACGCACGCACGCACGTACCTGCACACATACCTTTTTCTGGGAACGTCAGTGTTTAGCTTCACCCAGCTGACTGCTTCCCACAGAGCAGCGAGGAGGGGGGGCAGTTAGGGGTTAAGTGTCATGTCTCAGGGACATTTTGACACTGAAAAAAAAATCTTCTTTTTTTCTTGGAAAGTGTCTATATTTAAACACAGCATGCTTGCTTTGATATTAAAAAGAAAATGGAATTTTGAATACTGAAGCATTTGTAAAAGCATCTGCTGTCTCCAATACTTCAACTTTTGACTGAGTTACATTCATTTGTAGTTGAGTAATGTTTTTTGTTCCACAGGCTCTTGAGAGCTGCAGCCTCTGTGGACATTTTTAAGAACCGCTTAAAAATACCACAGTTTTTGGTTTTAATCATCTGAATGTCTGTCTGTCTGTCTGTCTGTCTGTCTGTCTCTCTGTCTCTCTGTCTCTCTGTCTCTGTCTCTGTCTCTGTCTCTGTCTCTGTCTCTCTCTCTCTCTCTCTCTCTCTCTCTCTCTCTCTCTCTCTCTCTCTCTCTCTTAACCCATTAATACCTGAGGCCGATTCTACAATGCTTTCTAAATCAGAAAGTTCTCACACTTATTCGTGTGAAGGACCCCCAGATTGATATATATATATATTTGGCCGTGGACCCCCTGAAGAGAAGATTTGTGTTAAAAAATCCTAAATTATTCAAAATGTTTCATACAAAAAAATAGTTCTGAATTAGCAGATGTACAAGCTCGCAGCGTGGCACAAAGTGACACGCTGCGAGCTTATATATCTGCTGTTCTAATCCCCCCCCCCCCCCCCTGGAATGTAGGAGTTGAGGCATTACGTTTAGTTTGACTTGGTTCCACTGATAAATATTGTAAAAATTGCTGATCTACAAGCTCACGAGGCGTTGTGAGCTTGTAGATCTGCTATTTTCAAACATTTTCACAATTTGGCCAAGGTTTGACCAGTTTTTATAGTAGAGTTGTTTTTGGTGCAGTAATGGTCTTTTTACATTCAATTAAATGTATTTTATTTTTTTGTTGGTATTGAAAACGTCTTAAAAGTCCTTAAATTGTCACTTGACTGTCATCTGGGCCCCCCCTCCCCCCCCCCCCCCCCCCCCCAGTGCTAATGCCTAAGCAGTAATCATGTACGCTACTCTCCCTCTGCCAGCCTGGGGAGAGCCCCGAACTAAGTGAGCCCATGCTTCCTTCAATGCATGAGGAGTGAGCAGACCACTTCTTATCACCTGACAGGGGAGAGAGTTTCCCCGGTAGGACGTAGAGCGTGGAAAGAACACGTTATTCCAACCAGTTTCTTTCCCGACCCACAGGTTGAGAACCTTTAGAACAGGGGTCTTCAACAGGGGGCCCGGGACCCCTAAGGGGTCCTCAGAGCTATACTATAGGGGGTCGGCCAAATCTTTGTTTGAAGGGATCCTTTTTTTTACACTCGAACCCTAGAATTCCTTTTCTGAGGGGAACATTAGCCGAAAATAGCAGATCTACAAGCTCACAACGCCTCACACTGCGAGGCGTTGTGAGCTTGTAGATCGGCTATTTTTGGCAAAGAGGTATAGTGTATAGAGAGGACAAGGAGCAGACTAAATACAGAGTGATGAAGCTATCTATGAAATCTATGGAAACTTAATCTGTGACATAATTCTATGCAATATGTAGTGGGGGGGAGGGGGGGGGTCCTTACTTCATCTCTCTCTCAGCTAAGGGGTCCTTGGCCTGAAAACGTTGACGACCCCTGCTTTAGAATCTAAATCCTAAGGTTTTCTGAAAAAACACATTGCTAATGTATATATCTCAGGAAATAACAACGTCTTATGCACACCACTTTCTGGTCAGCTCAGAGACAGTGTGTAGGCAGAGATCAGACGTTTCTTAAATAATAGTTTGTATTACTTTAGTGAATGTATTTATAGTTATATTGTCCAGCACTGTTGACTGGTAGCCTGTTTGTCTAACTGTGGTTCTCAACCTTTTCAGGCCGTGATCTAAGTGGCAGCGGTGGCCTAGTGGTTAGAGGGGGCGGCCTTGATACCGGAAGGTCCCTAGTTCGATTCCCCAATTCATCACATCAATCATGAATCACCGCTGAATAGCCCTTGAGCAAGGCTTCCATGCAGGGTCTGGCTGTAAATAAGTTCCGCACTTAGTCCAACACCCTGGGTAAACAACAAACTTTGCTTTGCTTTGCTTTACCCCCCAAAGTAATCATATTTGAACTGGGGACCCCCCCGCCCTGACAAGCACTTGGAATGTAGGAGTTGAGGCATTACATTTAGTTTGACTCGGTTCCACAGATAAATATTGTGAAAATAGCAGATCTACAAGCTCACAACGCCTCGCCACACACACACACACACACACACACACACACACACACACACACACACACACACACACACACACACACGCTACACACAAATATCCTCCCTCACTCTCACTCTTCCTCTGAGTAAATTGGGAGGAAGAGACATCAGAGAAGTCATTGTGCTTCTACTGAAATATTAACCCATAAAACAGAACATTCTGAACGTTATTTTATTTGTATTTTTCATTCATTTCATAGGGTCCATGGTTGTATATTCTAATCTAAAATGTGTCTTTCCCCTGAACAATGACAATGGGACCATTGGAATGCATTACGCAGTACGAGGTTTCACCCAGAAAATAGCCATTAATAAAAATAGCAAAATGAACACCCAGAAATAGCCAAAACTGAGCACAATTCGACCTGTAAGGCCACATCTCATTTGAAAATTGTACTATTTTCAAATGGTTGAAATGTACACATGAAGTGCATGAAGTGGTAATGTATGTTTTGTAATGATTATCAAAATCTACAAAGTAGGCCTAACTAAAGTTTTCATATAATTGTAGCGGAGTAAAAGTACAATATTTGCCTCTGAGAGGTAGTGGAGTAGAAGTAAAAGTACTGAAAATTGGAAATACTCCAGTAAAGCAAAAAATACCTCCAAATTGTACTTAAGTACAGTACTTGAGTACATGTACTTAGTTACTTACATCCAGGTGTTATTATATGTTATGTAATATTGGATGTGATTTCTCCATCGCAACGCTTTCCAAGTAGGCTACTCACAAACTGGTACTTGGAAAGTAACCCCCCCCCCCCATTCGCCAGTGTCTGTCTGTCTGTCTGTCTGTCTGTCTGTAGAGTAGGCCTATGCTTCACTCACTGCACTGGAATGTGAACGATGTCAGCATCCAGGCTGCAGGTGACCAGCAATGCACAAGTCTGTGTGACAGGCCCCTCAAAATCAATAAGACCGTCCTTTTATTCCCTGGCAGTTGTTGTCATCACAAACGGACAAGCTACGTTCTATGTGTTCTATTAGTAATAGCACACATAGAACGTACAGTAGCTTGTCTGTTGGTGATGACAACAACTGCCAGCGAATACTACTACTAGTATAAGTACTACTACTGTTATTTAAAAAACATCAGAATCATGATGCAGGAGGCAGTTTCAGGCTATTGTAAATTCATAGTTATTGTTGTTTGTTCGTCTCCAACAGAGCAGCTACTTTGCATTTGTGCTGTTTTATCCCTGAGGCTGACAGGATGACAGCTAAGTGAGTCACCATCTTTATTTCTGATAAAACATGTTCTTTACAACCTGTTTGGACCAACAGTGACCTCTAGTGAATGATGTGAAGACAAACAGTTGGCTTATAGGGTGAACCTGGACTTCATATTTTGTTGAGAGAAAAAAAAACGAATATTTAAAATATTTTCTGTTTAATTTGTTTTTGTTCATTTTCAAAACTCTTCAAAAATGTCCTTAAACAAAACAAACCCCCTTAATTTTCTAAAATAGTGATCTACAAGCTCACAAAATGTTGCAATGGGACATATTGTGAGCTTGTAGATCTATCTTTGTTTTTTTTTTAAATGGACTTAAAGGTTAAAAGATGGTTTACATGACAATAAAATACACATTTACAGCTGTATATATTTAGGGCATTATGGGTCAGATATGTGCTCCCTCTAGTACTGTATATGCTTGTAGATTCGGCACATGTTAGAGTTGTATGACAAAGTATAAATATGGCTTTATTTCTGTTTGCTTATACTGTATGTCTAAAACACATGAGTTTAACCTGAACTATTTTCATGAAAGCATAACGGCTAACTGCTTGAATTTATGCCAGTTTAGGGCCAAGTATAATAGGGCCGGCTTAGTACTTTACCATAGGCTCTATGCACAGCAGCCATATTGGACAGAAATTGGGCCTCTGCCTTACTTCCTTCACAGGTGTTACCAATGATAACTAATGAAGGCTCTGTTCCATTCTGGTCAAACAGGGTCAGGGTGCTGATGTTGTGTATGTCGGCTCACTGGAAACACTCTGCTACACCAGTGGGTCTCAAAGTGTGGTCCAGGGACCCTCATGGTTCCTTGAGGGGGTTCAAAATGTCCCCTTACAGGTGTGTAACTCTCAGAGTTCTGGTGGTCCTTCAAATGAGAACCACTGTGCTACACTAAATGGAACAGAGCTTTCATTAGTATCATTGTTAACACCTGTGAAGGAAGTAAGGAAGGGGCCCAATTTCTGGCCGATATGGCTGCTGTGCATAGAGCCTATTAGGCCTACATTTTACAAGATGCATTACATTCACCCATTCACACACCAATGGCACAGGAAACCATGCAAGGCACCAACAAGTTGTTGGTGCAAAATGTGACAAAAGCACAACTTTTTTTTTTCTCCATTATTTATTCTTTAAACATTTAATTTCAACCATTTAAAAAGGATAACGTTCTAAATGTAAAAGCCAAACATCCCAACAATAACCAGTAATTGAACAGAAATAACATAATAAACCAAAAAAAGCTAGGAAGTAGGGAAAAGCAATACTTATTTATTCCTAAATAAGGATTTACAGTAGTTATGATGGAAAATATTAACTGACTTAACAAAATAACAGCAATATCAAAATCTCCTTTGTGTCGGTTCATGTTAAAGTTAAGGTTAAAATGTACAAATCTGTCAATTGTTGCAGTTTATTTGAATATACATGAACACAGTGATATATTCAGCCATTTGATTCAAACATGTTTAAACATTTATGCAATTTGGCAGCAGAAATGATTTCCATAAGATTTTAAAACAACACTCAAAATGGGCATGGATAAAACTCCCTTATACCTTTATGTAGAATTATGTACATAGGTAATCCTACTATAATTCTAGTAACCTCTGTTTGTCTGTCTGTTTGTAGTGGTGTCACTACCCGGTTCTCCTCAGTGGCTGGAGCAAATGCTCTGATTTTGCACACAGCCATTGACCATTACCATCTGAACTTAACCCGTTTTTCAATTTCATCAAATCTCAGCTTCTTATTAGCGTTTATGTGTCAAACAATGTCGCCTCCCGGGTTGCCAGATCATGTGCGCATATCCCCCCACGGATAAGTCGGGAGGCATGCGTTAATCCGACAGACCTTTTCTCCGACTATGTGGCATCCGCGTGCGGTTAGGGTTAGGGTGCGGGTTTGGTTCGGGTTTACTGTTTAATGTTGGAGCACTGCGCTGTCGGAGGAATGCGCTGTCGGACTAACGTATTGCACCCAGCGTCGACCGAATAATGATAGTAATGATAATAAACTGCATAGCACCTTTCATGACATGAAATGCAGCTCAAAGTGTTTTACCAAAGCAATTATAAAACAGATCAAGAATACAGCGTCCTGTGAAGCACAGTGCTTCACAGGAAAAGCAAAAAATAATTTAAAGGGTCTACACCATGAATTTTAACTTTTCCTTCTGTTTTGTGTGTTTTTGGTCTCCCCTACCTCTCTTCTATCCCAACAAAATACCCCAGTTTGAACACTCAGGCTTTCACAGCATATCTGGGGTTTTATGTAAATTGGTCTCAAAACAGGCCAACTGATTTGCCCCCGCCCGTGACGTCACATGCGACACCTACTTTGTATAATCCCTCCCGTTTTTCAGTTCCAACATAAAAAAAAACGTTTTATTTTATTTTATTTTTGTACTTTTTCCACACAGAACCAGGAGATAACATGCATTCACACTGGCTCAATAGCGCCCCGTTCCAAATCAGGACAATGTGGTATTGCAGGTGAAAGTGCTTTATAAGCCAGAGAGAAGTTAGTTGGAATGAGTATATCTGAGGCTTGATTTAGGCTCAAACCTTTTGAAAAACGTTTGAGGGACATAAACAATGTGATATTAAATATGTTTTTTTTAAATTAATGGTGTATGTCCTTTAACAAAGCAAAAAAAGAATATCAAAAGCATAAAACAACATTAAAACAATAGCAGTGAATCAGGCAAACAGTGAAGACATAATTATGAATGACAACAAAAAAATAATAACTAAAAGCAAGAGTTAAACCATACTTCTTGAGTTGAGTTTTAAAGCTACAGTATCTACAGAGGCTGCCTGTCGGTAGAACATAGTCAGGATCAGGAAGATAGTGAGGTGTCGCTGAAAGGAACAGATCTACAAGCCAACAACACGTTGACAAGTTCCTAGTCTTCCCACACTTACACATGTTCTGGACAGCTATAGAGGCCAATCTACCATCATTGTCTCAATAAAACAAAGCACAACTACACACAACTCACAAACCACGCCTCATTTAACTGCAGTGTTATTGAAAGAAAGTCTAAGATGAAATAAAGAAGATTTGCACTCAAATATATTAAACTGGTGTCCCCCAAGAGCACCTCAGTGAAACCCCCTTTCAAAATCATTACTTCTAATGCCCCCCAAAGTTCTGAACGCCCCCTGGGGGGCTGTACCAACCCCACTGAGAAACACTAGTCTAATCTATGTGATTGACAGGAGAGATGATCAGAGGAGCAGAGTTTCTACCACCATCATTAAGATAAGGACTGAAGTATGGAAAGAGTTTCTCAGTGAAGGTGCAGCCAGTGAAAGAGTAGAGATGAGCTCTGGTCTCCACATCATAAAATGAGACCAGACCCTCCTCATAATCCACAAACACTCCCACTCTCTGGACCTCCTCTCTTACAGGGAGGAGGACAGCAGGGTCAGCAGCAGCACAATACTCATTTCCATTCCTCAACTCTATAGCCCAGCAACCATTGTTGGGACTCAGTCTGTTTTCATCTTTCCTGTTGATGGACTCTCTGGCCACTCCTAAACTCCAGTCAGTCTTCCCTTTAACCTGAACCTCATAATAAAACCTTCCTGAGGAGAAACTTTGTTTTCCTAAGACATTGACATATTTAGAGAATCTCTCTGTGTTGTCTGGAAGATTCCTCTTTAAGTTTCCACAACTCACTTGTTTTCCATCTTCAGACAGGATGAGCCAGTCATGTGCTGTATCAGGGTCCAGAGTTACATCCACCTCATATTGCTGGATCCTCCTCAGCTCAGCAACACACAGCATCTTCTCCATCTCTTGACTGAGTGTCTTCTCCAGCTGAGCCATAGCTGTCCGCAAAGTTCCCACATGTAGAGACTGATGGATATTGACATTTGTCCAGTCCTTGGTGAGTGGAGGGGTGTGGATGGATTTGAAGTTCTGGAGGAGGTGGAGGTGGTCTTCAGTGTGTGAGAGCTCAGAGCTTCTCTTCTCTAATTGAGTGATTTCATGTTGCAGATCTTTAATGAAGCCTTCAGCCTGTTTCTCTGTTGTTTTCTGCTTCTCCTCAATCACATCAATGAGCTCAGCCTGGCTTCTCTCAATACAGCTGATCAGAGCAGTGAAGACCTGCACACCATCTACTATCTCTCTGTCTGCATCTTTCTTGCTGAGCTCTACCGAGTGTTTGATATCCTGAATCTTTTCTTGTCTCCTCTGGATCATCTGCTGAACTTCAGCCTCTGTCTTTCCCAGCTCAGCCTTCTTTATTTTACATTCTACTTCCAGAGATACAATGTGATGGGACTTGTGGTCTGACTCAGTGCAGGACTGACAAACACACATGTGGTCAGTCTTACAGAACAGCTCCAGAGGTCTGTCATGTTTCTTACAAATAAAGTCTTCCAGGTTCTTTACAGGGTCGATTAGTTTGTGTCGTTTTAACCCTGTGCGTCTCTGATGAGGCTCCAAGTGAGTCTCACAGTAGGAGGTCAGACACACCAGGCAGGACTTCAGGGCTTTGAGTTTGGTCTCGGTACAGACGTCACAGGAGACTTCATCTGGTTTAGCAGCGTGATTTATTTTCAGCTGCAGTGACTTCCTAAACTGGTCAGCCAACCCAGAAATGAAAGCATTTACAAATACTTCTGGTCTCCTATGGAAGGATTTGTTACAGAGTGGACACTTACACTCATCATTAGTGTCCCAGTGTTGTGAGATACAGGTTTTGCAGTAGTTGTGTCCACATGGAGTGGTGACTGGATCAGTGAACACATCCAGACAGATAGAACACAGGAACTGCTCTTCAGACTGGACTCTGCTGGCTGACGCCATTTTCTACACACAAAGAATAAAAGTGAAAGTATCAGTAGTAGTTCTTGAATGCTACTTCTCATAGCTTGATAGTTGTATTGGAATAGTATGTTGAACAATGTTCTATACTTAACATGGAAACATTACATGTAATTTTCTACCAATTGAAAGATCGGACTGAGGCATTGCACGGAATATGAAAACATGAAAAAAGCACGTCTGGATACAGTTTCATATACCTTATATTATTATTATTATATGTATTTTAGTGAATAATACATCCTTATCTGCTGTACTCACCTGTCTTTAAGTGGTCAGTGTTTCTCTTAAAGTCCTGTAGACGGTGAATAGAGTGTGAGCGCTGTCACCAAACTTGACCGTTTACCTTCAGTTTAGACTTTAGACTCCTCCTTGCACAATAGCTGTTAACCCTTCACACCCTCCACTCTGCACTGCTTGTTATCAGTTACTAGACCATACCCGGTCGACGCATCCGTGGGGGGATATGCGCACATGATCTGGCAACCCGGGAGGCAGTTCGTCCCATAGCTGGGCAGCCCCGTAACCATGGCGACAGTGTTTTACACATAAACGCTAATAAGAAGCTGAGATTTGATGAAAGTGAAAAACGGGCTTCACAGTTAAGTTCAGATGGTAATGGTCAATGGCTGTTTACAAAATCAGAGCAATTGGTCCAGCCACTGAGGAGAACCGGGTAGCTTCACCTACTCCCACTACAGACGTTACTAGAATTATAGTAGGATGCAGATTTATGGTGACAATTTACACAAGCAACTCAACTATTAACAACGGGTCAATGTATTTCAAAGCCAAGCGAACAATAATGACTAGCAACACTGAATGTAAGATGGAAAAACTAAACTGTGAAACCAGAAACATTCAACACTGGTGTAGCCCTAGAGGGAGGCAGAGATGACGTGATGTCATAAGTGACACAGGTATATACGGCCTTTCTGAACAGGCAGGTACGAGGCTGCCAATCTGTGGGTCCTCACAACACCATGCCGGTTACTGTGTTGTGAGAGGAGGAGGTTTGTTTGAGTTTGCCTACTTAAAGAGTGGTAAGCCTGTTTGGTGTTTTATTGTTTTTACAGTGTGTTGGTTTACTTTTGTTGTT
This sequence comes from Gymnoscopelus microlampas, assembly GCF_963454915.1. Taxonomy (NCBI): domain Eukaryota; kingdom Metazoa; phylum Chordata; class Actinopteri; order Myctophiformes; family Myctophidae; genus Gymnoscopelus; species Gymnoscopelus microlampas. The sequence continues at coordinate 51,704,378 of NC_139949.1, forward strand.
ATACATTGAAAATGGAAAATGTTTATTATATCATCATCAGGTGTGTACCGTTCATGTGTTTGAGACATGCAAGGAGTGTTGTCTCTCCAGGGAATTGTGCATGTAAACTGGATATGAAATGTGAGTATAATTCTATGTACATGGAAAAGAGCTTTATACATTTCTGCATGTGATGTGAATTCTGTGTAACATTCTACATGTTTATGTGCTGACATTCAGTGTACAGCTGCAGTTGAGGAAGTGTGGCAAATGTGAACCAAGTCACTCATGCAACCTTACAGAGTCACATGGTAATGTAGTTTGTTTTATCTTTACTTTTAATATCACACTGTTATTTGGATACAGTACTGTATGTGTGTATTATGAGTTAACTGTGTTTGGTATTTGTTTGTAGGGTCATGTGGAGTGAGCGGCCTAGGTTTGACCGCTGTTCCTTTTTCTTGATAGTGTTTCCTTTGTAGTTTGAGTACATGGCACAAATCAGCTGGCCGGCTACCGCAATCGAGCATGGTTTTGCTCATAGAGTTAGACTTATGGTGATAAGTACAGTGCGGAGCTGGTTGGCTGGTTTGACCAAATGTCTATTTGTTGTTTGTTTGACAAACCATCTTCCCCATCGTAGCGAACACACGTAACCCAGCTCTGCTTGAACTCCCTTTGTATTGGGCTGCCATAGGCGAGGGGCTTTGTACACTATTTGGACTGCCGTCTGCAAACAGGGCATTGGGCCTTTTCGTTTGTTGTGCTCTATAGAGTTGCAGTGTTGGTTGCAGTGTTGGCCTTGAGGTCAAGTGTAAGGTGTAAAATAGCCAGTAATAGAAAATAGCAAAATTCACACCCAGAAATAGTCAAAACTGAGCAAAATTCGACCTGTAAGGCCACATCTCATTTGAGAATTGTATTTTCAAATGGTTGAAATGTACACAGGGCTGAAGTGGTAATGTATGTTTTGTAAAGATTATCAAAATCTGCAAAGTAGAGTAGTGAGTCACCATCTTTATTTCTGATAAAACATGTTCTTTACAAACCTATTTGGACCAACAGTGACCTCTAGTGAATGATGTGAAGACAAACAGTTGGCTTATACTGTAGGGTGAACCTGGACTTAAAAAAACTAATATTTCAAATATTTTCTGTTTAATTTGTTGTTTTGTTTTTGTTCATTTTCAAAACTCTTCAAAAATGTCCTTAAACAAAACAAACCCCCTTATTTTTTCTAAAATAGTGAAAATAACTGATCTACAAGCTCACAAAATGTTGCAATGTGACATATTGTGAGATATGTGCTCCCATAGTACTGTATATGCTTGTAGATTCGGCACATGTTAGAGTTGTATGACAAAGTATAAATATGGCTTTATCTTTGTTTGCTTATATGTCTGCAACACATGAGTTTAACCTGAACTCTTTTCATGAAAGCATAATGGCTAACTGCCTGAATTCATGCCAGTTTAGGGCCAAGTATAGGGCCGGCCTAGTACTTTACGATAGGCTCTATGCACAGCAGCCATATTGGACAGAAATTGGGCCTCTGCCTTACTTCCTTCACAGGTGTTACCAATGATAACTAATGACGGCTCTGTTCCATTCTGGTCAAACAGGGTCAGGGTGCTGATATTGTGCATGTCGGCTCACTGGAAACACTCTGCTACACCAGTGGGTCTCAAAGTGTGGTCCAGGGACCCTCATGGTTCCTTGAGGGGGTTCCACAATGTCCCCTTACAGGTGTGTAACTCTGAGAGTGTACAAATGGAACCAAATGGACCCGAAAGGGTCCATTTGGTTCCATTTGTACACTCTCAGAGTTCTGGTGGTCCTTCAAATGAGAACCACTGTGCTACACTAAATGGAACAGAGCTCCCATTAGTATCATTGTTAACACCTGTGAAGGAAGTAAGAAAGGGGCCCAATTTCTGGCTGATATGGCTGCTGTGCATAGAGCCTATTAGGCCTAAATATTACAATATGCCTTACATTCACCCATTCACACACCAATGGCACAGGAAACCATGCAAGGCACCAACAAGTTGTTGGTGCAAAATGTGACAAAAGCACATCTTTTTTTTCTCCATTATTTATTATTTAAACATTTAATTTCAACCATTTAAAAAGGATAACGTTCTAAATTTAAACGCCAAACATCCCAACAATAACCAGTAATTGAACAGAAATAACATAATAAACCAAAAAAAAGCTAGGAAGTAGGGAGAAGCAATGCTTATTTATTCCTTTATTTCAGACTCAGGGTCCATATAACAACATTTGTACCGGTTCATGTTAAAGTTAAGGTTAAAATTGACAAATCTGTCAATTGTTGCAGTTTATTTGAATATACATGAACACAGTGATATATTCAGCCATTTGATTCATACATGTTTAAACATTTATGCAATTTGGCAGCAGAAATATATGATTTCCATAAGATGTTAAAACAACACTCAAAATGGGCATGGATAAAACTCCCTAGAATTATGTACAGGTAATAATAATAATGATAATAAACTGAATAGCACCTTTCATGACATGAAATGCAGCTCAAAGTGTTTTACCAAAGCAATTAAAAAACAGATCAAGAATACAGCGTCCTGTGAAGCACAGTGCTTCACAGGAAAAGCAAAAATAATTTAAAGGGTCTACACCATGAATTTTAACTTTTCCTTCTGTTTTGTGTGTTTTTGGTCTCCCCTACCTCTCTTCTATCCCAACAAATACCCCAGTTTGAGCACTCAGGCTTTCACAGCATACAGTATCTGGGGTTTTATGTAAATTGGTCTCAAAACAGGCCAACTGATTTGCCCCCGCCCGTGACGTCACATGCGACACCTACTTTGTATAATCCCTCCCGTTTTTCAGTTCCAACATTAAAAAAAAAAGTTTTATTTTATTTTTTTTACTTTTTCCACACAGAACCAGGAGATAACATGCACACAAACTGGCTCAATAGCGCCACGTGCCAAATCAGGATAATGTGGTATTGCAGGTGAAAGTGCTTTATAAGCCAGAGAGAAGTTAGTTGGAATGAGTATATCTGAGGCTTGATTTAGGCTCAAACCTTTTGAAAAACGTTTGAGGGACATAAACAATTTGACATTAAATATATATATATTTTTTATTAATGGTGCATATCCTTTAATAACAAAGCAAAAAAAGAATATCAAAAGCATAAAACAACATTAAAACAATAGCAGTGAATCAGGCAAAACAGTGAAGACATAATTATTAATGACAACAAAAAAATAATAACTAAAAGCAAGAGTTAAACAATAGTTCTTCAGCTGCATTTTAAAGCTAGAGGCTGCCTGTCGGTAGAACATAGTCAGGATCAGGAAGATAGTGAGGTTTCGCTTGCCGAAAAGAACAGATCTACAAGCCAACAACACGTTGTCAAGTTCTTGGTCTTCCCACACACACCTACACTACACATGTAATGGACAGCTACAGAGGCCAATCTACCATCATTGTCTCAATAAAACAAAGCACAACTACTGTACACACAACTCACAAACCACGCCTCATTTAACCGCAGTGTTAATGAAAGAAAGTCTAAGATGAAATAAAGAAGATTTGCACTCTAATATATTAAACTGGTGCCCCCCAAGAGCACCTCAGTGAAACCCCCTTTTCAAATCATTACTTCTAATGCCCCCCAAAGTTCTCTGAACGTCCCCTGGGGGGCTGTTCAACCCCCACTGAGAAACACTAGTCTAAACTATAATGTGATTGACAGGAGAGATGATCTGATCTCGGGAGAGGACAAGTTGCAAGTTGAGGAGGCGCTCAGCTCTGAACTCTCAAAAATCCGTACTTGGCTTACCGATAACAAACTGTCACTACACCTTGGGAAAACTGAATCCATTCTCTTTGGGACCAAACATTCCCTCAGACAGATGGAGGTAAATGATTTCAAGGTCAAAGTAGATGACACAATTATCGCTAGCAAAGAAGAGATTACCTATTTGGGTTGTATTCTCGACAAATACCTGTCGGGTGAAAGCATGGGGACAAAGGTGGTCAAAATAGTAAACCAGAGAACCAAATTTATGGGCAGAGTTTCCTCTTTTGTCAACCCACAGGCCCTCAGGACCCTCTCAGGGGCCCTGATTCAACCACATTTTGACTATGCTAGCACCTCCTGGTACTCCAACACCTCAGTGTCACTGAAGACTAAGCTTCAAACCTCCCAAAACAAACTGATTCGGCTACTCCTCGGATTGGGGCCCATGACCCACCTTTCTCCCGCCCATTTTGCCAGCCTAGGCTGGCTCAGGGTGGAAGACAGGGTTAAACAACTAAAAATGGGACTGGCCTTCAAAATTGTAAACGAAAATTTGCCCGATATGCCCCCTATTCCCGCATATCTGAGTAAATACCTCCAAAAGGTTAGTGACACCCACAGTCACAATACCAGAGGGAGCGTTAACAACAATTTGGTACCACCCACCCATAAAACAAACATGGGCAAATTCTCCTTCTACAGCACTGCCACCCAGGATTGGAATGGGCTAACCCCATGCCTCAAAAAATGCAGTTCGCTGGGCTCATTTAAAAGAGCCTTAAAAAATCACCTTTCAGGAGGCCAAAAGAGGAGGTAGTACCATTTTCCCATTAGATAGCCGACCCCCCCCCCCCCCCTGTTCTTGTACATATCTCCCCCCCCTTTTTTATTTTTATTTTTTCTTTTGTTGTACATAGTATTATATGTATGTATATATGTATGTATATATATATATATATATATATATATATGTGTATAGATATATATATGGATATATAGATATATATATATATTCTTGCTGTTTTTTTATTTTCTTTGTGTAATGATATTCGAACTGCGATGCCACTATATATGTCTATGAATTGAATACCAAGGCCCTCATTGGAAACAAGTCCGCAAGGACTTTTATGAACGGACCTGTTAGACAAAGTATTTTAAATGTAAATGTGTTGTTTTACATTTTTTGCCTAATAAAATATTCAATCAATCAAGAGGAGCAGAGTTTCTACCACCATCATTAAAACATGGACTGAAAAATGGAAAGAGTTTCTCAGTGAAGGTGCAGCCAGTGTAAGAGTAGAGATGAACTCTGGTCTCCACACCATGAAAGGAGACCAGACCCTCCTCATAATCCACAAACACTCCCACTTTCTGTACCTCCTTTCTTACAGTGAGGAGGACATCAGTGTCAGCAGCAGCACTGTACTCATTTCCATTCTTCAACACGATAGTCCAGTAACCATTGTTGGGACTTGGTATGTTAAAACCTTTCCTGTTGATGGACTCTCTGGCCACTCCTAAACTCCAGTCAGTCTTCCCTTTAACCTGAACCTCACAATAAAACCTTCCTGAGGAGAAACTTTGTTTTTTTTCCTAAGACATTGACATATTTAGAGAATCTCTCTGTGTTGTCTGGGAGATTCCTCTTTACGTTTCCACAACTCACTTGTTTTCCATCTTCAGACAGGATGAGCCAGTCATTTGCTGTATCAGGGTCCAGAGTTACATCCACCTCATATTGCTGGATCCTCCTCAGCTCAGCAACACACAGCCTCTTCTCCATCTCTTGACTGAGTGTCTTCTCCAGCTGAGCCATAGCTGTCCGCAAAGTTCCCTCATGTAGAGACTGATGGATATTGACATTTGTCCAGTCCTTGGTGAGTGGAGGGGTGTGGAAGGATGAGATGTTGTGGAGGAGGTGGAGGTGGTCTTCAGTGTGTGAGAGCTGCTTCAGCTCTGAGCTTCTCTTCTCTAACTCAGTGATTTCCTGTTGCAGATCTTTAATGAAGCCTTCAGCCTGTTTCTCTGTTGTTTTCTGCTTCTTTTCAATCACATCAATGAGCTCAGCCTGGCTTCTTTCAATACAGCTGATCAGAGCAGTGAAGACCTGCACACTGTCCCCTATCTCTCTGTCTGCATTTTTCTTGCTGATCTTTACTGAGTGTTTGATCTCCTGAATCTTCTCTTGTCTCCTCTGGATCATCTGCTGAACTTCAGCCTCTGTCTTTCCCAGCTCAGCCTTTTTTCTTTTACATTCTTTTTCCAGAGATACAATGTGATGGGACTTGTGGTCTGACTCAGTGCAGGACTGACAAACACACTTGTGGTCAGTCTTACAGAACAGCTCCAGAGGTCTGTCATGTTTCTTACAAATAAAGTCTTCCAGGTTCTTTACAGGGTCGATTAGTTTGTGTCGTTTTAATCCTGTGCCTCTCTGATGAGGCTCCAGGTGAGTCTCACAGTAGGAGGTCAGACACACCAGGCAGGACTTCAGGGCTTTGAGTTTGGTGTCGGTACAGACGTCACAGGAGACTTCATCTGGTTTAGCAGCCTCTCGGTTGGCAGTGTGATTTCTTTTCAGCTGCAGTGACTTCCTAAACTGGTCAGTCATCTCAGAAATGAAAGTATTGACAAAGACTTCTGGTCTTCTATCGAAGGATTTGTTACAGAGTGGACACTTACACACATAATTTGTGTCCCAGTGTTGTGTGATACAGGATTTGCAGTAGTTGTGTCCACATGGAGTGGTGACTGGATCAGTGAACACATCCAGACAGATAGAACACAGGAACTGCTCTTCAGACTGGACACTGCTGGCTGACGCCATTTTCTACACACTGAGAATAAAAGTGAAAGTTTCAGTACTAGTTCTTGAATGATACTTCTCATAGCTTAATAGTTATGCATTGGAATAGAACACAATTATGTTGAACAATGTTCTATACTTGACATGGAAACATTGCATGTTTTTTTTTTTTTACCAATTGAAAGATCAGACAGAGGAATTTCACGGAATATGAAAATAGGGGAAAATCACATCTGGATACAGTTTCATATGCCTTATTATTGTCTTTTAATGAATAATAAATCTGCTGTACTCGCCTGTCTTTAAGTGGTCAGTATTTCTGTTGAAGGTTTTGCAGAAAGCAGTGAGTGTTGTCACCAAACTTCACCTCTTACTTTGACGTTAGACTTGCTGAGGAACTCCTCCTTGCACTGCTGTTTCAGAAAAATAGCGAAGTTTCAGATAAATAGTGTAGTTTCAGATAAATATAGGGGGTGGCAAAGTAAATGACGTATAGTTAGGGACTATAGCACAGCATTATGGTTAATTTCTTACTGTGTATGATAGTTTTCTTTAATATAGGAAACTTGTAAGGCTTCAGTAATATTATTTAACATTTCCCAACTGGATACATTGAACACAATGACAATTTTGTTTGGTTTCCTGCCAATTCCATTGTGGTGTAAAGTAACTAACAATTTTGAGGTATTTCTACTTTCTTCAGTATTTACAACTTTCAATATTTAAAGGTAGGGTAAGTGATTTTTTTGGGGTTAAAACAAAAGAGCTGGAGAGACATGGAGACTCCTGTTACTGAAAGAACACTTGCAATGAGTACATTCAAAATATAGAGCTATTTAACACTTATTTTAAACAAAGAAAATCACTTACCCTACCTTTACTCCACTACATCTCAGAGGCAAATATTTTACTTTTACTCCACCATAATTATTTAAAAACTTTAGCTAGTTACTTTGTAGATTTTGATTATTATTACAACACCACTTCAGACCTATATTGTCAATTTGAAAATAGCCAACAAGCTCACAACGTGTCGCGTCGCTTTGCGACACGTTGTGAGCTTGCAGATCTGCTATTTTCAAAGAATTTGTGTACATTTGAAAACTTGTTAAATGGTTCCTTCTGCACAATGAGTACTTTTACTTTTGGTACTTTTATGTATATTTTGATGCCAATACTTTTGTACTTTTACTCAAGTAAATGAATACCGAACTTGTACTTAACAACCAGTAACAGACTATTTCTACAATAGGCTATTGACAATATGATCGTGTCTACAGTCCTTACCTATCACAAGTACTGATGAATCCTCGTCTGTAGAAATGCCAACCTGTTTGAATGGAATTCAATTTAAATGTAATTGTTGAATATCTTCCAGTTGCAGTCAGTCACACAGTGTCAGCTGGGAGCGGTTACTATATACTGAATAACATGTGTTTTATGTCCTGCTTATATACAGACACCAGCTGGGAGGAGACACACAGGTAGAGAAGTGTTCCTGATAGCATTGGCCAGCCTCAACAAAGCCAATCAAACAAATGATTGGATCCTTTGATCACGAGTTGTGTCCCTGTCATTGTCATGGACGAGGATGCGGTTGTAAACTGATTGATGATTGGATAATTTGATGATGGAGGCATTGTTAACTGATTGAATCATCAGATTAATTTGTGTCTATATGTGTCACAAGACTGATGATAGGTTCTTGGTTTCCCCATGATCTTATATATTTGTATTTATTTTCTTTTTTTAAAGATTTTTTGTTTGGGGGCTTTCGAGCCTTTATTTGACAAGACAGTAGCAAGGTTATAATAGTTTGGGATTTTTCATTATAGTTTAGTTTTAGTTAGTTTTGACAATTCTTTTTCTAATTCAGTTAGTTTTAGTTTGTTTTTAGAGCGGGTTTGCTAGTTTTTATTTAGTTTCTATTTTATGTGAGAACCCTATATTAGTTTTAGTTTTAGTTTTTTTCAGACTTTGGGTTATTCGTCAGGCACAGGATTCAAAAAGGTCAGAGTAAGTATTGTGTAATAAAAACTCAACAAAAGATACCATTTAAAAAAATATATAGGCTATTCAGTTACTGTTGGACAATCAACAATCCACACAACTATAACAGTCCCCAATAATGTGGTATTGATAAACAATATCACATTCACTTCTTGGAAACAGAAAACTGAACAAATAAAAATGAAAATATTTGGTTAATATCCAAAAACTAAAATAAATACATTACATATATGTTTTCTTTGTCTGTTTGTCCCATGCTTTCTCTAAATATTCTGCCAGTGTGAATATCTTATTTTCAAAAATCCATGCAAGTCTCTCTGCATCACTTAACCAAATCAAATCTAGCTTTTTACACCTATTAAATATGTTTTGATGCAGCTTGTCTTATAAGGGGCAGTAGAACATAAAGTGGAACTCATTCTTAATTTATGTCACAGTAAGTGAAAATCTGCTCTTCTTCTATACCTGGTTTCCTCCTCATAGGTTAACCTATTTAAACCTGGAAAGCATTTAGATTTTAGTCATAGCAACATAGGTTTTTCAGAAAACTATTAGGATTTAGAAGGTATTTTGTTGCTTTTGTGTAGAAACCTCTTATCTCCATATTCTAACTGTCTCTGTTTTCTTTCTCATAAATTAGCGCCCTACTTGATCATACTACAGCGTCACACAAGCGCCAAAAGTAGCAGATCTACAAGCTCAAAGTGTGGCGCGAAGCGTTGCATTTTGAGCTTGTAGATCTGCTACTTTTGATCATTTTGAATTTGAATCCTGAAAAGTAACAGTTTTGGATAAAATGATGTTTTCACTAGACAGAAGATTTGTAGAATCAGCCTCAGGTCTAAATGGGTTAAGGTTGAGACATGAGACAAAGATTTTTATTCTTACTGAACAAACTTGACAATAACACTAGTTCCTTTTTTTGTTGTTTCATTATTTATTCTTTATACATTTATTTATTTCAACTATTAAAAGATATATATCTAAATTTAAAAGGAAAACATCCCAACAAAAACAATAAATGAACTGATATAACACAATACACCAAACAAAGAGTATAGCAAGTAGGAAGAAGCAATGCTTATTCATTCCTAAATAAGCATTTACAGTAGTTCTAAATGTCTGATGGAAAATATGAACTGACTTAACAAAATCAATAACAGCAATATCAAAATCTAAGTTAAGGTTAAAACTGACATCTGTCAATTGTTGCAGTTTATTTGAATATACATGAACACAGCTATATATTTACCTATTTGATTGATACATGTCTAAACATGCAATTTGTCAGCAGATATTATGATTTCCATAAGATTTAAGATCTTCTCATTCAGGATGTCATGACATGTAATAAAAGGCTGCACAACACTCAACATGGACATGGATAAAACTCCCTTATACCTTTATGTAGAATTATGTACGTAGGTAATAATAATAATAATAATAATAATAAACTTGACATTAAATGTAGCTGAAAGTGTTTTACACAGTAATTAAAAACAGCAAAAATAATTAAGCGTGAGTGCTTTATAGAAAAAGCAAAAACAATTTAACAACAAAGCAAAAAAAGAAAAGCAAAAACATATAATAACATTAAAACAATAGCAAAAAAGGCAGTGGATCAGGCAAAAATATTGAAGACATGAATAACAACGCAGAGATTAAAACATCAACTGAAAGCAAGAGTAAAAAAAACGGTGTCGGTAGAGTCAGGATCAGGATGATAGTGACGTGTCACTTGCCGAAAAAACAACAAATCTACAAGCCAACGATGTGTTGCATCGTGACGTGAAGTTCTTGGTCTTCCCAGACATGCCTCCACCTTTACAAACCCTATTCAAACACTTACACATGTACTGGACAGCTACAGAGGCCAATATACCATCATCATCCCAATTTAAAAAAAGCACAACTAAACACAATTCACAAACCACGCCTCATTTAACCGCAGCGTTAATGAAAGAAAGTCTAGGATGAAATAAATACATTTTTCATTCAAATACATTAAACTGGTGCCAGCTAAAAGTGCCCTCCTTTCAAAAACATTGCTTCCAGAGCCCCCCAAAATTACTTCCACTCCCACTGATAAACACTAGTCTAATCTGTGTGAATGACAGGAGGAGAGATGATCAGAGAAGCAGAGTTTCTACCACCATCATTAAAACATGGACTGAAAAAAGGAAAGAGTTTCTCAGTGAAGGTGCAGCCAGTGAAAGAGTAGAGATGAACTCTGGTCTCCAAGTCATAAAAGGAGACCAGACCCTCCTCATAATCCACAAACACTCCCACTTTCTGGACCTCCTCTCTTACAGGGAGGAGGACATCAGGGTCAGCAGCAGCGCCATACTCATTTCCATTACTCAACCATATAGTCCAGTAACCAGTGTTGGGACCCAGTTTGATGTCTCCCTTCCTGTTGATGGACTCTCTGGCCACTCCTAAACTCCAGGCGGTCTTCCCTTTAACCTGAACCTCATAGTAAAACCTTCCTGAGGAGAATCTTTGTTTTCCTAAGACACAGGGACATTTAGAGAATCTCGTTGTGTAGTCTGCGAGATTCTTCTTTACATTTCCATGAATCACTTGTTTTCCATCATCAGACAGGATGAGGTAGGGATGTGCTGTAGTAGTGTCCAGAGTTACATCCACCTCATATTGTTGGATCCTCCTCAGCTCAGCATCACACAGCTTCCTCTTCATCTCTTGACTGAGTGTCTTCTCCAGCTGAGCCACAGCTGTCCTCACTGTCCCCACATGTGAACAGTGATGGACATTGATGTTTGTCCAGTCCTTGGTGGGTCTCCACCCAGTGCTGATGGAAGGGACGTTCTGGAGGAGATGGTCTTCAGTGTGTGATAGCTGCTTCAGCTCTGAGCTTCTCTTCTTTAATTGAGTGACTTCCTGTTGCAGATCTTTAATGAAGCCTTCAGCCTGTTTCTCTGTTGTTTTCTGCTTCTCCTCAATCACATCAATGAGCTCCGCCTGACTTCTCTCAATACAGCTGATCAGAGCAGTGAAGACCTGAACACTGTCTGCTATCACTGTGTCTGCATCTTTCTTGCTGAGCTCTACTGAGTGTTTGATCTCCTGAATCTTCTCTTGTCTCCTCTGGATCATCTGCTGAACTTCTTCCTCTGTCTTTCCCAGCTCAGCCTTCTTTCTTTTACATTCTTCTTCCAGAGATACAATGTGATGGGACTTGTGGTCTGACTCAGTGCAGGACTGACAAACACACATGTGGTCAGTCTTACAGAACAGCTCCAGAGGTCTGTCATGTTTCTTACAAATAAAGTCTTCCACGTTCTTCACAGGGTCGATTAGTTTGTGTTGTTTTAAGCCTGTGCGTTTCTGATGAGGCTCCAGGTGAGTCTCACAGTAGGAGGTCAGACACACCAGGCAGGACTTCAGGGCTCTGAGTTTGGTGTCGGTACAGACGTCACAGGAGACTTCATCTGGTTTAGCAGTCTCTCGGTTGGCAGTGTGATTTCTTTTCAGCTGCAGTGACTTCCTAAACCGGTTAGCCATCTCAGAAATGAAAGTATTGACAAAGAGTTCTGGTCTCCTATAGAAGGTTTTGTGACAGAGTGGACACTTACACACATATTTTGTGTCCCAGTGTTGTGTGATACAGGCTTTGCAGTAGTTGTGTCCACATGGAGTGGTGACTGGATCAGTGAACACATCCAGACAGATAGAACACAGGAACTGATCTTCAGACGGGAGACTGCTGGCTGACGCCATTTTCTACACACTGAGAATAAAAGTGAAAGTATCAGTATAGTAGTTCTTGAATTCTACATCTCATAGCTTGATAGTAATTAATAGGATTGTTTTGGAATAGAGCACAATAATGTTGAACGATGTTCTATACTCGATATGGAAACATTACATTCTTTTTACCAATTGAAAGATCGGACTGAGGAATGTCAAGGAATATGAAATGAGAAAAGCATGTTTGGATTCAGTTTCATAAACCTTATATTAGTGTCTTTTTGTGAATAATAAATCCTTATCTGCTGTACTCACCTGGTTTTAAGTGGTCAGTTTTTCTGTTAAAGTCCTGTTGAAGGTTTTGTAGAGCAGTGAGCGCTGTCACCAAACTGTTGAAGGTTTTGTAGAGCGTGTGAGCGCTGTCACCAAACTGCACCGTTTACTTTCAGTTTAGACTTGTTGAGAAACTCCTCCTTGCACTGTAGCTGTTAACCCTTCACACCCTCCACTCTGCACTGCATGTTAGTTACTGCATGTCCTTTCATATAGACAGTATTTACATTTCAAGATGACAATTTACATAAGAAAATTCAACTATTGGCAACGTTTCAATGTTTTTCAAAGCCAAGCAAACAATGACTATAGCAACACTGAATGTAAGATGAACACATTGAAACCTTATTCAACAGAAACATTCAACATTGGTCACACGTTTCCCTTATTCACTAGCTAAGTATTTTACTCTACCTCATCTAGAGGTTAAACTTAAGGTGCAAAAACACATCGGTAGGTCCACATATTAGCAGTTACATGAGATTAGACATGAAAACACTAAGCTTCTTTGTGTGTGTGTGTGTGTGTGTGTGTGTGTGTGTGTGTGTGTGTGTGTGTGTGTGTGTGTGTGTGTGTGTGTGTGTGTGTGTGTGTGTGTGTGTGTGTGTGTGTGTGTGTAAAACACTGGAAACTAGAAAAAGTGCTCCTCGGAGCACAGGTCTCCGCCAGGTCAGGTACGTTATTCTGGCCTCCTGGTGGCGCTATAATAGGCCAATGTGAAAAGGGTGCCATTTATTCTTAGGTCTTTCACAGCAATCAGACACTGCATTCATGATTTGAGGCATTTTGTTCCAAAAATGTGTTTTGCTAAATTAGACCTCCTGGTGGCGCTATAACAGGCCAATGTTAAAAGCCGTGCCATTTCTTCCTCGGCCTAGTGGGAATGTGCGTGTGAAATTTCACGGAAATCGCAAGCTGCGTGCATAGTTTGAGGCTTTTGGTTCAAAACGGACCAATCCTGCAAACTTTGGAAGCCAACCATAGGCAATGAGGATGGAATATGGGAAATCGGACAGATCCGTGTTGATCACATGACTATAGAGATACTGTGTACCGATTTGCATGACGTTTGGATAAAATCTGTAGGAGTTATGTAAAAAAATGGGTTTTGCACAAATCGGCCTCCTGGTGGCGCTATAACAGGCCCATGTGAAAAAATTGGGGCAGAGGTTCTGAATTGGCATCCAGGGAGTGTGTGTGCACAGTTTCAGAGCGACCGGGCCAACGGTGCCGGAGATTAGCTGCTCACAGACAGAAGGACACACACACGGACACACACACACACGGACGGACGCACGGAGGGTAAAACATACTCTCTCGCCATGCCTTCGGCCTGGCGGAGACAACAACATTTTTAAAAGGGGGCACTGAGGCACTGTTGGGGGGTACCACTTTAATATATTTGAGTGAACGTTTTCTCTATTTCATCCTTTCATTAACACTGCAGTTAAATGAGGCACAGTTTGTGAATTGTGTGTAGTTTTACTTTTTTGTATTGGGATGATGATGGTAGATTGGTCTCTGTAGCTGTCCAGTACATTTGTTAGTGTTTGGATGGGGTTTGTAAAGGTGGACGCATGTCTGGGAAGACCAAGATGATACAACACGTTGGCTTGTAGATGAGTTGGTTTTGGCAAGCGTCACGTCACGTCACTATGATCCTGTTCTACATAATTCTGCATAATAAGGGAGTTTTATCCATGCCCATTCTGAGTTATGTTCAGCCTAGTATTACATGTGATGAAATCCTGAATGAGAAAATCTTATGGAAATCATTTTTCTGCTGCCAATTTGTATAAATGTATCAATCAAATAGTTAAATATATCACTGTGTTCATGTATATTCAAATAAACTGCAACAATTGACATATTTGTCAGTTTTAACCTTAACTTTAACATAAACCTCAACTTTAACATATACCTCTCCCATAATGACCTTGAGAAGGTGATACACGCATTCATTTCCACCAGATTGGATTACTGCAACTCATTATATGTCGGTATCGATCTATCACTTCTTAGGCGCTTACAGTTGATCCAAAATGCCGCTGCCCGTCTCCTTACTGGGACAAAAAAAGCGGGACCACATTACACCAGTTTTGGCCTCTCCACTGGCTCCCTGTCCGCTTCCGCATTGATTTTAAGATTTTAATGTTTGTCTTCAAAATCCGAAACGGGCTGTCTCCCCCGTCCCTCGCAGATCTCGTTTCCAACCATTCCCCTTCCAGAGCCCTGAGATCGGCTGACCAGCTGCTGCTGGAAGTGCCAACTGCACCCACTAAAGTCACCAGGGGTGACCGGGCCTTTGCCGTGGCTGCCCCCAGGCTCTGGAACGACTTACCTTTACGTATCAAAGCAGCCCAGTCATTAGCTATTTTCAAATCATTACTAAAGACTCATTTTTTCTCCTTGGCATTCAGCAACAACTAAAGCAGCCTTACCTCCCTCTATTGGTGCTAATGTTTGTTTGTCTGTGCCTACTCATTGTTCAATTGTCGGCTTACATTGCATTGTTTGCCTTTTGCTTTTTTCTTTGCTTTGTTATGTTTTTGTTTTGTTTTGCTTGTTTTTACCTGTACAGCACTTTGGTTGACCTGGTCATTTTTAAATGTGCTATATAAATAAACTTATTTGATTTGATTTGATTTGATAAACCAACACAAAGGAGATTTTGATATTGCTGTTATTGATTTTGTCAAGTCAGTTCATATTTTCCATCATGCATTTTAACTACTGTAAATGCTTAATTTACGAATAAATAAGCATTGCTTTTCTTTCTACTTCCTACCCTTTTTTGTTTATATTTTGTTTATTATATTATTTATGTTGAATTATTGGTTATGTTGGGATGTTTGGCTTTTTAATGTAGATTTCTTTTTTTTAATGGTTGAAATAAATAAATGTTTAAAGAATAAATAATGGAGAAAAGGTTTTGTAGAGTATGCAGAAAGCTATGTTAAATGGTAGATGGAGAGGCTTGATTCATCAGGCCGGCCCTCAGTCTATGTTTAAAGTTAGTGAAGATGAGGAGTTGGCAATAAGCTACACCAGCGGTCCAGCTGCTCTGCCATCAGAATGTGGACTTTCCTGAAACCATACATTAAAGGATGTGAATCACTGGTTTCTTTCAAAATTGGCCTGAAAAAAAAACATGCATTAGGAGCCAACTTTACTAACTTTTGTACATAATAGTGTTTGTATTTGTTGATGACATGTATTATTGTGCCAATTTTGTAAGCTATGTTGATGAATTGAATACATAGGACCACAATGGAAACTTAGATCAGCTAACACAGGAATACTGCGTTAGCTCTTCTCTAAAACACCCTGGACAACGCTCCACGTGTCCTACACTCTTCTCTCTTCTCTAAAACACCCTGGACAACGCTCCACACGTCATAGACTCTTCTCTCTTCTCTAAAACACCCTGGACAACGCTCCACACGTCCTACACTCTTCTCTCTTCTCTAAAACACCCTGGACAACGCTCCACACGTCCTACACTCTTCTCTCTTCTCTAAAACACCCGGGACAACGCTCCAAACGTCCTACACTCTTCTCTCTTCTCTAAAACACCCTGGACAACTCTCCACACATCATAGACTCTCCTCTCTTCTCTAAAACACCCGGGACAACGCTCCAAACGTCCTACACTCTTTTCTCTTCTCTAAAACATCCTGGACAACACTCCACACGTCCTACACTCTCCTCTCTTCTCTAAAACATCCTGGACAACGCTCCACACGTCCTACACTCTTCTCTCTTCTCTAAAACACCCTGGACAACGCTCCACACGTCCTACACTCCTCTCTCTTCTCTAAAACACCCGGGACAACGCTCCAAACGTCCTACACTCTTTTCTCTTCTCTAAAACATCCTGGACAACACTCCACACGTCCTACACTCTCCTCTCTTCTCTAAAACATCCTGGACAACGCTCCACACGTCCTACACTCTTCTCTCTTCTCTAAAACACCCTGGACAACGCTCCACACGTCCTACACTCTCCTCTCTTGTCTAAAACACCCTGGACAACACTCCACACGTCCTACACTCTCCTCTCTTCTCTAAAACATCCTGGACAACGCTCCACACGTCCTACACTCTTCTCTCTTCTCTAAAACATCCTGGACAACACTCCACACGTCCTACACTCTCCTCTCTTCTCTAAAACATCCTGGACAACGCTCCACACGTCCTACACTCTTCTCTCTTCTCTAAAACACCCTGGACAACGCTCCACACGTCCTACACTCCTCTCTCTTCTCTAAAACACCCTGGACAACGCTCCACACGTCCTACACTCTTCTCCCCTTTTGACCTTTTATTATTATAAATTGTGTTTACCTTAGTGTGTGCTAAATGTCAGACTCAACCTCATTAATTTCCTTCACAGCAAACTAATCCCATGTGAAATAATGACACCCTTGCACATGGATTCAAATAAATATTATCATAGGCTACATTTGATCTCCTTTACCACTTAATTCTGTCCTGACTGACGTGTGAAAATATCCAAAATACAAGCTCACAACACGTGAGCTTGTAGATCTGACTCCCTGACAAATCATATGGAGCAGTTAGGGGTTAAGTGTCTTGCTCAAGGACACAAAGCAGGAGAAGCCGGTAATTGAACCGTGAAACTTCTGGTTCCCAAACGCCCGCTCTGCCTCCTGATCCACTGCTTCCTGTAGTCAGTAAACTGTTAATTGGACGTTTTCCTTTAATATACAAAGGCATTTTTAAGAATAAAATAAAAAAACACATGATTTAGCAGATCATACAACATAAACCACAAGACTAAATGAAGGAAAAAAATAAGACAAACCAAAATAAGAAATACATAAAACATAACGAAACCAAACAATAGACAAGATGTTCGTATCATACTCAGACGGTTTACATGAACAACAAGCAATCACATCACAAAGAAACTTAACAGCAGTGGTGGAAAAAGTACTTGCATGTTTTACTTAATTAAATTATCAATACTGCAATGTAAAAATACTCTGTTAGGGCACGGTCCCACCGCACTTTTATGTTACCTATGGGGCGGAATCTGCCAATGCTTTGTCAATGCAAATGTGTGGATTCGAGTGAAAGATTGCGCAAGACCATGAATCCACACATTTTCATTGACAAAGCATTGGCAGATTCTGCCCCATAGGTGCAATAAAAGTGCGTAATTCAAAAAGTACAAAAGTATCGGCATCAAAACATACTCAAAGTACCAAAAGTAAAAGTATACTCATTGTGCAGAATGTCCCATTTCACAAGTTAAAAAATGTATCAAAAAATATCTTGAAAATAGCAGATCTACAAGCTCACAACGTTTTGAGCTTGTAGATCTACTATTTTCAATTGGCCAAAATATATATAGGGGTTAAAGTGGTTAGTGTGTTTTGTAATCTACAAACTAACTAGCAACTCAAGTTTTCATATAATTGTAGTGGAGTAAAAATACAATATTTGCCTCTGAGATGTAGTGGAGTAGAAGTAAAAGTATTGAACATTTTAAATAGTGAAGGAAATAATGCTGGCCAAAAATTGTACTTGAGTACATGTAGGCCTACTTTACACCACTGCTTAACAGGTACAGACACATGCCACTAGGGGGCAGCACACCACTGTGCTCACTCACTGCAGCTCTTCAAGTCAGTAAACTTGCACAGTGTCTGTTCTGGATGCAGGTCAGAGGTCAGGATACATTACAGTGATGCTGTTGGGATTCAGGCCTATAGGGGGCATAGCTGTGGCGGACATTTTGTGGTGCCACAGATAGAAAACCCTTTTTTTTTCCCCCACAAAGAATTCAGAAAATATTTATATGAATTATTTTAAGCCTGAAACCAAAGCCATCCAGGATCCTGGTGAATCATGACCATATTTCCGTGTCTTGTCATAAGACACCAAAAACAACAATAAACAATATTACATTCACTTCTTGGAAACAGAAAACTGCACAAATACATATTAAAATATTTGGTTAATCCCCCCCCCCCCCCCAAAAAAAAAAAACAAACAAACAAACAAACATTACAAATATGTTTTCTTTATCCGTTTGTCCCATGCGTTCTCTAAATATTCTGCGTGAATATCTTATTTTCAAAAATCTCTCTGCATCACTTAACCAAATCAAATCTAGGTTTTTACGCCTATTAACTATGTTTTGATGCAGCTTGTGATATAAGGGGCAGTAGAACATAAAGTGGAACTAATTTTAAATATAATTTACGTCACAGTAAGTGAAAATCGTCTCTTCTTCTCTTATTCCTCTATGGGTGCGGTCACACCGAGCTTTGATTCTACCCACATTATGAGGGTGGATTCTGCCAATGCTTTTCAATGGGAACGGAGTGTTTTTTTCCCCGCAGAAATGCGCAAATGGCAGCAAACCACTCCATTCCCATTGAAAAGCATTGGCAGAATCCGCCCTCATAGGCAGAATTAAAGTTTGGTGTGACCGCACCCAGATACCTGGTTTCCTCCTCATAGGGTCAGTGGTGGATCCAGACGTTAGGTTAACCCGTTTAGGGCACGGTCACACCGCACTTATATTTTACCTATGGGGCGGAATCTGCCAATGCTTTGTCAATGCAAATACGTGGATTTGAGCCCTAGCCTTGACGACCTTGCAGGATTATGCAAAGGCTAAAATGTAACTTAGATAGGATGTTATTTAGACAGATTGGTCATTGTTGACCTGGCATCCTATAGTGTGTATAGTTTCAATGTAGGCTGATGATAGGTTATTGGTTTACTTTATTATTAGATGACTATTTTTATGCATTTGATGTATTATGTGTATTATGATGTACTGTAGGCCTGTTATCTTGTGTCCTATCTTACTGTAAGTCGCTCTGGATTAAGAGCGTGTACTAAATGTCTAAACTGTAACTGTAAACTCTAAGATGACCAAGACCATGAATCCACACATTTGCATTGACAAAGTATTGGCAGATTCCGCCCAACAGGTAAAATAACAGTGCGGTGTGACCGCGCCCTTAGACCTGGAACGCATCTGTGTTATTTTACATTTTTAGCAACATAGGATTTTCATAAAACTGTTAGGATTTAGAAGGCATTTTGTTGCTGTCGGGGCAGAAACCTCTTATCTCCATATTCTAACTTCTTCATTTTTTTCACAAATCAACTTCTTACTAAGCTTGATCATACTACAGCGTCACACAAAAGCATCAAAAGTAGCAGATCTACAAGCTCGAAACGTGGCGCGAAGCGACGCGTTTTGACGCGTTTAAAGGTTATGACATGAGACAAATATTAAATATTTGTATTACATTAGCGTAAAATCTAAACAAAATTGACATTAACACTAATTCTTTCTTTTTTTCATTATTTATTCTTTATACATTTATTTATTTCAACCATTAAAACAATTACATCTACATTTAAAAGCCAAATGTCCTTAACAATAACCAATAATTGAACTGAAATGACATAATATACAAAACAAAAAAAGAGTAGCACATAGGAAGAAGCAATGCTTATTTATTCCTACATAAGCATTTACAGTAGTTCTAAATGTATGATGTGTTGAACTGACAATAACAGCAATATCAAAATCTCCTTTGTGTTGGTTTAAGTTAAAGTTAAGGTTAAAACTAACACATCTGTCAATTGTTGCAGTTTATTTGAATATACATGAACACAGCTATATATTTACCTATTTGATTCATACATGGTTCAACATTTATAAACAATTGGCAGCAGATATATTATGATTTCCGTAAGATTTTAAATGTTCTTATTCAGGATGTCATGACACGTAATTAAAGGCTGCATAACACACATAACTTGGACATGGATAAAACTCTTATACCTTTATGTAGAAAAGCCTTTCACGACATGAAATGCAGCTCAAAGTGCTTTACACAGCAATTCCGAAAGAGAGCAAGAATAAAAAAAACGAGTGCTTTGCTTTACAGAAAAAGCAAAAATAATTTAACAACAAAGCATAAAACAACATTCAAATAATAGCAATGATTGAATTAGGCAAAAACAGGGAAGACATATGAATAACGACACAGAGATTTAAAAAATCAACTGAAAGCCAGAGTGAAAAAATAGTTATAGAGCTGTGTTTTAAAGCTATCTACAGAGGCTGCCTGTCGGTAGTCAGGATCAGGATGATAGTGACGTGTCGCTCGCCAAAAAGAACACATCTACAAGCCTACAACCCTTTGCATCGTCTTGGTCTTCCTAGACATGCACCGTCCACCTTTACAAACCACATTCAAACACTTACAAATGTTCTGGACAGCTATAGACGCCAATCTACCATCATCTACACACAATTCACAAACAGAAAGTCTGGGATGAAATAAAGAAAACTTTCACTCGAATATATATTAAACTGGTGCTCCCCAAGAGCACCTCAGTGCCCCCCCCCCCCTTTCAAAAATATTTCTTCCAGAGCAACCAAAGTTCTCTGAACTGTACCCCCCATGTTGAGAAATGCCAATCTAATCTATGTGATTGACAGGAGAGATGATCAGAGGAGCAGAGTTTTTACCACCATTATTAATACATGGACTGAAGAATGGAAAAAGTTTCTCAGTGAAGGTGCAGCCAGTGAAAGAGTAGAGATGAACTCTGGTCTCCACATCATAAAAGGAGACCAGACCCTCCTCATAATCCACAAACACTCCCACTCTCTGGACCTCCTCTCTTACAGGGAGGAGGACATGAGGGCCAGTTTTAGCCTGGTACTCATTTCCATTCACCAACCCTATAGCCCAGTAACCATTGTTGGGACTCAGTATGCTTTCACCTTTCCTGTTGATGGACTCTCTGGCCACTCCTAAACTCCAGTCAGTCTTCCCTTTAACCTGAACCTCATAATAAAACCTTCCTGAGGAGAAGCTTTGTTTTCCTAAGACATTGACATATTTAGAGAATCTCTCTGTGTTGTCTGGAAGATTCCTCTTTACGTTTCCACCATTCACTTGTTTTCCATCCTCAGACAGGATGAGGTGGGGATTTGCTGTATCGGGGTCCAGAGTTACATCCACCTCATATTGCTGGATCCTCCTCAGCTCAGCAACACACAGCGTGTTCTCCATCTCTTGACTGAGTGTCTTCTCCAGCTGAGCCACAGCTGTCCTCAAAGTTCCCACGAGTGGAGACTGATGGATATTGACATTTGTCCAGTCCTTGATGAGTGGAGGGGTGTGGATGGATGAGATGTTCTGGACGAGGTGGAGGTGGTCTTCAGTTTGTGAGAGCTGCTTCAGCTCTGAGCTTCTCTTCTTTAACTCTGTGATTTCCTGTTGCAGATCTTTAATGAAGCCTTCAGCCTGTTTCTCTGTTGTTTTCTGCTTCTCTTCAATCACATCAATGAGCTCAGCCTGGCTTCTCTCAATACAGCTGATCAGAGCAGTGAAGACCTGCACACTGTCCCCTATCTCTCTGTCCGCATCTTTCTTGCTGAGCTCTACTGAGTGTTTGATCTCCTGAATCTTCTCTTGTCTCCCCTGGATCATCTGCTGAACTTCAGCCTCTGTCTTTACCAGCTCAGCCTTCTTTCCTTCACATTCTTCTTCCAGAGATACAATGTGATGGGACTTGTGGTCTGACTCAGTGCAGGACTGACAAACACACATGTGGTCAGTCTTACAGAACAGCTCCAGAGGTCTGTCATGTTTCTTACAAATAAAGTCTTCCAGGTTCTTTACAGGGTCGATTAGTTTGTGTCGTTTTAACCCTGTGCGTCTCTGATGAGGCTCCAGGTGAGTCTCACAGTAGGAGGTCAGACACACCAGGCAGGACTTCAGGGCTTTGAGTTTGGTGTCAGTACAGACGTCACAGGAGACTTCATCTGGTTTAGCAGCCTCTCGGTTGGCATTGTGATTTATGTTCAGATGCAGTGACTTCCTAAACTGGTCAGTCATCTCAGAAATGAAAGTATTGACAAAGACCTCTGGTCTTCTATAGAATGATTTGTTACAGAGTGGACACTTACACACATCAGTGCTGTCCCAGTGTTGTGTGATACAGGTTTTGCAGTAGTTGTGTCCACATGGAGTGGTGACTGGATCAGTGAACACATCCAGACAGATAGAACACAGGAACTGCTCTTCAGACTGGACACTGCTGGCTGACGCCATTTTCTACACACGAAGAATAAAAGTGAAAGTATCAGTAGTAGTTCTTGAATTCTACATCTCATAGCTTGATAGTAATTAATAGGATTGTATTGGAATAGAGCACAATAATGTTGAACGATGTTCTATACTTGACATGGAAACATTACATTTCACTTTTTACCAATTGAAAGATTGGACTGAGGAATGTCAAAGAATATGAAAACATGAGAAAAGCACGTTGGATACAGTTTCATATACCTTATATTAGTGTATTTTCGTGAATAATAAATCCTTATCTGCTGTACTCACCTGTCTTTAAGTGGTCAGTATTGCTGTTAAAGTCCTGTAAAAGGTTTTGTAGAGAGCAGTGAGCGCACTCACCAAACTGTTGAAGGTTTTGTAGAGCGTGTGAGCGATGTCACCAAACTGCACCGTTTACTTTCAGTTTAGACTTGTTGAGAAACTCCTCCTTGCACAATAGCTGTTAACCCTTCACACCCTCCACTCTGCACTGCATGTTAGTTACTGCATGTCCTTTCATATAGACATTATTTACATTTCAAGATGACAATTTACATAAGAAAAGTCAACTATTGGCAACGTTTCAATGTTTTTCAAAGCCAAGCAAACAATGACTATAGCAACACTGAATGTAAGATGAAACCTTATTCAACAGAAACATTCAACATTGGTTACAGGTTTCCCTTACTCACTAGCTAAGTGTTTTACTTCACTGTTTTACTTTATCGTGACGTTAAAAATGAAGGTGCAAAAACACATCGGTAGGTCCACATATTAGCAGTTACTTGAGATTAGACATGAAAACACTATACGCTTCAGACCTCCCAGAACAAACTGATACGACTACTTCTCGGCCTTAAGCCCATGACCCACCTGATTCCAACACACTTTGCTAGATCAGGATGGCTCAGGTTAGAAGACAGGGTTAAGCAAATACAAATGTTTTTTTAAGATCGTCAAAGAGACATTGCTCTCAGAGCCCTCAATACCCTCATACATGTCAAACTACTTCAACACTAGAGGGAGCCACCATGATCTGGTACTCCCCAAATATAGAACACACATGGGAAAGTTCTGACAGGAAAAAAAAAAGGCTGACAGGATATGGGCAGAGAGATGGGGAGTGACACGCAGCAAAGGCCGTCAGGGTCGGGACTGGAACCCACGACATGCTGTCAGGCTACGCCAGCGGTCCAGCTGCTCTGCCACCAGAATCAGGGATTTACTGACACCATACATTAAAGCAGGGGTCTTCAACAGGGGGTCCGGGACCCCTAGGGGGTCCTCAGAGTTACTACAGGGGGGCCTCCAAATCTTAGTGTGATAGGATTTTTTTTTTTTTACATTAACCACTTGAACCCTAGCATCCCTTTTCTGGGAGAACTTTAGCCAAAAATAGCAGAAAACGTTGAAGACCCCTGCATTAAAGGATGTGAATCACTGGTTTCTTTCAAAATTGGCCTGAAAAAACATGTATTAGGGGCCAACTTTTCTAACTTTTGTACATAATAGTGTTTGTGTTTGTTGATGACATGTATTAATGTGCCAATTTTGTATGCTATGTTGATGAATTGAATACATAGGACCACAATGGAAACTTAGATCAGCTAGCACAGGAATATTGTCCGAGTCTTGTCTAAAAAACATCCTGGACAACGCTCCACACATCATAGACTCTTCTCTCTTCTCTAAAACACCCTGGACAACGCTCCACACGTCCTACACTCTTCTCTCTTCTCTAAAACACCCTGGACAACGCTCCACGCGTCCTAGACTCTTCTCCCTTTTTGAACTTTTATTTTTTACATGTGAGTGTAAGTGACTCTGGATAAGAGTGTTTGCTAAATATCAGACTCAACCTCATTCATTTCCTTCACAGAAAATGAATTTCATGTGAAATAATGACACCACTGCACAACAGCTGTGTGCGTCTACACATGAGCTGTTGTTTTAGAGTCTCTACAGTTATAAACTAGAACAACTTTAAATAGCAGAGAGAAAGCACTGCAAAGCAAATTTTAAAAACAACAAAACCTTGTAAAAAAACAAAAACATCTTTAATTCATACAGCATGCACAAATACATCCAGTGAAAGAAGGCAACTGTCACAAAGCATTCACACTAAACTAAAATTATAGTTTTATTTTTCTCACAGCTTTGAAGTTAACCACTAGAGGGCGACATGTTGATTTTATATCAGTCAGTGTACTTAGTTTTACCTTTAATACAATGTTGTTTTAGCTTCCAGGTTATTTTGTGATTAATCATGGATTCAAATAAATATTATAATAGGCTACATTTGATCTCCTTACCACTTAATTATGTCCTGACGTGTGAAAATATTCAAAATACAAGCTCACAACCCTGACAAATCATGAGGAGCAGTTAGGGCAGTGTTGAGCAGCATTTATTTCCAGAGGGCCATACTGACGTACATACTGAGTTAAAGTGAGTGAGGGGCCACACATTGTACAATTGAATTGAAACTTGACTCACATAGTGACCTGAATTATGTTAAAACTGCATGAATATGGTAAAATGCCAGACTATCTTTATAATAAGGTCCTTTCTTTCACAACAAGAATTTTCAGTTACAAAAATACACTGAATGTAAGATGAAACCTTATTCAACAGAAACATTCAACATTGGTTACACGTTTCCCTTACTCACTAGCTAAGTGTTTTACTTTACTGTTTTACTTTATCGTGACGTTAAAAATTAAGGCGCAAAAACACATCGGTAGGTCCACATATTAGCAGTTACTTGAGATTAGACATGAAAACACTATACTAAGCTTCAGACCTCCCAGAACAAACTGATACGACTACTTCTCGGCCTTAAGCCCATGACTCACCTGATTCCAACACACTTTGCTAGATCAGGATGGCTCAGGTTAGAAGACAGGGATAAGCAAATACAAATGTTTTTTTAAGATAGTCAAAGAGACATTGCTCTCAGAGCCCTCAATACCCTCATACATGTCAAACTACTTCAACACTAGAGGGAGCCACCATGATCTGGTACTCCCCAAATATAGAACACACATGGGAAACTTCTGACAGGGAAAAAAAAGGCTGACAGTAAATGGGCAGAGAGATAGGGAGTGACACGCAGCAAAGGCCGTCAGGGTCGGGACTCCAACCCACGACATGCTGTCAGGCTACTTTGGAGCCTAGGTGCCTGGAACGCTACGCCAGCGGTCCAGCTGCTCTGCCACCAGAATCAGGGATTTACTGACACCATACATTAAAGCAGGGGTCTTCAACAGGGGGTCCGGGACCCCTAGGGGGTCCTCAGAGTTACTACAGGGGGGCCTCCAAATCTTAGTGTGATAGGATTTTTTTTTTACATTAACCACTTGAACCCTAGCATCCCTTTTCTGGGAGAACTTTAGCCAAAAATAGCCGACCTACAAGCTCACAACGCCTCGCGCTGCGAGGCGTTGTGAGCTTGTAGATCTGCTATTTTTGGCAAAGAGGTATAGGTGTAGAGGGAAAAAAGTGCAGACCAAGTAAAAAAAAAACTGCATTAAAGGATGTGAATCACTGAAAAAACATGCATTAGGAGCCAACTTTACTAACTTGTGTACATAATTGTGTTTGTATTTGTTGATGACATGTATTATTGTGCCAATTTTGTATGCTATCTTGATGAATTGAATACATAGGACCACAATGGAAACTTAGATCAGCTAGCACGGGAATACTGCGTTAGCTAGCTCTTCTCTAAAACACCCTGGACAACGCTCCACACGTCCTACACTCGATCTTGTCTCTTCTCTAAAACACCCTGGACAACACTTCACGTGTCCTAGACTCTTCTCTCTTCTCTAAAACACCCTGGACAACGCTCCACACGTCCTAGACTCTTCTCTCTTCTCTCTTCTCTAAAACACCCTGGACAACGCTCCACACGTCCTACACTCTTCTCTCTTCTCTAAAACACCCTGGACAACGCTCCACACGTCCTACACTCTTCTCTCTTCTCTAAAACACCCTGGACAACGCTCCACACGTCCTATACTCTTCTCTCTTCTCTAAAACACCCTGGACAACGCTCCACACGTCCTACACTCTTCTCTCTTCTCTAAAACACTCTGGACAACGCTCCACACGTCCTACACTCTTCTCTCTTCTCTAAAACACCCTGGACAACGCTCCACACGTCCTACACTCTTCTCTCTTCTCTAAAACACCCTGGACAACGCTCCACACGTCCTACACTCTTCTCTCTTCTCTAAAACACCCTGGACAACGCACACATCCTAGACTCGTCTCCCCTTTTGACCTTTTATAATTATACTTTTTTTTTACCTTATAAGTCACTCTGGATAAGAGTGTGTGCTAAATGTCAGACTCAACCTCATTCATTTCCTTCACAGCAAACAAACCCCATGTGAAATAATTACACCCTTGCACAACTAGAAATGTAAGTCTACACATGGGCTGTTGTTAGAGCCACTACAGTTATAAACTAGATACAGAGAAAGCACAACAAAATCTTCCATTCATACTGCATGCACAAATCTACATTCAGTAAAAGAAGGCAACTTTCACACACACTAAACCACTAGTGGGCGACATGTTGATTGTATATCAGTGAGTGTCAGTCTATGATGCTGTGTCCTGTATACATGGGGTACTTGGTTTTACCTTTAATAAGATGTTATTTTACCTTCCAGGTTATTTTGTGATTAATCATGGATTCAAATAAATATTAACATAGGCTACATTTGATCTCCTTTACCACTTAATTCTGTCCTGACTGACGTGTGAAAATATCCAAAATACAAGCTCACAACGTTTTGAGCTTGTAGATCTGCTATTTCCAATTGGCCGAAATATATATAGGGGTTAAAGTGGTTAGTGTGTTTTGTAATAATAATCAAAATCTACAAACTAACTAGCAACTCAAGTTTTCATATAATTGTAGTGGAGTAAAAATACAATATTTGCCTCTGAGATGTAGTGGAGTAGAAGTAAAAGTATTGGACATTTTAAATACTGAAGGAAATAATGATGGCCAAAAATTGTACTTGAGTACATATAGGCCTACTTTACACCACTGCTTAACAGGTACAGACACATGCCACTAGGGGGCAGCACATCGCTGTGCTCACTCACTGCAGCTCTTCAAGTCAGTAAACTTGCACTGTGTCTGCTATGGATGCAGGTCAGAGGTCAGGATACATTACAGTGATGCTGTTGGCTTAGTTGCGGCCATTTTGTGGTGCCACAGATAGAAAACCCCTTTTTTTTCCCCCCACAGAGAATTCAGAAAATACTGAATGAATTATTTTAAGCCTGAATCCAAAGCCATCCAGGATCCTGGTGAATCATGACCATAAAACATTTGATTATGTGTCAAAACAAAATGATTATTTAATTATGTTTACATACTATATATAAGAGGCAGAAACCTCTTATCTCCATATTCTAACTTCTTCTGTTTTTTCACAAATCAACGCCTTACTTGATCATACTACAGCGTCACACAAAAGCATCAAAAGTAGCAGATCTACAAGCTCGAAACGTGGCGCGAAGCGACGCGTTTTGAGCTTGTAGATCTGCTACTTTTGATATTTTTTTATTTGAATCCTGAAAAGTAACAGCTTTGGACATTTTTCTACCCGTCAGACGATGTGTAGAATCAGCCTCAGGTCTAAATACGTTAAAAGGTTATGACATGAGACAAATATTAAATATTTGTATATCTTACATTAGCGTAAAAACTAAACAAAATTGACATTAACACTAATTCTTTCTTTTTGTCATTATTTATTCTTTATACATTTATTTATTTCAACCATTAAAACAATTACATCTAAATTTAAAAGCCAAACGTCCAAACAATAACCAATAATTGAACTGAAATGACATAATATACAAAACAAAAAAGAGTAGCACATAGGAAGAAGCAATGCTTATTTATTCCCAAATAAGTATTTACAGTAGTTCTAAATGTATGATGCGTTGAACTGACAATAACAGTAATATCAAAATCTCCTTTGTGTTGGTTTATGTTAAAGTTAAGGTTAAAACTAACACATCTGTCAATTGTTGCAGTTTATTTGAATATACATGAACACAGTGATATATTCACCTATTTGATTCATACATGGTTAAACATTTATAAACAATTGGCAGCAGATATATTATGATTTCCGTAAGATTTCAAATGTTCTTGTTCAGGATGTCATGACATGTAATTAAAGGCTGCATAACACTCAACTTGGACATGGATCAAACTCTTATACCTTTATGTAGAAAAGCCTTTCACGACATGAAATGCAGCTCAAAGTGCTTTACACAGCAATTCCGAAATAGAGCAAGAATAAAAAAAAAACCGAGTGCTTTGCTTTACAGAAAAAGCAAAAATAATTTAACAACAAAGCAAAAAAGAAAAGCAAAAGCATAAAACAACATTCAAATAATAGCAATGATTGAATTAGGCAAAAACAGTGAAGACATATGAATAACAACACAGAGATTTAAAAAATCAACTGAAAGCCAGAGTGAAAAAAATAGTTATAGAGCTGTGTTTTAAAGCTATATCTACAGAGGCTGCCTGTCGGTAGTCAGGATCAGGATGATAGTGACGTGTCGCTTGCCAAAAAGAACAAATCTACAAGCCTACAACCCTTTGCATCGTCTTGGTCTTCCCAGACATGCATCGTCCACCAAACCACATTCAAACACTTACAAATGTTCTGGACAGCAATAGATGCCAATCTACCATCATCTACACACAATTCACAAACAGAAAGTCTAGGATGAAATAAAGAAAACTTTCACTCAAATATATTAAACTGGTGCTCCCCAAGAGCACCTCAGTGCCCCCCCCCCCCCCCCCCTTTTACAAATATTGCTTCCAGAGCAACCAAAGTTCTCTGAACTGTGCCCCCCATGTTGAGAAATGCCAGTCTAATCTATGTGATTGACAGGAGAGATGATCAAAGGAGCAGAGTTTCTACCATTAATATTAAGACGTGGACTGAAGAATGGAATGAGTTTCTTAGTGAAGGTGGAGCTGGTGAATGAGTAGAGATGAGCTCTGGTCTCCACATCATAAAAGGAGACCAGACCCTCCTCATAATCCACAAACACTCCCACTTTCTGGACCTCCTCTCTTACAGGGAGGAGGACAGCTGGGTCAGCATTACCCCAGTACTTATTTCCATTCCACAACTCTATAGTCCACTTACCATTGTTGGGATTCAGTATGCTTTCACCTTTCCTTTTGATGGACTCTCTGGCCACTCCTAAACTCCAGTCAGTCTTCCCTTTAACCTGAACCTCATAGTAAAACCTTCCTGATGAGAAGCTTTGTTTTCCTAAGACATTGGCATATTTAGAGAATCTCTCTTTGTTGTCTGGAAAATTCGTCTTTACGTTTCCACCATTCACTTGTTTTCCATCCTCAGACAGGATGAGCCAGGGATGTGCTGTATCAGGGTCCAGAGTTACATCCACCTCATATTGCTGGATCCTCCTCAGCTCAGCATCACACAGCTTCTTCATCTCTGTACTGAGTGTCTTCTCCAGCTGAGCCACAGCTGTCCTCAAAGTTCCCACATGTAGAGACTGATGGATATTGACATTTGTCCAGTCCTTGGTGAGTGGAGGGGTGTTGATGGACGAGATGTTCTGGAGGAGGTGGAGGTGGTCTTCAGTGTGGGAGAGCTGCTTCAGCTCAGAGCTTCTCTTCTTTAATTGAGTGACTTCCTGTTGCAGCTCTTTAATGAAGCCTTCAGCCTGTTTCTCTGTTGTTTTCTGCTTCTCTTCAATCACATCAATGAGCTCAGCCTGGCTTCTCTCAATACAGCTGATCAGAGCATTGAAGACCTGCACACTGTCCCCTATCTCTCTGTCTGCCTCTTTCCTACTGAGATCTACTGAGTGTTTGATCTCCTGAATCTTCTCTTGTCTCCCCCAACTCAGCCTTCTTTCTTTTACATTCTACTTCCAGAGATACAATGTGATGGTACTTGTGGTCTGACTCAGTGCATGACTGACAAACACACATGTGGTCAGTCTTACAGAACAGCTCCAGAGGTCTGTCATGTTTCTTACAAATAAAGTCTTCCAGGTTCTTTACAGGGTCGATTAGTTTGTGTCGTTTTAACCCTGTGCGTCTCTGATGAGGCTCCAGGTGAGTCTCACAGTAGGAGGTCAGACACACCAGGCAGGACTTCAGGGCTTTGAGTTTGGTGTCGGTACAGACGTCACAGGAGACTTCATCTGGTTTAGCAGCCTCTCGGTTGGCAGTGTGATTTATTTTAAGCTGCAGTGACTTCCTAAACTGGTCAGTCATCTCAGAAATGAAAGTATTGACAAAGATTTCTGGTCTCTTATAGAAGGTTTTGTTACATAATGGACACTTACACACATTAGTGCTGTCCCAGTGTAGTGTGATACAGGCTTTGCAGTAGTTGTGTCCACATGGAGTGGTGACTGGATCAGTGAACACATCCAGACAGATAGAACACAGGAACTGCTCTTCAGACTGGACACTGCTGGCTGACGCCATTTTCTACACACTGAGAATAAAAGTAAAGAATCAGTTGTAGTTTTTTAGGAGATAAGTAACATCGTGTTCGAGTGAGTTTTGTGTTTTTTATGTGTTTTGTTTTTTTAAACATGATTTTGCAAATATGACATCATAGTACAGAATATCAGTTATTCCTGGACAACAATGGACCAGAATCGTGGGGTCACTTGGGCAACTCCGGCAATTGCCCAGGCAATAAAGCTCCTGCGCAGTCTAGCTGCTGAAACTCGTGGAGGTGCTCAAAGTCCACAAAAGGGCACATACAGTAGGTGTGCCGATTTTTGGGTTGCTCTTTTTGTGGGTGTCCCTCTTGCCATTTCACACCAGAAATGTAGTATGGTGGATGTCTCATGCTAATGGAGCAAGATGTTCAACAATAACTTGGCCCATGTCATTACTGCCACCCTCTCCTCTGCCTCCTGCATTGAATACAGGATAGGTGGCCGCTAGGGACATCTGGGCACCTCGATGTAAAATTGGCTATTTTGTCCAAAATGTAAAAAAATATATAATCATCTTACCAAAAACACAATGGCCCAGCCCTAAATGTATGCTAATGGGCTCCTAATGCGTCATGTGTCTATTCCAATATGCTGCACATTTTACACATCCTCATGTCAAGGATAAAATGCAATGGAACACTGTAACAAGGAAACTTGAGAGACACAAAAGATATATAGGCCTACATGATGAGTGATTCATGAAGGGCATGACAGGATTGAAAGGAATGCAGTCACAATAGTTTGATGCCGGTGCCTAACTTTGATCAGAGCTGAGGAGGAGGTCTGATGGTGAGGCTGTGGATCAAGGGTTTCCATGGATTATGATTATGGAATGTTTTTTATAGTTGTTGTTATTGTCATTATTGGACACTTTGAAACACTGTCTCTCAACTAACGACAACCAGCTTTACTTGTCCAGTTGTGCCCTCCGTTGCCTTGGTAGCAAATAGCTCCTTCTGAACCAGGGGTCAGCAACATGTCCGTACATGGACAAACATGTCCGTGGCAAGACTTGTCTATGTCCGTGACACTATTTATTTCCTTTAAAAACACACATATATATATATATATATATATATATATATATATATATATATATATATATATATATATATATATATTCATGGTGTAGAATCTTAAAAAAAATGTAATTTTGGTGACTCATACAGTGTCGGGATGACATTCTCATTCATTTGATGCAGGAGATTTGTGGTATTGTATGTTGTACCCGTACATGATTGCATCATGTGAGGACAACAAGACAACAAGATTCCGTGAAAATGTCAAAACATCCGTTCAATCCTGTGTGGGATACTAGTATTTCTTTTATTTTTTTAAGACAATGGATTAATGGAGTGTATGAGGTGTGTCAGACAATGAAACAATTAAAGTCAACAGTATGGTGAGCCGTGTTGGAAAGTAACTAAAGTAACTTAACGAAAAAAGTGTATAGTAATATATTATTACCTTGTTCCAGTAACTAGTAATATAATTAATGATTTTCACGTTTTGAGTAATAAATATTACAGTTACTATTTTCACTAGGCTTGGTGGTACTGTGGGCTTGAATGTCTAGACTTTGTTTATTATCATTCCGTGACCATGTGTTGTTTTTGGTCCGTTGATATAATGGTCAAATGGATATAAATGTCAAATACATTATACTGTTTTGAACAATATTAATAGGCTATTTGAAATGTCATTTTGTTATACAAAAAAAAAAAAAACAGATTTATAATGATGCACTAAACATCCAGCCATACAGAATGTGTTAGCCTATAATATGATAAGTTAACACATTATTGTTGTTAAACTCATTAATGTCACTCAGGTTAATATTGTAGAGGGCTATTTGTGAAATTGTGACTGACTGTGACAAACTTATGCTAATGTTAATATGTTTGCATTGCATTGAAATGCACATGTTGGCCTCATATGGCCTAGCACTTTGTTTGGAGATTAACTGCTTTAATAAACAACAGAAGCTGTTCAAAGATTGTCTCATTATCAGTGTGAGCCCAGGTGTGGTTTTAATTTAGTCTGTAAGTTATGAATTCATACACAGTGTTACGGTCCTATGTGGCCTCATTTTGTGTTTTTAACCCTCTGAGTGTTTTCAGTGCCCTATTTGGTAATTGAGGGTGGAGTGGAGATTGGAGGAGTGGCATGGTGTCTGGAGACACACCTGGGCTTCATCCTCAATCAGCCCAGCCAGCATAAAAGCCTGGGAGAAACTCTACTTTGGTCCTTTTTACCATCCGTCACCATGTGCTGCTGAACCCTTTTTGTGTAGCTAGCATCTAGTTGTGCTTTTTCTGAGTCTGCAGGCTGTGTGCAAAACCTTAATGCTTGGTGCTTAAGGTAACTTGCTTAAGGTGCTTAAGGTAACTTTAATACTTAGTGTTTAGAGTGCAGACCAGGGAAGCGTAGGGGTGTGCTGCCATTTCCTTTATACCCTTTTTGAACATGTTTATAATCAGTCGGGGAGTGTAGACTGTGATTTTTTTGTTTTGGTTGGTGTAGGTTAGCTTGTTTCCTTTTCAGGTAGGGTGGAGTGTTTTGTTTGTTGTTTCGGCCTTGGCCACCCTGAAGTTTAATGCTTTCCCTATTTATATTGACTTTTCTATGCAGTTTCTGTTTGATGTACTTTATTTAGTAAGACATGAGAACAACAGTACATGGAAGTACAAATTCACAATACAAGGTCTACTAAACTGGAAGACTCATTAAAGCACTGGGCATGTTTCAAATGAGTTCCCCATGCACACAAATCATGATGACATATAAGAGACAGACAGATATACACACTATAGACCCAATTAATGAAATCCCAAATACGGAATAGACTTCCATCAAGCCACATTTACAGTGACAGTAACAGTGTTAAATAGCTCTATATTTTGATAGTAATCATTGCTATATAGTGTTTGTTCAGCAACAGGAGTCTTCCTGTCTCTCCAACTCTTTAATAAAAAGAAAATAATTGTTCATGTAAGTGACACAATTTCAACCAATCGGGAGAGAGTAGGCCTACCCATTTATCAGCTTCATTTTTATAGTGTTCCGGTTCCAATTGTGTCTGCTCATTTATCTGTGTCATCAATTCCAATTTCACTTGTTTAATCTATATCCTGACTGAGTTCTCTATCCAGATTGGATACAATTGGTATCCTGACCTGAAAATGCATTTTCTGTTTAATAAAGAGCTGGAGAGACATGGAGACTCCTGTTGCTCTATATAGCAATGATGTCAACATATAGAGCTATTTAACACTTATTTTAACCAAAGGAAATCACTTACCCTAACTTTAACTTCATTAAAATAGGGTTATGCATCTGGTCTGGATTGTATTGTAATAGAGCACAATAATGTTGAACGATGTTTTATACTTGACATGGAAACATTATACAACACCTTTTACCAATTGAAAGATCAGACAAGGGAATTTCAGGGAATATGAAAATAGGGTAAAAGCACATCTAGATACAGTTTCATATACCCAGTGGTGGAAAGTAACTAAGTACATTTACTCAGGTACTATAATTAAGTACAATTTTTAGGTATTTTTACTTTACTGGAGTATTTCCAGTTTTCAGTACTTTTACTTCTACTCCACTACATCTCAGAGACAACGATTGTACTTTACTCCACTATAATTATTTGAAAACTTTAGTTACTAGTTACTTTGTAGATTTTAATTATTATAACAAAACATATGCTAACCACTACATTGCTATTTGAAAATAGCCGATCTACAAGTTCACAACGCGTCGCGATGCAACGTGTTGTGAGTTTGTAGATCTGCTATTTCCAAAAGATTTTAATACATTTTATACAGTACATATGATAGCATGTGAAATGGGACTTTCTGCATAATGAGTATAATTTCTACTTTTGGTATTTTAAGTACATTTCGATACCAATACTTTTGTACTTTTACACAAAAGTACATTTTGAATTCCAAAATTGTATTTGTAACAGAGCATTTCTACATTGCAGTATTGATACTTTTACTTAAGTAACAACATGTGAGTACATTTTCCACCACTGCATATACCTTATATTATTGTCTTTTAGTGAATAATAAATCCTTATCTAATGTACTCACCTGTCTTTAAGTGGTCAGTATAGCTGTTAAAGTCCTGGTGAAGGTTTGAGAGAGAGAGAGAGAGAGGTGGCACTGCCACCAAACTGATTTGAATTGTAAATTTCAGGTTCGACTTATTGACGAACTCCTCCTCCTACAGCAGCTGTTAACCCTTCACATCTTCCACTCCTCTCCATACAACGGTGGTGGTGGAAAAGGTACTCAATTGTTTTACTTAAGTAAAAGTATCAATACCGCTTTCCTACAGCTTTAAGTCCAAAAATCTGAACTAACCCTTTAAGTACACTAGTACTTGAGTAAATTAAGACCTGTAAAGCACTTTGGTACAATGCGAGTTGTTTTTAAATGGGCTATATACATACTGTAGTAAACTTCATAATTTGCCAGGTGAATCCATAGTAATAACTCCTGTTGGTATTTGCATTGCATCGTATTGTATACAGCTGTGACTCGACATTCTTTCTCCTTTGTGGTCACAGTTGCGATATTGGACAGTTGTTTGGTACATGGACCTTAATGTCCACTGTTCCATCCACTGTCCCAGGGCTGTTCAGAGTAGACACGCACAGAACACAGAGCCAGCCAGCCTGCTAGCAGCTAGCGTGAATGGTCTGTCTCAGTGTAACCACACTAGCCAGACGCACACATGCACACGCACGGGTCCATGGTTGTGGATTTTAATCTAAAATGTGTTTTTCCCCTGAACAATGCCAATGGGACCATTGGAATGCATTGCACAGTAGCCTAGGCTACGAAGTTTCAGAGAGAATAGCCACCCACAATAACACCCAGAACTGAGCACAATTCAATCTATAATAAGGCCACATCTAATTTGAAAATATTATTAAGAGCATATGAAAGCCATTTAAAATGTTTACACTATTGGAATCACACAGGTGCTCCCAAATAATTAATTACACAGGCCTTGTAGATCGGCTATTTTCAAATGGCAGAAATGTACACAGGGCTGAAGTGGTTAATGGATGTTTTGTAATGATTATCAAAATCTACAAAGTAGTGTCGTATATTGGCCCTTATTTGCTTGTTTTATGAACGGTATTCAAGTCAAAAATCAGATATAAATGATAGAAGTTATTTCACTACAGTCAGGAGTAGCCATGTGTTGTAGGCTAGTCCAGTGGTTCTCAACCTGGGGGTCGCGACCCCCAGGGGGGTCGCCAAATAATTTGGGGGGGTCGCCAGATTTTTGGGTGAATTTAAAAAAAAAAAAAAAAAAAAACTTTTTTTTTTAACAAAATATTTTTTTTATGTTATCATTAATTCATGTTTTATCAGTTAATTTACTCAATTTACCCACTTTTTGCAAAAATGTTTTGATAATAAACAATTATCAAATAACCTATTATAATTAAATAACCTTCGCGCGCGAGAACGGGACCGCGCGCGTGCACGCGGGGGGTCGCGGGAAATAATATCATTATTTTGGGGGTCGCGGCCTGAAAAGGTTGAGAACCCCTGGGCTAGTCGACAGACACAGTCTAACTGTCTGCACTTCTGGGCTATTCAATGATGTTAATGTTGACCTGTTGTTCAAGAGGAAGTCTGCTGCCAGGTATGAATGGTGATTTGCATCTCTATTGTTAATCTGATGACATCAGGCCTAGCTTCCTGACAGGCAGGATACAGACAGATAGTGACACTGATCAAAGGAATTGATCAACTGGTTGTTGAGTTCTCGTTTAGAGACAATGAAAACTACAAGAGCTTGCGTTACACTGTTTACTTCGAGATTAATCATAGGTCATACAAACAGCATCCTCACATGTCGTGCAGTATAATAGCATAGACTTCCTGGTCGGTTCCCGGGCACGCTCCTTGTAGGTCTCCTAAGCCCGGACCTCCCATAGCATGACATCATCATTAACATGTTCAAAGCCAGGTAATAACATTACACCACATCCCCCTTACTTTAACTTGAAAAGATCCTTAGCTTTTCAATTCACTGAAAATTCTGTTAACACCTTGAACCTTAATCCACATGTAACATGACTGTTTTCTTTTCATTAGCAAACACATAACAAATCACATTTCTTCTTCTCTATGTGGTCGGTCTCCAGATTGAAATGTAGGCCCAGGATGAAGTCGCTGAACCTCTCACAGGCCCATGTCAGCACTAGTGCTTCCTTTTCCAGCTGCGCATATCGCTGCTCTGTGTCAGTCAGAGACCTGGAAGCATACGCTACTGGTGACCAAACTTCTTTGTCCTTCTGGAGCATCACAGCGCCTAGCCCATAGGATGAGGCGTCGGCTGATATTTTCAGTGGCTTGTTAGGGTAGAGCTGGAGGACTGGTGCAGTGGAGAGCTCCTGTTTGAGGCTGCAGAAAGCCCTCTGTTGTTCATGACCCCAGCACCACTGATTCTTTTTGGACAGCAGATCTCTCAGTGCTTTGTCCTTCTCAGCCAGGTTAGGTTGACATTTCCCTAACTGGTTCACCATACCCAGGAAACTTCTGAGCTCAGTTAAGTTTGTAGGCTCTTTCATGTCCTGCACAGCTCTGGTTTTATCTGGGTCCGGCTTCATGCCGTCTGCTGAGATGATGTAACCAAGGAACTTAACCTCTCTCTTTCCAAACTCACATTTTGACATGTTGAGTGTGACCCCTGCCTTCTCTGCTCTCTCCAGTACAGCATGCGTCCTGGCGTCATGCTGCTGCTTTGTAGCCCCCCAGACAAGAATATCGTCCATGTGACATACTACACCTTCTAAGCCGGAAGTGACCTCAGTCACCACCATGTTTTGAAAGTGCTCTGGGGCAGAGGAGATACCGAAAGGCAGGCGGTTAAAGTGGTAACGCCCATATGGCGTGATGAAAGTAGTATAGAGAGCTGATTCTTTGGCCAGGGGAATCTGCCAGAAACCCATATTTGCATCTAGCTTAGTGAAATATTGTGCTCCTGTGAGCATGCCTAGCGTCTGCTCTACAGAGGGAAGGATATATTTCTCACGGCACACTGACACATTCAGTGGTGTCATGTCCACGCAAATGCGGACTTCCTCTTTGTTCTTTTTCGGGGCTACCACCATGCCACAACACCAGTCTGTTGGTTCTTCAATGCGGCTGATGACCCCAAGACTTTCCATCCTCTCCAGTTCTTTTTTTACTTTGCCCATGAGTGGCAATGGGACTCGGCGTGGCACTTTAAGGGAAAATGGCTGTGCGTCGGGCCTGAGTTTGATTGTGTAAGGCTTCTGAACCAGCCCGAGGCCATCACAGAGTTTAGGATAAGTCTGCTTTACTGACTCTTTGTCTATTGTATCAACTCTGGCCACCAATTTGAGGCTAACTAAAGCTGGCCTGCTCAGCAGTGCCACCTGTAGGCCTCTCACTACAAAGATCCTCTCTGTAATGTTCCTCTCCTTGTATGAGAGCGTTTCTGTGGCTGACCCCAGGACTGTCAGTTTAACACCACCCGGCCCATAGAGTGGTTTGATAGCTTTTTCTAGCTCCCCCTCACTGTGCATGACACTTTTGTACACCTGCTCTGAAATGGTGTCTATTTTAAAGGACACTGTGCTGCCCCTTATGCTGATATCAGCCATCCATGGGTCCTCTCCTGAGGCCACCTCACCTAAGAACAGTTCATCCACATCCTCAGCCACTTCATTTACAGTTTTATTTGATCTGCACACCTTCCCAAAGTGACCACGTTTACCACAGTTGTGGCATTCAGCACTCTTAGCTGGGCACTGTGACACTGGGTGAGAGGGTAATTTTCCACATTTGCCACACACTTTATTTTCAGCTCTGTTCTGCACAGGTTTATCAGATTTCCAACTTTTGTACTGTCCCTGTGTCTGATCTTTATTTCTGAATTTGTTCTGTTTCCCCCTCTTAAAATGCATAGCATCCATAGCTGATTTGCTAGCACTTAAATCCCTCAGATCAGTCTGTTGCCTCTTTATTTCCTCAGACTGTCTGGCCATTGTGATGGCTTTTGCTAGAGTGAGGTCTTTATCCAGTTGCATTCTCTCTGACAGGGATGCCTTTTGAAGGCCCACTACTAGTCTGTCTCTCAGGAGGTCGTCATGTAGATCGCCATACTCACAGTTCTCTGCTAGTGCATAAAGTGCTGTGATGAATACGTCCACTGTCTCTGAAGGCTGCTGTACTCTCTTGTTGAATTTGGGCCGTTCATATATGACGTTTTTCTTTGGGATAAAAAACTTGTCAAATCCGTTTTTGACTGTACCATATAGCTGTCGCTGCTCGGCTGTTAGGTCCAGCCCTCGTAGCACGTCGTCAGCCTCGTCCCCCATACAGTATACCAGTGTGTTCACCTGGTTCGCGTCGGAGGAGGAGTTCAGGTTACTCGCCAGTCTAAAACGCTCAAACCTCCTTATCCACTTCTCCCACTCGTGTGGCTTTGCGAAGTCGAAAGGCTCCGGAGGTTTGATGCTGAACGTCACCATCGGAGGTGCCGCGATCACCGGCTGGAGTGCTGCTGCGTGCCCCGGCTGCGGTGCTGCTAACTCCGGCTGCTGCTGTGCTGCCGCGCCGGCTCCGTCCCCTTCACCGGCCATGTCCCTTTTACACGGTTTCTTTTTCACTAAAGTCAAACGTTTGGTCGCTCAAAGTAGCTCCACTTCTGACACCATGTTGAGTTCTCGTTTAGAGACAATGAAAACTACAAGAGCTTGCGTTACACTGTTTACTTCAAGATTAATCACAGGTCATACAAACAGCGTCCTCACATGTCGTGCAGTATAATAGCATAGACTTCCTGGTCGGTTCCCGGGCACGCTCCTTGTAGGTCTCCTAAGCCCGGACCTCCCATAGCATGACATCATCATTAACATGTTCAAAGCCAGGTAATAATAATAACATTACACCACACTGGTGGGGGGATTCTCATTGACCCCCACCCACATGAACCGTCTGTATTGTCATGTGACTGTGTGAATGACATGTGAGAGAGTACTGACCACGCCGTGAGGCTGGGGGTGGACAGGGGCTCTGCCCCTGGAAGCTTTCTATGCTGTTGTTGCTGAATAAATGAATGAATGGTGAACATGGATCCGGAGGTCTCTCTTCTTCTCTTCTACACTTCTTTTAAACAGCTAGGCCTGGTAACCCGCAGTATAGTTAAGCCTTAATTGACCACAGTAGCTTATAACTAAAGTTTTCAAATAATTGTAGTGGAGTAAAAGTACAATATTTGCCTCTGAGAGGTAGTGGAGTAGAAATAAAAGTACTGAAAATTGTAAATACTCCAGTAAACCAAAAAATACCTCCAAATTGTACTTAAATACAGTACTTGAGTAAATGTACTTAGTTACTTACATCCAGGTGTTATTGTATGTTATGTAATATTGGATGTGATTTGGAGGTGACCAGCAATGCGCAAATCTGTGTGACAGGCCCCGCAAAGATCACCCTGGTTAATACTGAATGTGCATGTCATTTGCTTATGTTGCCTGTTAAAAGCAATATTGTATTAAGACAAGACAGTAATATGGGTTCAAAATGGAAATTTGTAAAAGAAAAAGTAAACATGTCAATACAAATATATCTAATATAATAAATGTCATCACCAACAGACCAGCTATATACGTTCTATGTGTTCTATTAGTGACATAGAACGTAGCTTGTCTGTCGGTGATGAAACTGCCAGCGAATACTACTACTAGTATAAGTACTACTACTGCAGGAGGCGGTTTCAGGCTGTTGTAAATTCATAGTTATTGTTGTTTGTTCGTCTCCAACAGAGCAGCTACTTTGCATGTGTGCTGTTTTATCCCTGAGGCTGATAGGATGACAGGTAAGTGAGTCACCATCTTTATTTCTGATAAAACATGGTCTTTACAACATGTTTGGACCAACAGTGACCTCTAGTGAATGATGTGAAGACAAACAGTTGGCTTATAGGGTGAACCTGGACATATTTTGTTGAGAGAAAAAAAACTAATATTTCAAATATTTTGTTTAGGCCTACTTTGTTTTTGTTCATTTTCAAAACTCTTCAAAAATGTCCTTAAACAAATCAACCCCCTTTAATTTTTCTAAAATAGTGAAAATAACTGATCTACAAGCTCACAAAATGTTGCACTGTGACATTGTGAGCATGTAGATCTATCTTTACGTTTTTTTAAAGGACTTAAAGGTTCTGCTAAAGTCCTGTCTACAGTAGGTTTTGTATAGAGTGTGAGCGCTGTCATCAAACTTCACCGTTTACCTTCAGTTTAGACTTTAGACTCCTTGTACAATAGCTGTTAACCCTTCACACCCTCCACTCTGCACCGCTTGTTATCAGTTAGGCTATTTCATTTAGACAGGATTTATTTACATTTTAAAGTGACAATTTACACAAGTAAGTCAACTATTTACGACGTGTCAATGCATGTCAAAGCCAAGCAAACAGTAATGACTAGCAACATGTAAGATGGACAAACTGTAAATTTGTAATTAAATTCAATTCAAAGGAGCTTTATTGCCATGAGAAAACATATGTTTATATAGCCAAAGCAAGTGTAAAAAAATAATAGTGGAAGTTTCAGAAAACGGGAGTTGGAGGGGGTACAGCATTGTACACAAAAAAAAAGAAAGAAAAAAAAGATATATATATATATATATATATATATATATATATATATATATATATATATATATATATATATATGTATATGTATATATGTATATGTATATATATATATATATGTATATGTATATATATATATATGTATATGTATATATATATATGTATATATATATATGTATATATATATATGTATATATATATATATATATATATATATATATATATATATATATATATATATATATATATATATATATATATATATATATATATATATATATATATGTGTGTGTGTTTTTTCAAATATTTTCATTTTTATTTCTGTGTCATAAGACCCATCCCTTACGGGATTATAAGACACCTAAAATATCAATAAACATTATCACATTCACTTCTTGGTTAAAACCCCAAAACTAAAATAAATAAATTACATTATGTTTTCTTTGTCCGTTTGTCCCATGCTTTCGATAAGTGTAAATATCTTATTTTAAAATATCCATGCAAGTCTCTCTGCATCACTTAACCAAATCAAATGTATCTTTTTACACCTATTAAATATGTGTTGATGCAGCTTGTGATATAAGGGGCAGTAGAACATAAAGTGGAACTCATTCTTAATATCATTTATGTCACAGTAAGTTCTTCTATTACTCCTCTATACCTGGTTTCCTCCTCATAGGGTCAGTGATGGGATCCAGACGTTAATCCATTTAGATTTGATCTATATCAATATAGGTTTATCACAAAACTGTTAGGATTTAGACGGTATTTCATTGCTTTCGGGCAGAAACCTCTTATCTCCATATTCTGTCTTATCTCCAAAGTAGCAGATCTACAAGCTCAAAACGTGGCGCAAAGCGACGCATTTTCAGCTTGTAGATCTGCTACTTTTGATATTTTTGAATTTTAATTCTGAAAAGTAACAGTTTTGGACATGAGGTGTAGAATCAGCCTCAGGTCTAAATGGGTAATGTTAAAATATGAGACAAAAATTTAAGATTTGTTATTCTTACGTTAGCGAAAAAAAACTAAAGAAAATTGACAATAACACTACTTGTTTCTTTTTTTCATTATTTATTCTTTATACATTTATTCATTTTAACCATAAAAAAACGAAATCTACATTTAAAAGCCAAACATCCCAACAATAACCAATAATTGAACTGAAATAACATAATAAACAAAAAAAGAGTAGGAAGTAGGAAGAAGCAATGCTTATTTATTCCTATATAAGCATTTACAGTAGTTCTAAATTCATGATGAAAAATATGAACTGACACAATAAAATCTATAACAGCAATATCAAAATCTCCTTTGTGTTGGTAAAGTTAAGGTTAACACTGACAAATATGTCAATTGTTGCAGTTGGTTTGAATATACATGAACACAGTGATATATTCACCTATTTGATTCATACATGTTTAAACATTTATAACAAATTGGCAGCAGAAATAATATGATTTCCATAAGATTTAAGATCTTCTTTTTCAGTATGTCATCAAATGACATAATAGAGGATATGCGTGTGACATCATCATCAAACCCGGAAGTTATGCAGGAATGCCTACTGAGTATCAAAAAAATATTTTGTGGCCTAGACAGCCCATGCATCCAAACAGAAAAGTCATATCTTATTGCATTAAACAACATTAAACAATGTTAAACTCATTTTGCATGTTTCTTTGCCACTCGATTTGCCACTCGATGTGCCATTCACTTTCAGCATGCGCATATCCTCTATAGGCTGCACAACACTCAAAATGAGCATGGATA
Source organism: Gymnoscopelus microlampas (assembly GCF_963454915.1). NCBI lineage: Eukaryota > Metazoa > Chordata > Actinopteri > Myctophiformes > Myctophidae > Gymnoscopelus > Gymnoscopelus microlampas. The sequence continues at coordinate 51,748,134 of NC_139949.1, forward strand.
AAACTTCCTTATACCTTTATGTATAAAAGCACCTTTCATGACATGAAATGCTGCTCAAAGTGCTTAACACAGCAATTAAAAAAGAGAACAAAAATAAAGAACGAGTGCTTTAAAAAAAAAGCTAAAATAATTTAACAAAGCAAAAAAGAAAAGCAAAAGCATAAAACAACATTAAAATAATGGCAATAATTGAATCAGGCAAAACAGTGAAGACATATGAATAACAACATAGAGATTTAAAAAATCAACTGAAAGCATGAGTGAAAAAATAGTTATTGAGCTGTGTTTTAAAGTTATCTACAGAGGCTGCCTGTCGGTAGAACATAATCAGGATCAGGATGATAGTGACGTGTCCGAACATAACAAATATACAAGCCAAGTTCTTGGTCTTCCCAGACATGCGTCCACCTACAAACCCCATTCAAACACTTAAAATGTACTGGACAGCTAGAGATGTCAATCTACCATCATTGTCCCAATAAAAAAAGAAAAACTACACAAATCACAAACTGTGTCCCAACCATGCCCCCCCCTCCCCGCTGAGAAACACTAGTCTAATCTATTTGATTGACAGGAGAGATGATCAGAGGAGCAGAGTTTTTACCACCATCTTTAATACATGGAGTGAAGTATGGAAAGAGTTTCTCAGTGAAGGTGCAGCCAGTGTAAGAGTAGAGATGAACTCTGGTCTCCACATCATAAAAGGAGACCAGACCCTCCTCATAATCCACAAACACTCCCACTTTCAGGACTTCCTCTCTTACAGGGAGGAGATCAGAATATGGGTCAGCATTAGCCTCATACTCATTTCCATTCATCAACCCTATAGTCCAGTAACCATTGGTGGGACTCAGTGTGGTTTCACCTTTCCTGTTGATGGACTCTCTGGCCACTCCTAAATCCCAGGCAGTTTTTCCTTTAACCTGAACCTCATAGTAAAACCTTCCTGAGGAGAAGCTTTGTTTTCCTAAGACACAGGGATATTTAGAGAATCTCTCTGTGTTGTCTGGGAGATTTTTCTTTACATGTCCATGACTCACTTGTTTTCCATCCTCTGACAGGATGAGTTCACAGTGTGCTGTATCAGGGTCCAGAGTTACATCCACCTCATATTGCTGGATCCTCCTCAGCTCACCATCACACAGCTTCTTCTTCATCTCTTGACTGAGTGTCTTCTCCAGCTGAGCCACAGCTGTCCTCAAAGTTCCCTCATGTGGAGACTGATGGACATTTACCTTTGTCCAGTCCTTGGTGAGTGGAGGGGTGTGGATGGATGTGAAGTTCTGGAGGAGGTGGAGGTGGTCTTCAGTGAGTGAGAGCTGCTTCAGCTCAGAGCTTCTCTTCTTTAACTCTGTGATATCCTGTTGCAGCTCTTTAATGAAGCCTTCAGCCTGTTTCTCTGTTGTTTTCTGCTTCTCTTCAATCACATCAATGAGCTCAGCCTGGCTTCTTTCAATACAGCTGATCAGGGCATTGAAGACCTGCACACTGTCCCCTATCTCTCTGTCTGCATCTTTCCTGCTGATCTCTACTGAGTGTTTGATCTCCTGAATCTTCTCTTGTCTCCCCTGGATCATCTGCTGAACTTCAGCCTCTGTCTTTCCCAGCTCAGCCTTCTTTCCTTTACATTCTTCTTCCAGAGATACAATGTGATGGGACTTGTGGTCTGACTCAGTGCAGGACTGACAAACACACGTGTGGTCAGTCTTACAGAACAGCTCCAGAGGTCTGTCATGTTTCTTACAAATAAAGTCTTCCAGGTTCTTCACAGGGTCGATTAGTTTGTGTTGTTTTAATCCTGTGCGTCTCTGATGAGGCTCCAGGTGAGTCTCACAGTAGGAGGTCTGACACACCAGGCAGGACTTCAGGGCTTTGAGTTTGGTGTCGGTACAGACGTCACAGGAGACTTCATCTGGTTTAGCAGCCTCTCGGTTGGCAGTGTGATTTCTTTTCAGCTGCAGTGACTTCCTAAACTGGTCAGTCATCTCAGAAATGAAAGTATTGACAAATACTTCTGGTCTCCTATAGAAGGATTTGTTACATAGTGGACACTTACACACATCAGTGCTGTCCCAGTGTTGTGTGATACAGGCTTTGCAGTAGTTGTGTCCACATGGAGTGGTGACTGGATCAGTGAACACATCCAGACAGATAGAACACAGGAACTGCTCTTCAGACTGGACACTACTGGCTGACGCCATTTTCTACACACTGAGAATAAAAGTGAAAGTATCAGTTTTCACTGCCCTACCAAGCCAGAGTGCAGCAACTACGCTCAAGGTGAAACTGAGATAATTGGCTTTAAAGACGGGGTGCCGTGATTTTCAGTGACCCCCCCCCCCCCCTAAAACATACTCATCAGGTATTATGGTTATACTAGGAGGAAGATTCTTTTCAAAAAAGTGTACATAAATTGTTAAAATTATGTTTTTATGTGGACACACCTCCAGTTCATTAAGTATACCTGGTTCTGACCTTAGCATCTCCTCCACCACCTTAGCACCACCCACCTGTCCTAGTCCCTCCTCCTTCCCATGCCCACGCCTGTTGTGTTATGATAATGAGGGGGAGGGTATGTTTTTACTATGTCACTAAAGCGCTGTTTTTTTATTGGCACGTTTGACCCTCAAGGTAGAAACTCAAAATAGTCAGAGAAGACATAAAACACCATAAAAACACCTATCAACCTCATAGACACATGAAAAACAGAAAAAGTGCAAAACCATGGCACCACCTCTTTAAAGTTTGTCAACTGGCCAGCCAAATTAGTTAAAGGTATACAAGTGATATTACTTTTATTGTGCATGTATTCATGTGGTAATTAATAATTACCACATTCTGGTTTTTAGGCATGATAATTACTAATTATCATTCCTAAAAACCAGAGTGGCTGTTTTGACCCTTGACCCCAAAAATGTACTTACTGCTTACTACTTACTACGTACTTACAATGCAAAGTGCAGTAACTACAATGATGTTGTTTTTGCCATCGGTGTGTGAATGTGTGTGTGAATGGGTGAATGTAATGCACAATCTATGTAAAGCGCTTTGGATAAAAGCGCTATATAAATGCACGATTTACATAGTGAGACATACTCACTTCTAGATACGTACATATCAGTTAAAAGAAAGGAAACTAACCCTAAATCCATTCAGCATAACAGCATGTCTAATAAAGAGCCTGCCTTGAGACGCACCATTATGGTTGCTGAATGGGCCAGTGAAGGGTTAACATTTTGAACAGCCATGCTGGATTTGTTGTCTTGACAAAGGTACATTTGTACCTAAATTAGAACTTTAAAGCAGATGCTGTGTTTCCCCATGGTGTTACCGTGAGGAAAATGCATGTTATTTGCCTAAAAGACTCAAGGGGGAAATCCTAATGCACTAACTTCAGGAAGTTGAAGGAGAAATTGCAGGATTTTAATCCCCAAAACTATGCATTTTTTCACAGAATAGGCTACAAGCTTGTCTTGCCTACATTCTCTAATGAAATTGAATGTCAACGTCATGAATGGAGAGTGAAATTATTCGGTACATTGGCATCCATATCAACACATTGAATTTGGGAAACAACCCGAATTGAGATCCCTTTCATTGTAGCTAGATTACATGAAACCCTTGGATTAACTTGATTAACAAGTGGACAAACAACCAAGGTGACGGCATTGGCCGATCGGCGATCACATTAAAGTACAGAGGATTATGTCACAGTTTTTATGGAGCAGATCCCTAACAGGTATGGTAAAACATTAGCCCTCACACATGACTGTCATATCATGAGTCATGGATGAACTTCAACCTGGTGTTTGCACTTCTCCATTTACGGCCCGTACATCTACATGAACGTTCAAATTTCAAATATAAAGTGCTGACCCGATGGCCGGGGATGCCCTCAGAAGTACCCGTATCTTCCGTATTGTTCAATACAATTTTTCATTTTAATCCGATTGGTGGCCATTTTCTATCGGTTGGGAGGTGTACTGCACTCTGATACATTATAACTCTTTCTTTGTAAATGGCCACCAATCGGAATAAAATGCTTTTTATTTAACAATACGGAAGATACGGGTACTTCTGCTGGCCCGTACAATATTGTAAGATCCATGGCCATGGGCTAAGTACTTTATATTTGAAATATGAACGTTTATGTAGATGTACGGGTTGTAAATGGAGAAAGTGCAAACACCAAACCAAGTTTTGAGTTAGGTTTTGTAGTTACTGGAATTTTTTATAATGCTTTTTCTCTAAAACAAAACAAAATTAAACTCTGAAACTTTGTCACAAGAGAACAGACACCAAGGAGTTCAGTTTTTGTTATGACTCAATTTCGACCAAACATGTAGTTACTGTACTCTGGCTTTGTTGTGCAGTAGTAGTTCTTGAATGCTACTTCTCATAGCTCGATAGTTATTAATAGGATTGTATGGGACTAGAGCACAATAATGTTGAACAATATTCTATACTTGACATTAACATTACATGTAATGTTTTACCAATTGAAAGATCAGACTGAGGGATTTCATGGAATATGAAAAAAAAAGAAAAGCACGTTTGGATACAGTTTCATATACCTTATATTATTGTCTTTTAGTAAATAATAAATCCTTATCTGCTGTACTCACCTGAAGGTCTTGTATAGAGTGTGAGCGCTGTCACCAAACTTCACCGTTTACCTTCAGTTCAGACTTTAGACTCCTTGTACAATAGCTGTTAACCCTTCACACCCTCCACTCTGCACTGCTTGTTATCAGCTAGGCTATTTCATTTAGACAGGATTTAGATTTTAAAGTGACAATTTACACAAGTAAGTCAACTATTGGCAGCGTGTCAATGCATGTCAAAGCCAAGCAAACCAATTCAATTCAATTCAAAGGAGCTTTATTGGCATGAGAAAACATACGTTTATATTGCCAAAGCAAGTGTAAAAAAAGAATAGTGGAAGTTTCAGAAAACGGGGAAAGCATATACAGTTGGAGGGGGTACAGCATTGTGTTAAACAGAGCTACATTGAAACAAATGGCAGCACTCTTTTGCTGTCACTTTGGGACAATTAGCCAGATTTAGTTTACAAAAAAGCCTCACATGTTTTACTTAAGTAAAAGTATCAATACTGCAATGTAGAAATACTGTTCAAAATGTACTTGGGTAAAAGTAAAACAGTATTGGCATCAAAATATACTTAAAGTACCAAAAGTAAAAGTATTCATTGTGCAGAAAGTCCCATTTCACACGTTCAAAATGTATTAAAAAAACGTTTTAAAATAGCAGATCTACAAGCTCACAACGTGTCACATCTCGGCGCATTGTGAGCATGTAGATCAGCTATTTTCAAATGGCCGAAATATATATAGTTGTTAGTGTGTTTTGTAATAAATACAAATCTGCAAACTAACTCGTTTTCATATCTTTGTAGTGGAGTAAAAGCACAATATTTGCCTCTGAGATGTAGTGGGGTAGAAGTAAAAGTATTGAAAATTGTAAATACTGAAGAAAATTGTACTTGAGTACATGTACTTAGTTACTTTACACCACTGCTTAACATGTATAAATCATCATGATTTGTGTGCATGGGGATCTCATCTTAAACAAGCTCAGTGCTTAATGACTCTCCCAGTTTAGTAGACCTTGTATTGTGAATTTGTACTTCCATGTACTGATGTTCTCATGTCTTACTAAATACAGTACATCAATCAATCAATACACAAATGCCACTAGGGGGCAGCACACCACTGTGCTCACTCACTGCAACTCTTCAAGTCAGTAATCTTGCACAGTGTCTGTTCTGGATGCAGGTCAGAGGTCAGGATACATTACAGTGATGCTGTTGGGATTCAGGCCTATAGGGGGCATAGCAGTGGTGGCCATTTTGTGGTGCCACAGATAGAAACCCCATTAATTATTTTCCCCATAGATATTTCAGAAAATCTTTATGAAAAATATTTCAAGCCTGGAACCAAAGCCATCCAGGATCCTGGTGAATCATGACCATAAAACATTTGATTCTCTGTCAATAAATATTGTAATATCTAATTATATTTACATACTATATCTTTTAAAAAAAATATTTTTGCGTATCATTTTTTAATATCATTTTTATTTCCGTGTCTTTTCATAAGACACCAAAAACATCAATAAACAATATCACATTCACTTCTTGGAAACAGAAAAGTGCACGAAAAAAACTCAAACCCAAATATATTTTGTTAATATCCAAAAACAAAAATAAAATACATAACATAATATATGTTTTCTTTGTCTGTTTGTCCCATGCTTTCTCTAAATATTCTGCAAGTGTGAATATCTTATTTTCAAAAATCCATGCAAGTCTCTCTGCATCACTTAACCAAATCAAATCTAGCTTTTTACACCAATTAACTATGTTTTGATGCAACTTGTGATATAAGGGGCAGTAGATCATAAAGTGGAACTCATTCTTAATTTATGTCACAGTAAGTGAAAATCTGCTCTTCTTCTATTACTCCTCTATACCTGGTTTCCTCATCATAGGTTAACCTATTTAGACCTGGAAAGCATTTAGATTTTAGTCATAGTACAGCGTCACACAAGCACCAAAAGTAGCAGATCTACAAGCTCGAGGCGTGGCGCGAAGCGTTGCATTTTGAGCGAGCTTTACAACAAAAATGTGGAATGCCCTACCTAAAGGAGTAAAGGAGTGTAAAACCCTACTCACTTTCAAAACTGCCCTAAAAAAATCACCTTCAGGAGGCTGCAATTCCAAACTGGCCCCTGTCAAAGTCTTAACCTAAGCCAAGTGCTTTTATGAGCGATCCAGTTTAGAGGACCTTGTATTGTGAATTGTACTTCCATGTACTGTTTCCATGTCTTTCTAAATAAAGTATTCAATCAATCAAAGCTTGTAGATCTGCTGCATATTCTTGAATTTGAATCCTGAAAAGTAACAGTTTTGGATAATATGATGTCTTCACTAGACAGAAGATTTGTAAAATCAGCCTCAGGTCTAAATGGGTTAAGGTTAAGACTTGAGACAAAGATTTGTATTCTTACATTAGCGTAAAAACTGAACAAAATTGACAATAACACTAGTTGTTTTTTTTTTCCCCATTATTTATTCTTTATACATTTATTTATTTCAACTATTAAAATATATATATCTAAATTTAAAAGGAAAACATCCCAACAAAAAACAATAAATGAACTGAACACAATGCACCAAACAAAGAGTATAGCAAGTAGGAAGAAGCAATGCTTATTCATTCCTAAATAAGCATTTACAGTAGTTCTAAATGTCTGATGGAAAATATTAACTGACTTAACAAAATCAATAACAGCAATATCAAAATCTAAGTTAAGGTTAAAACTGACATCTGTCAATTGTTGCAGTTTATTTGAATATACATGAACACAGCTATATATTTACCTATTTGATTGATACATGTCTAAACATGCAATTTGTCAGCAGATATTATGATTTCCATAAGATTTAAGATCTTCTCATTCAGGATGTCATGACATGTAATAAAAGGCTGCACAACACTCAACATGGACATGGATAAAACTCCCTTATACCTTTATGTAGAATTATGTACGTAGGTAATAATAATAATAATGATAATAATAATAATAATAATAATAATAATAAACTTGACATTAAATGCAGCTGAAAGTGTTTTACACAGTAATTAAAAACAGCAAAAATAATTAAGCGTGTGTGCTTTATAGAAAAAGCAAAAACAATTTAACAACAAAGCAAAAAAAGAAAAGCAAAAACATATAATAACATTAAAACAATAGCAAAAAAGGCAGTGGATCAGGCAAAAATATTGAAGACATGAATAACAACGCAGAGATTAAAACATCAACTGAAAGCAAGAGTAAAAAAAACGGTGTCGGTAGAGTCAGGATCAGGATGATAGTGACGTGTCACTTGCCGAAAAAACAACAAATCTACAAGCCAACGATGTGTTGCATCGTGACGTGAAGTTCTTGGTCTTCCCAGACATGCCTCCACCTTTACAAACCCTATTCAAACACTTACACATGTACTGGACAGCTACAGAGGCCAATCTACCATCATCATCCCAATTTTAAAAAAAGCACAACTAAACACAATTCACAAACCACGCCTCATTTAACCGCAGCGTTAATGAAAGAAAGTCTAGGATTAAATAAATAAAATTTTCATTCAAATACATTAAACTGGTGCCCCCTAAGAGTGCCCTCCTTTCACAAAACATTGCTTCCAGAGCCCCCCAAAATTATTTCCACCCCCACTGATAAACACTAGTCTAATCTATGTGAATGACAGGAGGAGAGATGATCAAAGAAGCACAGTTTCTACCACCATCATTAAAACATGGACTGAAAAATGGAAAGAGTTTCTCAGTGAAGGTGCAGCCAGTGAAAGAGTAGAGATGAGCTCTGGTCTCCACGTCATAAAAGGAGACCAGACCCTCCTCATAATCCACAAACACTCCCACTCTCTGGACCTCCTCTCTTACAGGGAGGAGGACATCAGGGTCAGCAGCAGCACAATACTCATTTCCATTACTCAACCATATAGTCCAGTAACCAGTGTTGGGACACAGTTTGATGTCTCCCTTCCTGTTGATGGACTCTCTGGCCACTCCTAAACTCCAGGCAGTCTTCCCTTTAACCTGAACCTCATAGTAAAACCTTCCTGAGGATAATCTTTGTTTTCCTAAGACACAGGGACATTTAGAGAATCTCTCCGTGTTGTCTGGGAGATTCTTCTTTACATTTCCATGAATCACTTGTTTTCCATCATCAGACAGGATGAGGTTGGGATGTGCTGTATCAGGGTCCAGAATTACATCCACCTCATATTGCTGGATCCTCCTCAGCTCAGCATCACACAGCTTCCTCTTCATCTCTTGACTGAGTGTCTTCTCCAGCTGAGCCACAGCTGTCCTCACTGTCCCCACATGTGAACACTGATGGACATTGATGTTTGTCCAGTCCTTGGTGGATCTCCACCCAGTGCTGATGGATGTGAAGTTCTGGAGGAGGTGGAAGTGGTCTTCAGTGTGTAAGAGCTGCTTCAGCTCAGATCTTCTCTTCTCTAACTCAGTGATTTCCTGTTGCAGCTCTTTAATGAAGCCTTCAGCCTGTTTCTCTGTTGTTTTCAGCTTCTCTTCAATCACATCAATGAGCTCAGCCTGGCTTCTTTCAATACAGCTGATCAGAGCATTGAAGACCTGCACACTGTCCCCTATCTCTCTGTCTGCATCTTTCTTGCTGATCTTTACTGAGTGTTTGATCTCCTGAATCTTCTCTTGTCTCCACTGGATCGTCTGCTGAACTTCAGCCTCTGTCTTTCCCAGCTCAGCCTTCTTTCTTTTACATTCTACTTCCAGAGATACAATGTGATGGGACTTGTGGTCTGACTCAGTGCAGGACTGACACACACACATGTGGTCAGTCTTACAGAACAGCTCCAGAGGTCTGTCATGTTTCTTACAAATAAAGTCTTCCAGGTTCTTCACAGGGTCGATTAGTTTGTGTCGTTTTAACCCTGTGAGTCTTTGATGAGGCTCCAGGTGAGTCTCACAGTAGGAGGTCAGACACACCAGGCAGGACTTCAGGGCTTTGAGTTTGGTCTCGGTACAGACGTCACAGGAGACTTCATCTGGTTTAGAAACCTCTCTGTTGGCGTTGTGATTTCTTTTCAGCTGCAGTGACTTCCTAAACCGGTTAGCCATCTCAGAAATGAAAGTATTGACTGAGACTTTTGGTCTTCTATAGAAGGATTTCTTACAGAGTGGACACTTACACACATCAGTGCTGTCCCAGTGTTGTGTGATACAGGTTTTGCAGTAGTTGTGTCCACATGGAGTGGTGACTGGATCAGTGAACACATCCAGACAGATAGAACACCGGAACTGCTCTTCAGACTGGACACTGCTGGCTGACGCCATTTTCTACACATTGAGAATAAAAGTGAAAGTATCAGTATAGTAGTTCTTGAATGCTACTTCTCATAGCTTGATAGTAATTAATAGGATTGTATTGGAATAGAGCACAATAATGTTGAACAATGTTCTATACTTGAAATGGAAACATTACATTATTTTTACCAATTGAAAGATCGGACTGAGGAATTTCAAGGAATATGAAAACATGAGAAAATTCACGTTTGGATATGGTTTCATATAACTTATATTTTTGTCTTTTTGTGAATAATAAATCCTTATCTGCTGTACTCACCTGTCTTTAAGTGGTCAGTATTTCTGTTAAAGTCCTGTTGAAGGCTTTGTAGAGCATGAGCGCTGTCACCAAACTGTTGAAGTTTTTGTAGAGAGCAGTGAGCGCCACCAAACTGTTGATGGTTTTGTAGAGAGTGAGCGATGCCAGCAAACTTCATGATTACTTTCAGTGTAGACTTTGGACTCCTCCTTGCACAATAGAAGATATGCGCATGCTTAAAGTGAATGGCACATCGAGTGGCAAAGAAACATGCAAAATGAGTTTAACATTGTTTAATGTTGTTTAATGCAATCAGATATGACTTTTCTGTTTGGATGAATGGGTTGTCAAGGCCATAAAGTATTTTTTGACACTCAGTAGTCATTCCTGCATAACTTCCGGGTTTGATGATGATGTCACACGCATATCCTCTATAGCTGTTAACCCTTCACACCCTCATCTGCACTGCTTGTTATCAGTTAGGCTCGAGACACACCTCAAGTTGACATAGCTGTGAGGAAATATGTACAAACATAAAGATTGTGTACTTAGTGACAACAAAAAAGGAGTTGTCCTCTGACAATTTTTTTATGTGAAATTGAGACACACCTCAAGTTGACATAGCTGGGAGGGAATATGTACAAACATCATAAAGATTGTGCACTTACTGTAGTGACAAGTGTTAGAATTTTGGCATGGTGTTTGGTGTGGGTGTAAGGTTTTCAAAACCCACCGCATACAAGTGCTGGCCCACCAGTGGCCGGTTTTCCCAATAGATTATGTTACTATTGGGCATGCTAAATAGCATTCTAACAATCTAGGAAAATGTAAAGGCGTCATTTTCAAGCTGCCGTCCACGATGGAGCTTATATGGCTATATTACTATTCAACTCAGAAAGGGTGAAGTAAGATAAGATATATCTATTACTTACTTACTTATCTATAACTTACTTACTTACGTTATTTAATGACTTAAATAACACAGGATTACTTGACAACACAATGTTGTCAAGTAATCCAGTAAGCAGGTACAAACCCATTGTAGGCACTTGTGTTATACAGACTACAATCACTATTCATCGTCATCCTCTGACTCCTTTTTTATATGGAATTGAGACATTCCTCAAGTTGACACAGTCCACAGACAGTAGTAGGCCTACATAGTTGTCCATATCTTCTACAAAAGCAGCTGAGTGTCTTGTAGGCAGTGCAGAATTTATTATGAATGTCCTTGAATGAATGCTTCTGGAGCAGCATTCATTATTGATTTCAGCTTCACCCAGCTGATGGCTGCCGGGACTGGTGCTGGGGAGCAGTTAGGGGTTAAGTGTCTTGCTCATGGACACTTCAACACATAGCTGGGGCCAGGAATCAAACCTGGGACCTTAAGTTTCCCAGGTCGACTCACCCATTCAACTGTGACCGCCCACTAGACCGGAGGGTCAACTTTTACAAGCTTATGGAAAGCAGTCTTTTAGCAAATCAGAGAAGTCGTGTCACAACCAGTCACAGCACAATCTCGGAACCCAGATTCAACTGAAAAAGGAAAAACAGCGACCTCTGTTCGTCCCTCCTCAGTTGACTCTGGGCCAAAGCTAATGTGGGACCTGTGCGCACGGAAACGGGGTTTAAGTCTGCCTTCAGCGCTCCACTTCCGGGTGGTGCGACTATGATTTCATTCCCACTAACAATATTTCTACACGGAACACTAACACCACTTCTCCCAGAGAACATGGATCGTTTTGGTTATAAGCCCACTTGTTTCTATGATGAAAGAGTAAGTTCAAATGTGAATATCTTTCCGTGGTTTTGTCTGCTCCACGGACGCTATTGTTAAATTAGTTTCCGGTAGTTTCCAGTAGGGAAAGATCGACGGACACGTGAATCCCGCCCACTACATTTTATTGGGTAAAGCGCGGCCTGCTTCCTGATCTGAAGGCACGCCCACTCCCACACAATCTGTACACGTTAGGACGAAGCTTCAGGACAGATTCTCTCACGCAGTGCAGAATCTGTTCTTGAGAGATTAGTCACAGCATGGATTAATATCCATTGAGAACACTTGATATGTCTGAGAATATATTTTAAATGGTCCATGTTATACACTTTAAAACTGGTCTTCTCTGAATTGTACTACTTGTGTGTTGACTGTGTCAACTTTAGGAATGTGACGATTCCACAATAGTTTCTTCCAGAGGAGTCAGAGAATGATGATAAATAGTGACTGCATAACATAAGTGCATACTGTATAATGGGCTGGTTAAACTGGCTTACTGGATTACTTGACGACTTTGATGTTATTTGAGTAATACAAATATGCTTCCAAAAAGATTTACGTTTACTTGACTATATTAAATGTGAGTTATAGTGTACTCATAGTGCAGAATGTCCCATTTCACAAGTTCAAAATGTATTAAAAATATTTTGAAAATAGCAGATCTACAAGCTCACAACGTGTCGCATCACAACACGTTGTGTGCTTGTAGATCGGCTATTTTCAAATGGCCGAAATATATATATATATAATATATATCTATTTTGTAATCATAATCAAAATCTACAAAGTAACTTGTAGCTAAAGTGTTCATATAATTGTAGTGGAGTAAAAGTACAATATTTTTTTTTTTTACTTACTTAAGTATAGTACTTGAGTACATGTACTGAGTTACTTTACACCACTGCTTAACAGGTATAGACAAATGCCACTAGGGGGCAGCACACCACTGTGCTCACTCACTGCAACTCTTCATGTCAGTAAACTTGCACAGTGTCTGTTCTGGATGCAGGTCAGAGGTCAGGATACATTACAGTGATGCTATAGACGGGTTTCCTGTTAGTAAACATGAGAGGAATATGACCGCGCAGACGCGGGGGGAAGCCTATGGGTGCGTTTGGAAATTACGCACCGGAGCACACTCTCCTATTAGTTTGTATTGGCCAGTGCGCTCACTGCCGCTCAGGGCTGTATTTTCGAACGCGCCTTCCCCCCAGGCATGCGCAGATTGCGCATTCTGCTCTGTGATGACGTCGCGCGGAAATCCGTCTATTGGGATTCAGGCCTATAGGGGGCATAGCAGTGGCGGCCATTTTGTGGTGGCCATTTTGTGGTGCCACAGATAGAAACCCCATTCATGTTTCCCCATAGAGATTTCAGAAAATATTGATATAAATTATTTTAAGCCTGGAACCAAAGCCATCCAGGATCCTGGTGAATCATAAAACATTTGATTTTGTGAGAAAATAAATTGAATATTTAATTATATTTAAATACTATATTTAATAAATACCCTTTTTTGTGGTTTTCAAATATTTTGTTGGTTCCACTCACGAATCCTGCTTTTAAAAACGTGTGGTTTGGGGCTGTTCATCTCTGAAGTGTACACATTAGAAATGACAAACACCACCCACTCTCCCTCCCTACCCTCTCCTCCCTCTCCTTTTTGTAATGTGTTGACATATGGTAATGCTTTAGCCTGATTTATACAACAACTTGTAAAGTGTGCTCCTCTGAGCGCAGATCTCCACTAAGCCTGGTGAATGAATGAATGATTTTTAATTTCCGTGTCTTGTCCTAAGACCCATCCTTTAGTTTACGGGATTATAAAATACCCCAAAACATCAATAAACAATATCACATTCAAATGGAAACAGAAGACTGCACAAATAAAAACATTCATTTAACATCCAAAAAATAAATAAATACATTACATAATATATGATTTATTTGTCTCTAAATATTCTGCAAGTGTGAATATCTTATTTTCAAAAATCCATGCAAGTCTCTCTGCATCACTTAACCAAATCAAATCTAGCTTTTTACACCAATTAAATATGTTTTGATGCAGCTTGTGATATAGCCTAAGGAGCAGTAGAACATACTGTAAAGTGGAACTCATTCTTAATATAATTTATGTGCAAATCCTCTTCTTCTATTACTCCTCTATACCAGGTTTCCTCCTCGTAGATTTGATCTATATCAACATAGGTGTTTCCGACAACTGTTAAGATTTAGAAGGCATTTCGTTGCTATCGGGCAGAAACCTCTTATCTCCATTTTTTAACTGTTTGTGTTTTCTCACAAATCAGCACCTTAGTTGATCATACTACAGCGTCACACAAATGCACAAAAAGTAGCAGATCTACAAGCTTGAAGCGTGGCGCCAAGCGACACGTTTGCAGCTTGTAGATCTGCTACTTTTGGTATTTTTCAATTTGAATCCTGAAAAGTAACAGTTTTGGACATATGAAGTTTACACCCGACAGACGATTTGTAGAATCAGCTTCAGGTCTAAATCGGTTAAGGTTAAGACATGAGACAAATATTAAATGTTGTTATTCTGACATTAGCGTAAAAACTAAATTGATATAAACACTAGTTATTTTTATTCATTTATTATTTACACTTTATATATTGAAGAATATTAAAAAAATACAATTCAAACTTTAAGAGCCAAACATCCCAACGATAACCAATAATTGAACTGAAATAACATAATAAACCCAAAAAAAGACTAGGTAAGTAATGCCTATTTATTCCACAAATAAGCATTTACAGTAACCTCTAAATGTATGATGGAAAATATGAACAAAATCAATAAGAGCAATATCAAAATCTCCTTTGTGTTGGTTTATGTTAAAATTAAGGTTAAAACTGACAGATATGTCAATTGTCACAGTTTATTTGAATACACATGAATACAGTGATATATTTACCTCTTTCAATCATTGATTTATACAAATTGGCAGCATTTCCATAAGATTTTATTAACCTTGGGGGGGTGGGGGGGGCACCAAACGGCGTGAAAAAAATAAACCGCAAAAAAACACTGCTTTGGACAGGGAAAGAGTATATTGCTGTGAGCAGCTATGATAAATGTGTTTTCTTATGTACTGTTACTGTATTAGACGTGAAACAGGACATGGCATTCAGATCAGTCGAGTCAAGATCCAGTAAGATACTACTGAATATAAACAGACACTACTGATGTGTATTTCAACTGTGTTTCACAGATACCCCCCTACCCTGAAAACTAAATAAATGTGTTGCACCGGATTGAGGAACCTTCTTCTTTACATATGTGTAACACCCCCCAAGAGTACCTCGGTGCCCCCTTTGAAAACATTGCTTCCCGCCCCCCCAAAGTTCTCTGTACCACCCGTGTTGAGGAACGCCAGTCTAAAATATGTAATCGACATCAGATATTATCAGAGGAGCAGAGTTTCCACCACCATTAAAACATGGAGTGAAGAATGGAAAGAGTTTCTCAGTGAAGGTGCAGCCAGTGAAAGAGTAGAGATGAACTCTGGTCTCCACATCATAAAAGGAGACCAGACCCTCCTCATAATCCACAAACACTCCCACTTTCTGGGCCTCCTCTCTTACAGGGAGGAGGACATCAGGGTCAGCAGCAGCACAATACTCATTTCCAATCTTCAACCATATAGTCCAGTAACCATTGGTGGGACTCAGTATGATTTGTCCTTTCCTGTTGATGGACTCTCTGGCCACTCCTAAACTCCAGCCAGTCTTCCCCTTAACCTGAACCTCATAGTAAAACCTTCCTGAGGAGAATCGTTGTTTTCCTAAGACACAGGGACATTCAGAGAGTATCTTTGTGTTGTCAGGGCGATACTGCAGTACATTTCCATGACTCACTTGTTTTCCATCATCAGACAGGATGAGCCAGTAATTTGCTGTATCAGGGTCCAGAGTTACATTCACCTCATATTGTTGGATCCTCCTCAGCTCAGCATCACGCAGCCTCTTCTCCATCTCTTGACTGAGTGTCTTCTCCAGCTGAGCCACAGCTGTCCTCACTGTCTCCACATGTGAAGACTGATGGATATTGACCTCTGTCCAGTCCCTGGTGGGTCTCCACCCAGTGCTGATGGAAGGGATGTTCTGGAGGAGGTGGAGGTGGTCTTCAGAGAGCTGCTTCAGCTCAGAGCTTCTCTTCTTTAACTCAGTGATTTCCTGTTGCAGATCTTTGATGAAGCCTTCAGCCTGTTTCTCTGTTGTTTTCTGCTTCTCGTCAATCACATGAATGACCTCAGCCTGGCTTCTCTCAATACAGCTGATCAGAGCATTGAAGACCTGCAAACTGTCTACTATCTCTCTGTCTGCATCTTTCTTGCTGATCTTTACTGAGTGTTTGATCTCCTGAATCTTCTCTTGTCTCCCTTGGATCATCTGCTGAACTTCAGCCTCTGTCTTTCCCAGCTCAGCCTTCTTTCCTTCACATTCTTCTTCCAGAGATACAATGTGATGGGACTTGTGGTCTGACTCAGTGCAGGACTGACAAACACACATGTGGTCAGTCTTACAGAACAGCTCCAGAGGTCTGTCATGTTTCTTACACATAAAGTCTTCCACGTTCTTTACTGGGTCGATTAGTTTGTGTCGTTTTAACCCTGTGCGTGTCTGATGAGGCTCCAGGTGAGTCTCACAGTAGGAGGTCAGACACACCAGGCAGGACTTCAGAGCTTTGAGTTTGGTGTCGGTACAAACGTCACAGGAGACTTCATGTGGTTTAGCAGCCTCTCGGTTGGCGTTGTGATTTCTTTTCAGCTGCAGTGACTTCCTAAACCGATTAGCCATCTCAGAAATGAAAGTATTGACTGAGACTTTTGGTCTTCTATAGAAGGTTTTGTTACAGAGTGGACACCTACACTCATCATTTGTGTCCCAGTGTTGTGTGATACAGGTTTTGCAGTAGTTGTGTCCACATGGAGTGGTGACTGGATCAGTGAACACATCCAGACAGATAGAACACAGGAACTGATCTTCAGAAGGGAGACTGCTGGCTGACGCCATTTTCTACACACTGAGAATAAAAGTGAAAATATCAGTAGTAGTTCTTGAATGCTACTTCTCATAGTAATATAGTAATTAATAGGAATGTACTCAATAGTAATTAATAGGATTGTATTGGAATAGAGCACAATATTATTGAACAATGTTCTATACTTGACATGGAAACATTACTTCTGTCATTTTTTACCAATTGAAAGATCGGACTGAGGAATTTCAAGGAATATGAAAATATGAGAAAAGCATGTTTGGGTGTACCGTTTCATATACCTTATATTATTGTCCTTTAGTGAATAATAAATCCTTATCTGCTGTAGGCTACTCACCTGTCTTTAAGTGGTCAGTAGGCCTATTTCTGTTAAAGTCCTGTTGAAGGTTTTGTAGAGAGCAGTGAGCGCTGCCCTAACCGCTATATTTTGGTTCACTCCCAGCAGATGGACGACGCCACACTTCTCTCAGGTTCACAGCATTTATTGCCAACTCTGTTAGACAACAACAACAACAACAGAGACAGTGCGGTTGGTGTTGGTGATGTGGGTTATCAAAACACAGCTCTCGCCCCATAACAGGAAATGCAGCAGCAGAAAGGGCCAATCACAATATTCACAGTGTGATTGTATAGTTTTATCATTTTTTTTTACCAACATGAATTAATAAACTAATTTCCCTTCGCAAAACGTACCCGTTAGACAACAACAACAGACACAGTGTGGTTGGTGGTGTGGGTTATCAAAACACCGCTCTTGCCCCTAAACATCAGAACAGAAACAATACATTTCAAATGGCACACCCATTACTGTTGTGCAATAATACCAAGCTGCATCTTACAACTTATCACGTCAGAACAAAAGACAAAACAGTACAATTTTCATCCTACTGATGACGTGGATATCTGTAGACTAGGATATTCTATCACCAGATGTATGGATGGAGGGAAAGACACTTAGTCCAGGCAGATCATCAATCATCATCTCTTTATTTGCGTGCAGGCAGGTTACAGCATAGCAGTTAGCAGGCAGTCAGCTCCCGAGCCCTCATAGTTCAACTACTACCTCCCTCTCATCATCAGAACTCTCTGGCAGAACCCTCTCCTCACATTTATAGGACCCGATGTTGCAATTCTTATTTTGCTTCTCCCCCTCCTTTTTGATGGAGTCCTGTTCTTACGTAACAACACAATAACAATGTTGATATCATCTCATTTCTGAGCTTCTAGAACTTTCCACTGCCTTCTCAGACGCTCTGATTCAAAGTTCACCCAAAAATGACTTATTTTCTATCAATTGCACACCCCATGAAGCCTTGAATTCATGGATTCATTTTTGTTTTTGTGGCATTCCTAAGCCAATAATTTGATGACCGGGTGTGTATCCGGTAGGAGACACAAATAATGTACTTTGTGTCTCCTACCGGATACATTAGCCATTAGGAGACTGGAATCAAATTATTGGCTTAGGAATGCCACAAAAAAACAAAATAAATCCATGGATTCAAGGCTTCATGCGGTGTGCAATTGATAGAAAATAAGTCATTTTTTGGGTGAACTATTCCTTTAAATAGAAACATATAACAATGGTATAATGTAACTAAGTACATTTACTCTATATTTTTCTTTTATATAAGTATTTGCCACTACCACTGACAATTGCAAAACATGTCCACAACATTGATATCACTCAACATATACTCTGATTTAAGTGAAATTAGCGTTTTGTAACTTAATACGTGAAAAATCACGGAGCTGTAGTGACACATACCAGGAAATGCAGCAGCAGAAAGGGTGGTTTCCAATGACTAATATAAACACCACCCGCCACAGGGGAGCGCAGTTACACCAGAGGGAATATAAAACGGAGCCTTGCATAGATGAACAGAATCAGTGGTGTAAAGTAATTAAGTACATTTACTTAAATACGGTACAATGTTGAGGTATTTTTACTTTACTGGAGGATTTGTAATTTCCGATTTCCGAACCTACATTAACCACTTTAGCCCTATTTGAGTACTTTTTCCACCACTGAACAGAATACACATGCATTTTTACAGACTTCAAACACAACAACAATCCTGTTACACTGGCACCAAATGATTGAAATGAATTGTGCTGAAATTAATTGTGAATTTCAGGTTAGACAAGTTTAGAAACTACAGCTGCTGTACTCCTCATACAGCAGCTGTTAACCCTTCACATCCTCCACTCATATCACCTACAACTAGGGTTGCCAACCACCTGAACACCCGTCCCTTATTTCTAAGAAAACTTAAGGGACGCCCAGAAAAAGATCTCACTGTAAATGTTATGTATAGTTTTTGTATATTACATTAACCACTTTAACCCCAGCATCCATATTCTGTGGGGAACATCAGCCAAATACAGCAGATCTGCACGCTAACATATTCTACGACGATTTACAGGCGATGCCTGTAGATCGTCTATTTGAGACAGCTCAGGTCCAGTCTAGATGGTTTAAGTGATGAACTACCTGTATTATAGAGTATGTATTATTCAATAAAAAGCATTTTAATATGATTGGTGGCCATTTTCTCTGTATTTCCTCCATAAGCTTTCAACTACGTGACCATATCGGTTGGGAGGTGTACTGCACTCTGGATACATTATAAGTCTATAAGAAACTGGCCACTGATCGGATTGAAATGCTTTGTATTGAACAATACGGAAGATATGGGTACTTATGAGGGCCCGTACATAATTGTTGTAACATCCATGGCCATGAAATGTGAACGTTTATGTAGATGTACGGGGCAAAAAGGGACAAAGTGCAAACATCAAGTTGAAGTTTATCCATGACGAGCGTGACAGACGACCGTCGTGTGATCCATATGGCTCGTCCTAGACTCTTCTCCCTTTTTGATCTTTTATTTATTTGACCCTGTACGTTGCTCTGTTTGAGAGTGTCTGCTAAATGCTGGACTCAACCAACATTGTTGACAAAGTCCTCATTCAATGTGAAATAATGACACCACTGCACAATTAGAGCTGTAGGTCTACACCTAACTCTATGGTCTTCACATGGGATGTTGTTTTAGAGTCACTACAGTTATAATCTAGATACACTTTAAATAGCAGAGAGAAAGCATTGCAAAGCAAACTTAAAATACAACAAAACCTTGCAACTTTTTTTTATTCATACTGCTATATGCATAAAACTACATTCAGTAAAAGAAGGTGACTGTCACACTAAACTAAAATTATACCGTTTTTTCCCCCCTCACAGCTTTGAAGTTAACCACTAGAGGGCAACATGGTGCTTGTATATCATTCAGTCTCAGTCTATGATGTGGGTCCTGTATACATGGGGTACTTACTTTTACCTTTGACATAATGTTGTTTTAACTTCCAAGTTATTTTGTGACTAATCATGGATTAAAATAAAAATGTCATAGGCTACATTTGATCTACTTTACCACTTAATGCTGTCCTGACGTGTGAAATATCCAAAACACATGCTCACAACGCAGTTTTCAAATAGTTTGAATCATTTTTATTTTCGTGACTTGTCATAAGACCCATCCCTTACGGGATTATAAGACACCTAAAACTTCAATAAACAATATCACATTCACTTCTTGCAAACAGAAAACTGCACAATAAAAATGAAAATATTTGGTTAATACCCCAAAACTAAAATAAATAAATTACATATATGTTTTCTTTGTCCGTTTGTCCCATGCTTTCTCTAAATATTCTGCATGTGTGAATATCTTATTTGTAAAAATCCATGCAAGTCTCTCTGCATCACTTAATCAAATCAAATGTAGGTTTTTACACCTATTAAATATGTGTTGATGCAGCTTGTGATATAAGGGGCAGTAGAACATAAAGTGGAACTAATTTGTAATATCATTTATGTGACAGTAAGTGCAAATCCTCTCTTCTTCTATTACTCCTCTATACCTGGTTTCCTCCTCATAGGGTCAGTGATGGGATCCAGACGTTAGGTTAACCCATTTAGATTTGATATATATCAACATAGGTTTATCACAAAACTGTTAGGATTTAGAAGGTATTTTGTTGCTGTCGGGCAGAAACCTCTGATCTCCATATTCTAACTGTACAGTATGTGTTTTTTCTTTAGAAATGAACGCCCTATTTGATCATACTAAAGCGTCACACAAAAGCATCAAAAGTAGCAGATCTACAAGCTCGAAACGCGGCGCGAAGCGACGCGTTTCGAGCTTGTAGATCTGCTACTTTTGATGCTTTTGAAATTGAATCCTGAAAAGTAACAGTTTTGGACATTATGAGGTTTCCACCCGACAGATGATGTGTAGAATCAGCCTCAGGTCTAAATGGGTTAATGTTAAGACATGAGACACATATTAAATACTTTCATTCTGACATTAGTGTAAAAACTGAACAAAATTGACATAAACATTAGTTATTTTTATTTATTTATTTTGTATTCTTTATATTGAAGAAAAAAATAATAATACAATTCAAAATGTAAAAGCCAAACATCCCAACAATAACCAATAATTGAACTGAAATAACATAATAAACAAAAAAAAACTGTAGGAAGAAGTAATGCTTATTTATTCCTAAATAAGCATTTACAGTAGTTAAAATTCATGATGGAAAATATAAGCTGACAACAAAATCAATAACAGCAATATCAAAATCTCCTTTGTGTTGGTTTATGTTAAAGTTAAGGTTAAAACTGACAAATCTGTAAATTATTGCAGTTTATTTTAAAATACATGAACACAGTGATATATTCACCTATTTGATTCATACATTTATGCAAATTGGCAGCACAAATATAAGATTTTCTCATTCAGGATGTCATCACATGTAATAATAGGCTGCACAGCACTCAAAATGGACATGGATAAAACTCCCTTATTATGTAGAACAGAATCATAGTGACGTGTTGCTTGTCGAAAAGAACACATCTACAAGCCATGCTTCCACCTTTACAAACCACATTCAAACACTAACAAATGTACTGGACAGCTACAGAGGCCGATCTACCATCATCGTCCCCATAAAACAAAGCAAAGCTACACACAAATCACAAACCACGCCTCATGTAACTGCAGTGTTAATGAAAGAAAGTCTAGGATCAAACAAAGACAATTTGCACTCAAATATATTAAACTGGTGTCCCCCAAGAGCACCTCAGTGAAACCCCCTTTCAAAATCATTATTTCTAATGACCCCCAAAGTTCTCTGAACGTCCCCCGGGGGGGCTGAACCACCCCCACTGAGAAACACTAGTCTAATCTATGTGATTGACAGGAGAGATGATCAGAGGAGCAGAGTTTCCACCACCATTAAAACATGGAGTGAAGAATGGAAAGAGTTTCTCAGTGAAGGTGCAGCCAGTGAAAGAGTAGAGATGAACTCTGGTCTCCACATCATAAAAGGAGACCAGACCCTCCTCACAATCCACAAACACTCCCACTTTCTGGACCTCCTCTCTTACAGGGAGGAGGACAGGAGGGATAGCATTAGCCTCGTACTGATTTCCATTCTTCAACCATATAGTCCAGTAACCATTGGTGGGACTCAGTATGCTTTCACCTTTCCTGTTGATGGACTCTCTGACCACTCCTAAACTCCAGGCAGTCTTCCCTTTAACCTGAACCTCATAGTAAAACCTTCCTGAGGAGAAACTTTGTTTTCCTAAGACATTGACATATCGAGAGAATCTCTTTGTGTTGTCCTGGAGATTCCTGTTTACAGTTCCATGACGCACTTGTTTTCCATCCTCTGACAGGATGAGTTCACAGTGTGCTGTATCAGGGTCCAGAGTTACATCCACCTCATATTGCTGGATCCTCCTCAGCTCAGCATCACACAGCTGCTTCATCTCTGTACTGAGTGTCTTCTCCAGCTGAGCCACAGCTGTCCTCAAAGTTCCCACATGTGAAGACTGATGGATATTGACATTTGACCAGTCCTTGGTGGGTGGAGGGGTGTTGATGGATGAGATGATCTGGAGGAGGTGGAGGTGGTCTTCAGTGTGTGAGAGCTGCTTCAGCTCAGAGCTTCTCTTCTCTAATTGAGTGACTTCCTGTTGCAGATCTTTAATGAAGCCTTCAGCCTGTTTCTCTGTTGTTTTCTGCTTCTCTTCAATCACATCAATGAGCTCAGCCTGGCTTCTCTCAATACAGCTGATCAGAGCAGTGAAGACCTGAACACTGTCCCCTATCTCTCTGTCTGCATCTTTCTTGCTGAGCTCTACTGAGTGTTTGATCTCCTGAATCTTCTCTTGTCTCCTCTGGATCCTCTGCTGAACTACAGCCTCTGTCTTTCCCAGCTCAGCCTTCTTTCTTTTAAATTCTACTTCCAGAGATACAATGTGATGGGACTTGTGGTCTGACTCGGTGCAGGACTGACAAACACACATGTGGTCAGTCTTACAGAACAGCTCCAGAGGTCTGTCATGTTTCTTACACATAAAGTCTTCCACGTTCTTCACAGGGTCAATGAGTTTGTGTCGTTTTAACCCTGTGAGTCTCAGATGAGGCTCCAGGTGAGTCTCACAGTAGGAGGTCAGACACACCAGGCAGGACTTCAGGGCTTTGAGTTTGGTCTCTGTACAGACGTCACAGGAGACTTCATCTGGTTTAGCAGCCTCTCGGTTGGCGTTGCGATTTATGTTCAGCTGCAGTGACTTCCTAAACTGGTCAGTCATCTCAGAAATGAAAGTATTGACAAAGACTTCTGGTCTCCTATAGAATGATTTGTTACAGAGTGGACACTTACACACATCAGTGCTGTCCCAGTGTTGTGTGATACAGGTTTTGCAGTAGTTGTGTCCACATGGAGTGGTGACTGGATCAGTGAACACATCCAGACAGATAGAACACAGGAACTGATCTTCAGACTGGACACTGCTGGCTGACGCCATTTTCTACACACGAAGAATAAAAGTGAAAGTATCAGTAGTAGTTCTTGAATTGTAAATCTCATAGCTTGATAGTAATTAATAGGATTGTTTTGGAATTGAGCACAATAATGTTGAACGATGTTCTATACTCGATATGGAAACATTACATTCTTTTTACCAATTGAAAGATCGGACTGAGGAATGTCAAGGAATATGAAAACATGAGAAAAGCACGTTTGGATACAGTACCGTATACCTTATATTAGTGTCTTTTTGTGAATAATAAATCCTTATCTGCTGTACTCACCTGTCTTTAAGTGGTCAGTACTGCTGTTAAAGTCCTGTTGAAGGTTTTGTAGAGCAGTGAGCGCTGTCACCAAACTGTTGAAGGTTATGTAGAGCGTGTGAGCGATGTCACCAAACTTCACCGTTTACTTTCAGTTTAGACTTGTTGAGAAACTCCTCCTTGCACTGTAGCTGTTAACCCTTCACACCCTCCACTCTGCACTGCATGTTAGTTACTGCATGTCCTTTCATATAGACAGTATTTACATTTCAAGATGACAATTTACATAAGAAAAGTCAACTATTGGCAACGTTTCAATGTTTTTCAAAGCCAAGCAAACAATGACTGTAGCAACACTGAATGTAAGATGAAACTTATTCAACAGAAACATTCAACATTGGTCACACGTTTCCCTTACTCACTAGCTAAGTGTTTTACTTTACTGTTTTTCTTTATCGTGACGTTAAAAATGAAGGTGCAAAAACACATCGGTAGGTCCACATATTAGCAGTTACTTGAGATTAGACATGAAAACACTATAAGCTTCAGACCTCCCAGAACAAACTGATACGACTACTTCTCGGCCTTAAGCCCATGACCCACCTGATTCCAACTGTTGGGTTTTGCACTGAAAACCGTAATACCTCTATATATCTATATCAGGATGGCTCAGGTTAGAAGACAGGGTTAAGCAAATACAAATGTTTTTTTAAGATAGTCAAAGAGACATTGCCCTCAGAGCCCTCAATACCCTCATACATGTCAAACTACTTCAACACTAGAGGGAGCCACCATGATATGGTACTCCCCAAATATAGAACACACATGGGAAACTTCTGACAGGGAAAAAAAAGGCTGACAGGAAATGGGCAGAGATATAGGGAGTGACACGCAGCAAAGGGCGTCAGGGTCGGGACTCCAACCCACGACATGCTGTCAGGCTACTTTGGAGCCTAGGTGCCTGGACCGCTACGCCAGCGGTCCAGCTGCTCTGCCACCAGAATCAGGGATTTACTGACACCATACATTAAAGCAGGGGTCTTCAACAGGGGGTCCGGGACCCCTAGGGGGTCCTCAGAGTTACTACAGGGGGGCCTCCAAATCTTAGTGTGATAGGATTTTTTTTTTACATTAACCACTTGAACCCTAGCATCCCTTTTCTGGGAGAACTTTAGCCAAAAATAGCCGATCTACAAGCTCACAACGCCTCGCGCTGGGAGGCGTTGTGAGCTTGTAGATCGGCTATTTTTGGCAAAGAGGTATAGGTGTAGAGGGAAAAAAGTGCAGACCAAGTAAAAAAAAAACTGCATTAAACGATGTGAATCACTGAAAAAACATGCATTAGGAGCCAACTTTACTAACTTGTGTACATAATTGTGTTTGTATTTGTTGATGACATGTATTATTGTGCCAATTTTGTATGCTATCTTGATGAATTGAATACATAGGACCACAATGGAAACTTAGATCAGCTAGCACAGGAATACTGCGTTAGCTAGCTCTTCTCTAAAACACCCTGGACAACGCTCCACACGTCCTACACTCTTGTCTCTTCTCTAAAACACCCTGGACAACGCTCCACACGTCCTAGACTCTTCTCTCTTCTCTAAAACACCCTGGACAACGCTTCACGTGTCCTAGACTCTTCTTCTCTCTTCTCTAAGACACTCTGGACAACGCTCCACACGTCCTACACTCTTCTCTCTTCTCTAAAACACACACCCTGGACAACGCTCCCTTTTGACCTTTTATTATTATACTTTTTTTTTTACCTTATAAGTCACTCTGGATAAGAGTGTGTGCTAAATGTCAGACTCAACCTCATTCATTTCCTTCACAGCAAACAAACCCCATGTGAAATAATTACACCCTTGCACAACTAGAAATGTAGGTCTACACATGGGCTGTTGTTAGAGCCACTACAGTTATAAACTAGATAGAGAGAAAGCACAACAAGATCTTCCATTCATACTGCATGCACAAATCTACATTCAGCGAAAGAAGGCAACTTTCACACACACTAAACCACTAGTGGGCGACATGTTGATTGTATATCAGTGAGTGTCAGTCTATGATGCTGTGTCCTGTATACATGGGGTACTTGGTTTTACCTTTAATAAGATGTTATTTTACCTTCCAGGTTATTTTGTGATTAATCATAGATTCAAATAAATATTAACATAGGCTACATTTGATCTCCTTTACCACTTAATTCTGTCCTGACTGACGTGTGAAAATATCCAAAATACAAGCTCACAACGTTTTGAGCTTGTAGATCTGCTATTTCCAATTGGCCGAAATATATATAGGGGTTAAAGTGGTTAGTGTGTTTTGTAATAATAATCAAAATCTACAAACTAACTAGCAACTCAAGTTTTCATATAATTGTAGTGGAGTAAAAATACCATATTTGCCTCTGAGATGTAGTGGAGTAGAAGTAAAAGTATTGAACATTTTAAATAGTGAAGGAAATAATGATGGCCAAAAATTGTACTTGAGTACATACATGTAAGGCCTACTTTACACCACTGCTTAACAGGTACAGACACATGCCACTAGGGGGCAGCACACCACTGTGCTCACTCACTGCAGCTCTTCAAGTCAGTAAACTTGCACAGTGTCTGTTCTGGATGCAGGTCAGAGGTCAGGATACATTACAGTGATGCTGTTGGGATTCAGGCCTATCCACCTGTTTCCTAGGCTTTTCACTGTGTTCCACTTCCTGTCTTTTGATCCAATGAAATCCAATGAAACCGGTCAGATGACTAATGATATCCAATGAAATCCGACAGGAAGTGGAAAACACAAGCCTAGGAAACAGGTGGATAGGGGGCGCGTTATTATCATAGACATATAAAGGTAGACGCCTCCTCTGGCTCTGAAGCGTGTGTATCTCGGACGCACTTCCGCTTCCTCTATGCTTGTGGGGGCCAGCTGGAAACTTCCGTGTGCGTCACAGAAGGGGGCGTTCGGTAGGCCAATCAGAGGAAGGTGGGGGCGGGACAACTAGATTCTGACAAGTCCTGGAAAAGACGCACTGTGATTGGCCAGTAGTCAACTCGCTGTGATTGGCCAGTGCCCGTCCCCCGGAAATATGGTGGCCACCATACCAAGCACGTCGCTCCAATGAACTGTAGAGGCCAATGAGGTATCTAGGTTTCTATATCTATGGTTATTATGATTCCCACACCGCGTCGTGGCAAACCCGCTGAGCGGGCGCTGTGATTGGTCAGTAGTCGCTGTGATTGACAGTTCTCGTTTTTGCTACTATGCCTATACCTAACCTCAACCCTAACCCTAACCTCAGTAAAACTATGCCTAAACCTAACCCTAACCCTAACCCTAACCTCAGTAAAACTATGCCTAAACCTAACCCTAACCCTAACCCTAACCTCAGTAAAACTATGCCTAAACCTAACCCTAACCCTAACCCTAACCTCAGTAAAACTATGCCTAAACCTAACCCTAACCCTAACCCTAACCTCAGTAAAACTATGCCTAAACCTAACCCTAACCCTAACCCTAACCTCAGTAAAACTATGCCTGCCGGGGAGCGAATCAGACACGTAAGGCGGGTCTAAATCCAGGACGCGGCGTGGGATTCATAATAACGCATAGGGGGCATAGCTGTGGCGGACATTTTGTGGTGCCACAGATAGAACCCCCCCCCCCCCCCCCCCAACACACAAATAATTCAGAAAATATTTATATGAATTATTTTAAGCCTGAAACCAAAGCCATCCAGGATCCTGGTGAATCATGACCATATTTCCGTGTCTTGTCATAAGACACCAAAAACAACAATAAACAATATTACATTCACTTCTTGGAAACAGAAAAACTGCACAAATACATATTAAAATATTTGGTTAATACCCCCCCCCCCAAAAAAAAAAAAAAAAACAAAAAAAAACATTACAAATATGTTTTCTTTATCCGTTTGTCCCATACGTTCTCTAAATATTCTGCGTGAATATCTTATTTTGTAAAATCTCTCTGTGTCACTTAACCAAATCAAATCTAGGTTTTTACGCCTATTAACTATGTTTTGATGCAGCTTGTGATATAAGGGGCAGTAGAACATAAAGTGGAACTAATTTTAAATATAGTTTATGTCACAGCAAGTGAAAATCGTCTCTTCTTCTCTTATTCCTCTATGGGTGCGGTCACACCGAGCTTTGATTCTACCCACATTATGAGGGTGGATTCTGCCAATGCTTTTCAATGGGAACAGAGTGTTTTTTTTTCTCGCAGAAATCCGCAAATGGCAGCAAACCACTCCATTCCCATTGAAAAGCATCGGCAGAATCCGCCCTCATAGGCAGAATTAAAGTTTGGTGTGACTGCACCCAGATACCTGGTTTCCTCCTCATAGGGTCAGTGGTGGGATCCAGACGTTAGGTTAACCCATTTAGATTTGATATATATCAATATAGGTTTATCACAAAACTGTTAGGATTTAGAAGGTATTTTGTTGCTTTCGGGCAGAAACCTCTGATCTCCATATTCTAACTGTATGTGTTTTTCCTTTAGAAATTAATGCCGTATTTGATCATAATACAGCGTCACACAAAAGCACCAAAAGTAGCAGATCTACAAGCTCAAAACGTGGCGCGAAGCGATGCATTTTGAGCTTGTAGATCTGCTACTTTTGATATATTTTTATTTGAATCCTCAAAAGTAACAGTTTTGTAGAATCAGCCTCAGGTCTAAATGGTTTAAGGTTTAGCGTAGACTAATATTAAATATTTTTATTTTTTACATTGGCTTACAAACTAAACAAAATTGACATTAACACTAATCATTTTTTCCTCATTATTTATTAGCGGTGCCAGCCGCTCTATATTTGACTATGTCCGTCCGTATGTCCGTTTGTCCGTTTGTCCGTTTGTCCGTTTTTTTTGTCCGTGAGCACGGGCTTTAAACAGCTATAACTCCAGTTCGCAGCATGCCAGCAAGTCCAAATTTGGTATGTGGACTTAGACCACCAATAGGGACGAGCATTGACTGCTGAAGCCCCGCCCCGCCCTATTATAGCGCCACCAGGAGGCCACTGCCTTTAAACAGCTATAACTCCAGTTTGCAGCATGCCACCAAGTCCAAATTTGGTATGTGGACTTACACCACCAATAGGGACGGGCATTAATTGCTGAAGCCCCGCCCCGCCCTATTATAGCGCCACCAGGAGGCCACTCATCAAAGGCACCGCTTCCTTCACACAGGGTGCGATTTTTTTTATACATTGAAGAATATACAAAAATAATAAAATGTAAAAGCCAAACATCCCAACAACAACCAATAATTGAACAGAAATAACATAATAAGAAAAAGAGTAGGAAGGAGCAATGCTTATTTATTCATAAATAAGCATTTAGTGGTTCAAATTCATATGAACTGACAACAAAATCATAGACAGCAATATCAAAATCTCCTTTGTGTTGGTTTATGTTCTGTAAATTGTTGCAGTTTCTTTGAATATATATGAACACAGTGTTATTTACCTATTTGATTCATACATTCATATAAATTGGCAGCAGAAATATTATGATTTCCATAAAATGTTCTCATTCAGTATGTCATCACATGTAATAATGGGCTGCACAGCACTCAAAATGGGCATGGATAAATGCCTTATTATAAATGCCTTATTATGTAGAATTATGTAGAACAGGGTCATAGTGACGTGTCGCTTGCCGAAACGAACACATCTACAAGCCAACAACGCTTTGCATTGTGACAAGTTCTTGGTCTTCCTAGACATGCCACCTTTACAAACTCCATTCAAACACTTACAAATGTACAAATGTACGACAGCTACAGAGGCCAATCTACCATCATCATCCCCAACAAAGTGCAACTCAACGCAAATCAAAAACACAAACCACGCCTCATTTAACTGCAGTGTTAATGTATATTAAAACGGGTGTCCCACAAGAGCACCTCAGTGAAACCCCCTTTCAAAAACATTACTTCTAATGCCCCCCATGTTCTCAGAATGCCCCCCCCCCCCCCCCCCCCCCCCCGCAGGGGCTGTACCATCCATGTTAAGAAATGCTAGTCTAATCATTAATCCTGTCAATAATGTGATTGACAGGAGTGATGATCAGTGGAGCAGAGTTTCTACCACCATCATTAGTACATGGCCTGAAGAATGGAAAGAGTTTCTCAGTGAAGGTGCAGCCAGTGTAAGAGTAGAGATGAACTCTGGTCTCCACATCATAAAAGGAGACCAGACCCTCCTCATAATCCACAAACACTCCCACTTTCTGGACCTCCTCTCTTACAGGGAGGAGGACATCAGTGTCAGCAGCAGCCCAGTACTCATTACCATTCTTCAACACGATAGTCCAGTAACCATTGTTGGGACTTGGTATGTTAAAACCTTTCCTGTTGATGGACTCTCTGGCCACTCCTAAACTCCACTCAGTCTTCCCTTTAACCTGAACCTCAAAGTAAAACCTTCCTGAGAAGCTTTGTTTTCCTAAGACATTGGCATATCGAGAGAATCTCTCTGCGTTGTCTGGGAGATCCTTCTTTACGTTTCCACAACTCACTTGTTTTCCATCCTCAGACAGGATGAGTTTGCCGTGTGCTGTATCAGGGTCCAGAATTACATCCACCTCATATTGCTGGATCCTCCTCAGCTCAGCAACACACAGCTTCTTTTCCATCTCTCGACTGAGTGTCTTCTCCAACTGAGCCACAGCTGTCCTCAAAGTTCCCACATGTGAAGACTGATGGACAAGCTTTGTCCAGTCCTTGGTGAGTGGAGGGGTGTGGATGGATTTGAAGTTCTGGAGGAGGTGGAGGTGGTCTTCAGTGTGTGAGAGCTGCTTCAGCTCAGAGCTTCTCTTCTCTAATTTAGTGATTTCCTGTTGCAGATCTTTAATGAAGCCTTCAGCCTGTTTCTCTGTTGTCTTCTGCTTCTCTTCAATCACATCAATGAGCTCAGCCTGGTTTCTCTCAATACAGCTGATCAGAACAGTGAAGACCTGTACACCGTCTACTATATCTCTGTCTGCATCTTTCCTACTGAGCTCTACTGAGCTCAGTAGCAACGCTCCACACGTCCTACACTCTTCTCTCTTCTCTAAAACACCCTGGACAACGCTCCACACGTCCTAGACTCTTCTCTCTTCTCTAAAACACCCTGGACAACGCTCCACACGTCCTAGACTCTTCTCTCTTCTCTAAAACACCCTGGACAACGCTCCACACGTCCTACACTCTTCTCTCTTCTCTAAAACACCCTGGACAACGCTCCACACGTCCTAGACTCTTCTCTCTTCTCTAAAACACCCTGGACAACGCTCCACACGTCCTAGACTCTTCTCTCTTCTCTAAAACACCCTGGACAACGCTCCACACGTCCTACACTCTTCTCTCTTCTCTAAAACACCCGGGACAACGCTCCACACGTCCTAGACTCTTCTCTCTTCTCTAAAACACCCTGGACAACGCTCCACACGTCCTACACTCTTCTCTCTTCTCTAAAACACCCTGGACAACACTCCACACGTCCTACACTCTTCTCCCTTTTTGAACTTTTATTTTTTACGTGTGAGTGTAAGTGACTCTGGATAAGAGTGTGTGCTAAATGTCAGACTCAACTTCATTCATTTCCTTAACAGCAAATGAATTTCATGTGAAATAAGGACACCACTGTGCAACTACAGCTGTGTACGTCTACACATGAGCTGTTGTTTTAGAGTCTCTACAGTTATAAACTAGAACAACTTTAAATAGCAGAGAGAAAGCACTGCAAAGCAAACTTTAAATAGAACAAAACTTTGCAAAAAAACAAAAATGTCTTTAATTCATACTGTACTGCATGCACAAAACTACATCCAGTGAAATAAGGCAACTGTCACATTCACACTAAACTAAAATATAGTGTTTTATTTTTTCTCACAGCTTTGAAGTTAATCACTAGAGGGCGACATGGTGACTGTATATCAGTCAGTCTGAGGCTCAGTGTATGATGCTGTGTCCTGTATACATGGGGTACTTATTTTACCTTTAAAACGTACACCTCATATGGTTAACCGGAGTCCCTCAGGGCTCAATACTACTAGTTTATTTTCTGTTTTCTGTAATTATGAGGAAAGCTTTTGTTGAAAATA
The DNA here is from genome assembly GCF_963454915.1 of Gymnoscopelus microlampas. Lineage (NCBI taxonomy): Eukaryota > Metazoa > Chordata > Actinopteri > Myctophiformes > Myctophidae > Gymnoscopelus > Gymnoscopelus microlampas. The sequence goes on from NC_139949.1 coordinate 51,780,399, forward strand.
GTAGATCGACAAGCTCACAACGCCACGCAACGCGTCGCGTTGTGAGCTTGTCGATCTGCTATTTTCAGCGAAAGCTTTCCTCACAATACCGATGCTGGGGTTTAATTAAGTGTTTAATACAATGTTGTTTTAATACACAGTTTGTTGTGTTGAAGGTATTTTGTGATTTGTCATGGATTCAAATAAAAACAAAAATGTCAGAAGAAGCTTAGATTTGATCTCTAGCTGGATGTTTACCACTTAATCCTGACGTGTGAAAATAGCCAAAAGACCCAAGGCAACACGACACATGAGCTTGTAGATCTGCTGTTTTCGGTGGAGAGAAAAATGGCACATTTTCGAAATCCTCAAAAGCATGGACGACATTTTGGAAGTGATTAAACCCAAAATGTAATTGTCAATAGAAGCATCACAATCATTTTAATCACTTTATCCATTTAAGAAATAGCAGATGTAAGCTCACGGCACATCACTTCGTGCTGCCGCACTACAAGCTTGTAGATCTACTATTTTTGAAAAAATGTTTAAATGTTTGGAACATTTTCCTTTTCAAATGGGGGTCCGTGGCCAAATATCGATATCAAATGTGGGGGTCCTTTTCCTTGACAGGAACAAGTTAGAGAACCAGTGAACTGTTTAACGCAGGGGTCTTCAACGTTTTCAGGCCAAGGACCCCCTAGCTGAGAGAGAGATAAAGCAGGGACCCCCTCTATATTGTTTAAAATTGTGTGAGTTCACCCAAAAAAATACTTATTTTCTATCAATTACACACACCATGAAGCCTTGATTTCATGGATTTATTTTAGTTTTTGTGGCATTCCTAAGACAATAATTTGATGACCGTGTGTATTTCCGGTAGGAGACACAAATAATCTACTTTGTGTCTCCTACCGGATACATTAGCCGGTAGGAGACGGGAATCAAATTATAAGTAAACAAAAAAAAGTTGAATCTGAAACACAATTTTATACAATATAGAGGGGGGTCCCTGCTTTATCTCTCTCTCAGCTAGGGGGTCCTTGGCCTGAAAACGTTGAAGACCCCTGGTGTAGACTTCTTGTAAATTCAGTAAGGCAGATGTTTAACAATAATTTAACTCTTGAGAGCGTAAAATGAAACCAAATGGACCCGTCCCGTAAGGTAAGGGTGACGGTCCATTTGGTTTCATTTTACACTCTCAAGAGTTAAAGATCTATAAGGGTCCATTTGGTTACCAACTCTCCATCATTTAGCTGGGGACCACCTGGAAACTCCTCAAGGACCACCCGGTGGTCCCCAGACCACTGGTTGGGAACCACTGGTCTAAATCTGCCTAATGTCACCTCAAGCAGGGGTAAAAAAACCTACCCTATGCTCCTAGCCCCGCCCTGTGGGGTTTGTTTGTCATTATTACACTAGTGTCTGTCAGTTAGCCTGCTGGTGGCTAACCCTCTGTGCTAGCTGTGTCTGTATAGAGTTATATTATATAAACTAAACCTGTGTCTCTATGAGGAACACATTCATCTACACACTGCTTTAAGAAGAACTACAACCAACCGCCGCCGGAAGCCTTAAAGAACTACAAACAAACCGTTAGTGTGACTGTCCGTTAGACACATAGAGATAGCATTAACCAGCTAGCTAGCTATGCTAGGCTAGCTCACAGTCACAGCGTTATGATGGCGTGATGACGTTTATAACAGATCTATAAATCACTGTTTCTGGAGGATTCGGCGGCACATCAAAGGGCTTTTTTTATTGGATTAGATTCGTGTGCCCCACGGGCGCGTGCACGCATGCACGTATGTGTGCACCTGTGTGTGTGCTGATAGCAGGTTAGCAGCTAACTGTAGCTAACTGATTAAAGTTGAGTTAGTTTAGGGTAAAGCATCATCATGGATGACCCCGTGACCTCTGACACCAGCGACACCGAGGAGTTCTACGATGCTCCAGAGGATGTGAACTCCTCCCCTTCTCCTCTAGTGTAAGACCTGTCTGTCTGTCTGACTGTCTGTCTGTCTGTCTGTCTGTCTGTCTGTCTGTCTGTCTGTCTGTCTGTCTGTCTGTCTGTGTCTGTCTGTGTCTCTGTCTGTCTCTCTGTGTGTCTGTCTGTCTGTCTGTCTGTCTGTGGGTCTCTGTCTGTCTGTCTGTCTGTCTGTGTGACTGACTGTGTCTCTGTCTGTCTGTCTGTCTGTGTGACTGACTGACTGTCTGTCTGTGTCTCTGTCTGTCTGTCTGTCTGTCTGTCTGTCTGTGTGTGTCTCTGTATGTCTGTCTGTCTGTGTCTCTGTCTGTCTGTCTGTCTGTGTGACTGACTGTCTGTCTCTGTCTGTCTGTCTGTCTGTCTGTCTGTCTGTGTCTCTGTCTGTGTCTCTGTCTGTCTGTCTCTCTGTGTGACTGACTGTCTGTCTGTGTCTCTGTCTGTCTGTCTGTGTGTCTGTCTGTCTCTCTGTCTGTGTGTGTGTCTGTCTGTGTAATAATGTTGTTATTTATTATTATATGTTCAGAGGATGTGAACTTCATCGTTTCTCCTAAAGTGTAATAATATTGTTATTTATTATGTTCAGAGTTCAGAGCAGGAAAGATCAGCTTTATGTTACTGTGATGATCAGTGACTCTGTCTGTCTGTCTGTCTGTCTGTCTGTCACCAAGTTGTCTTGCTCAGTGACTTTTAATCAAATCGAATCTAACCTTTATGCTGTGTGTGTGTGTGTGTGTGTGTGTGTGTGTGTGTGTGTGTGTGTGTGTGTGTGTGTGTGTGTGTGTGTGTGTGTGTGTGTGTGTGTGTGTGTGTGTTGGGGGGGTGGCACCAATTTGTCTTGCTTTTGTGGCTTTTAATCTAATCTACAGTAACTGTTATGCTGCCTGCCTACCTGTCTTCCTGTCTGTCAGTCACCAATTTGTCTTGCATAGTGCCTTTTAATCTAATCTGTGTGTGTGTGTGTGTGTGTGTGTGCGCGTGCGTACGTGCTTGTGTACGTGCGTATATGTCAGCAACTGTCTTGCTTAAGTGGCTTTTTATCAAGATCATGTTTCAGTTCCCATATCAGTGTGATAACGGTTATTGTGTGTGCGTGTGCGCGTGTGTGTGTGTGTGTGCGTGCGCGTGCGACTTAACTTGTGTATAGCGTAGTGACTGTTTAATGAAGCTACCGCATATAATGTACATCATAGACCGTTAATAAGACTTAAATCATAATATGACCAAAGACTAGAAGCTGTGTTCCCGTCTGAACAGGCCTAGTCATGACTCAGTCATAAGCAGACCTTACAGAGGCTTACAGATGGTTATGATCGTGTCATAACATAATGTTGGGTGGATTTGGCTTTTTAATTGGTTCCTCTGGGACCAATTTAATCCATTAAGACCGGGATAGAGTCTGTCATTTTTATGATTTCAGCTCACCATGAGCTTGTAGATCTGCTATTTTTGAAAGATCGTGAAAATGTGTGCAAATCTTTGAATATATATATATTTTTTAAAGCGAACATTTATATTTATATTTATAACACAAGTCATTGCTTCTGGGGGGTCCCTGGAACAAAACATTTTGAGATTGTGGTCCGCGGTCCCCGTACACATGATATGTATTTGGCCACAGACCCCCATCTCAAAATGTTTTGTTCCAGGGACCCTCATGAAGCAAAGATTTGAGTTAAAAATCTTCACTTTAAAATATATATATATAATCAAAGATGTGCACAAATTGTTTTAACTATTTAAAAAAAATAGCAGATCTACAAGCTCATAGCGCTATGAGCTTGTAGATCTGCTATTTTTGTATATGGCCAAAGAAATCTTAAAATGACACGGATGCTTCCCACGGTCTTAAAGGGTTTAGATTGTGCAATAACATAATGTTGGGTGGATTTGGCTTTTTAATTGGTTCCTCTGGGGCCCGTCTAAAGCTTCCCAGAAGTCGGATCGCGCCAGGAAAGGCACCCAACACACACACACACACGCACACGCACACACACAGTGGAAACCTCTGTTCATTTAACTCTGAGAGTCTACCAAACAGTGGTGGAAAAATTACTACATTTTTTTACTCAAGTTAAAGTATCAATACTGCAATTTAGAGTTAAAAATGATTGGTATCAAAATGTACTTTAACCAAAAGTATAAAGTACTCATTGTGCTGAATGTCCCATTTTACAAGTTTTCAAATGTATAAAAATAATTTTAAAATAGCTGATCTACAAGCTCGATGCGACGCATTGTGAGCTTGTATATCTGCTATTTTCAAATGGCCGAAATGTATATAGGGTTGAAGTGGCTAGTGATGATAATCAAAATGTACAATTGTACTATTAACTAAAGTTTTCAAATAAATGTAGTGGAGTAAAAGCACAATATTTGCCTCTGAAATGTAGTGGAGTAGAAGTAAAAGTAGTGACAATTGGAATTACTCCAGTAAAGTGAAAATACCCCAAAATTGTACTTAAGTACAGTATTTGAGTACATATAATTAATTACTTTTCAGCACTGGTACCAAACGGCCAATTGTCCTGTTTGGTACTCTCAGAGTTACAAGTTGGATATAAACAAAACACTTGAGGATTTTGTTTTACTGTTTGTGTGTGTGTGTGTGTGTGTGTGTGTGTGTGTGTGTGTGTGTGTGTGTGTGTGTGTGTGTGTGTGTGTGTGTGTGTGTGTGTGTGTGTGTGTGTGTGTGCGTGTGCGCGACTGCGCGTGTGTGTAAAGGTAAAGTAAAGCGAAAGTCCAACCTTTACGTGCCAGTCACATGCTGTTTATGTGGGCCTGCCCTGCCTGGGACACTTTAGTCAATATTTGTGCAACGGTTCTCTGTCCGAAAGCTAGAACTCAGAGCCAAGTCAGCAGAGTGTTTTCCTCCTGTGGTGAAAGTGACCTTCCTTCCCCTAGCAGACCAGACCAGTTGGAATGTTTCTGATAGAACCGTACCTGTACGCTAGTGTAACCCATTCCATCTAGGAACGCGTCTGTGTCATTTTACATTTATTTGGCTATTCAAAAATAGCAGATCTACAAGCTTGTAGATCTGCTATTTTTGAAAAATAAATCGTGAAAATGTGTGCAAATCTTTGAATATATATATACATTTTTAACTCAAATCTTTGCTACTGGGGGTCCCTGGAACAATACTTTTTTTAGATGGGGGGGACCATGGAAAAATAAATACATGTGAACTACTGATATTATAGAAACATAAGTTTTTGTTTTTCAGAAAAAAACTGTTAGGATTTAGAAGACATTTTTAGAATCCCCCAGAAGCAAAGATTTGAGCTAAAAAAAAATGCTTTAAAAAATATATATATATTCATTTTGCACACATTTTCACGATCCTTCAAAAAACAATAGCAGATCTACAAGCTATGAGCTATTTTTGAATATCCTAAAGTATAACATAATGGTTATAGCTATAAAAAAAAGATCTCAAATGACACAGTGTTCCCAGACTGAATGGGATAAAGACATGAAAGACTCTGCCATTATTGTGGGTGACCTAGACTCAGAGAGGTTTCTTTTGAATTGTCATGCTAGCTATCTATGCAGTGAAACAGGAAGGAAGATATGATGTCAACAGAGTAACATGAATGTTTAATTGCACATCTGAAAACAGTATAGGTATGCCAAATGGTATTAACCCATTTAGACCGGGAAAGCATCATTTTAAATTTCTTTAATAAAAAATATATTCGCAAAAAATTGCAAATATACAAGCTCATAGCGCGGCACTGAGTGCTATGAGCTTGTAGATCTGCTATTTTAGAAACATTGTTTTTAACTTCTGGGGGATTCTACAAATGTCTTGGAAAAACTTATTTTGCTATAATATCAGTGGTTCACAAACTTTTTAATGTCAGGGACCCCCAAAATGATATGTATTTGGCCGTGGACCCCCATCTCAAAATATGTTGTGCCAGAGACCTCCCCAGAAGAAAACATTTGAGTTAAAAATGTTTGTTTTAAAAAATATATAAATATATTCAAAGATTTGCAAATTTACAAATGTTGACAATTTTTCAAAAAAATAGCACATCTACAAACTCACAGCGCTATGAGCTTGTAGATCTGCTATTTTTTAATAGCCAAAGCATAAAATAATGGTTAAAGTGGTTACACAGATGTGTTCCTGGTTTTAATGGCTTAAAGCGTAGGGACACGTTGGTGTAGGTTTGGGATGTGTAGTTCTCTTGTCATGATGTGACTCCAAATATTGGCCAGAGATCTTGCTCCATTCCTCCGTTGATTAGAGTTACATGTGGACTTACATCATGGACACTAACATGGTAACTAACTACACAACCCAACCCTCTACCAAAGTGATGTTATTGCTCTTTATGCTAGGCTGTGTCATTTCTTTTCTTTTACGCGTCAATATAACTTGTGCTTGGTACGACAGATTAATGCTGCGTTCACACACTGCCCAGCAGTAGAAGCTGCACAGGCTACAAAATGACCAAGAGTCAGCAGCTTATACGCTGCTACAGAGTGGCTTTTTGCACAACACGCTGGTTCATGGTGTTACCAGTGGTGGAAAAAGTACTCATACGTTTTACTTAAGTAAAAGTATCATAACTGCAATATAGAAATACTCTGTTACAAGTAAAAGTTTGGAATTAAAAATTTACTTGAGAAAAAGTGTTGGTACAAAAATGTACTTAAAGTACCAAAAGTAGAAAGTACAAATTGTGCAGAATGTCCCATTTCAAGTTTTCAAATGTATAGAAATCTTTTGAAAATAGCAGATCTACAGTACAAGCTCACAATGCGATGGTTAAACAGCTCTCAAAGTCACTCTTTTAGCACGTAAACGAACACAAACAAAGTTGATTCAGACAATATAGAACATCACCAAACCCACTACTGTTTGTTTTTTTCATAACAATGTCAACATCCTGCTGATTTTACTATTAGAAGATCGGGATCCGGTCCGTGGATCCAGTCCGGGGTTTCTTCTTAATAAAAATAGCAAAATCAACAGGAAGTTAACATTTCTATTAGACCTATCTCCATGTCTTTTTGTTCCAAAGACATGGCTTGTAGCCAGTGTGAACGCAGCATAAAATGTAAATACGTCAAAGAAAAAAAGCTTCCTAATAAGAATGTATGCACCGTCTAAAATGGACAGCAGTCTTGTCTGTCATCACCAGTAAGACTTGCTTAATGCAGGATGTATTATACCTTCATGTTGGCTGGCTGCCAACAGGGCGCGACAAACAACGAATTAGGCTTAATGTTTCAACATGCATCTTTACCGTTTGTCATCTAAACCCCCAGAGGGTTCTGCCCAATGACATCACAGGAACACAGCTTTCTTCTTTCAGAAAATAGTTCACCTTTGAAACATATTGATTGAACTGTTTTTTAAAGATAATACTAGGATGGATTTTCATTCATTTCTCCATGTCAAACATGTTCTAAACCGTTGGTTCTCAAAGTGGGGTCCGGGGACCCCCAGGGGTACTTGAGGGGGTTCCAGGGGGTCCCCAGCTAAATGATGGATAGGAACCAAACGGACCATTATGGGTCTGTAACTCTGAGAGTGTCCAAATGGAACCAAATGGACCCTCACGGGTCCATTTGGTTCCATTTGGACACTCTCAGAGTTAAATTAACATTGACTTTACAATATGAATTGGGGTCCCAGAGATATAAATGCCATTAAATGGGGGTCCGTAGCCTAAATGCATGTCAAACTGGGGGTCCTTGAAATTAAAATGGTTGAGAATCACTGCTAGAGCCGTAAAAATCGTCTCTTATGGGGGGTCCCTGGCATATCTTTTCAAATGGGGGTCCACAGGCTAATAAGTGTCAATTTGGGGGTCCTTGACATGAAAAAGTTTGAGAACCACTGTTCTAAACTGTTTCTCTTTTGCCTTTCAGGTCGCCTGCAAAGTTTGTCATTCCATCGAGTCAGGTAGGTTGATTAGATAACAGTGGGTTGAATAAAGAACCATGTCTATTTTTAGACTAAAGATAATCTATTATATCGTCCTACTTGATCATACTACAGCATCACACAACAGCATTGAAATGTGGCGTGAAGCGACACGCTTTGAGCTTGTAGATCTGCTACTTTCGCTATTTTTGAATTGTAATCATTGGACATATGAGGTTTCTACCCGACAGAGAGGATATATCTTAATATCTTCTAGCTCAGTGGTTCTCAACCAGTGGTCCGGGGACCACCAGTGGTCCTTAACCCATTTAGACCTGCTGCCACCTATACGTTGTTATACCTTTGAATCCGGGAGCCACCTCTGTGTCTCATTAGTTGTTGCTATACATATAGTAACATAATTTTGTATTCATTTTTTTAGTAAGAATTTGAACGTTTTCAGAAATTTTAGGTTAGGTTTTAGAAGGCGTTTTTAGAATCGGCTTCAGGTCTCAATTAAGGGGGTTCCACGTGGTCCCCAGCTAAATGATGGAGAGTTGGTAACCAAATGGACCCTTATAGATCTATAACTCTTGACAGTGTAAAATTAAACCACTTTCAAGAGAGTGGTTATTGTTAAACATCTGCATTACTTAATTTACAAGAAATCTACACAATTAGAGAATGTAGAAGAATTGTTTTTTGTTTTTTTCCTCTTATCTCTCCTATGGAAGCAACATCAATACAGCATGGATGGAATTATGGACAACATCTTATCCATCGATAACAAAATATTCTTTGTCTTGGGTCTGAGAGGCTAAATCTCATCAAACGGTGATGAATCCGTGGCTCAAATGCCGAATAAATAATGGACCGTGTCGCCTTAATTGAGTGTTAAAAAAACACTGTTCTAGCTCAACCAGTTCTCCTTTAGCAATATGACCCTGTCATGATTATTCTTGAAACACAGAAATATTGTCGCAACAACAACGACACAGCTGACTCTCACATTCCTCGTCGGTTACGTTGATCAAGGGAATGAACCCCATGAACCGTACAGTGTCCTTGTTCTGGGGTGAACAACATTCAGTGAAAATAGCAGATCTACAAGCTCACAACGCATCGCAACGCGATGCGTTGTGAGCTTGTAGATCTGCTATTTTTTGGGTGGAAGAGATTGTCGTAGAGGGGGAAAATAAGGAGCAGGCTAAGTACAGAGCTCTGGGAGAGACCGACCAGCTAAATATATTATAGGGTTTAAGGGTTTGATTTAAAATGGCTCTTGACAACATTCTCGGATAAATACTGAATATATAAATGCGCTTGGATTTTTGTCATACAACCATGAGTTCTGGATTCACCTTCATTGATACAATGTAAGAATGTAGTTTATTCCTTGCACTCGTTTGCAATAGAACCGTGTTTCACTCTCCAGAGGGAACCATAACGTTTCTCTGATGCTACTCTGACACACTTCAAGGTGAAGTCATTAGCTAAGGCCTAAATCACTTAGAATGCATTCAGTGTTGTTGTTTACTTTGGAACACTGTCAGCCCCTTGCTAGTGACTCACTTAGCACAGCAGGGAAAGTGACACTAAACTGTCGTGCATAATAAATCATTTCAGTGGAAAACACTAGTCATCCAGTATGTTGTTAAAGAAGCTCTTGACTTTCTCCTCACTACATGAAACCAGAAAGACTGGTTACAAGTTTTGTTGGGTAATGGAAAATCAAACCAATAAAAGCTTCCAGTCTTATTAACCTATGAAAACATTTTTAAGTACTTAAAGCAATTCTGAGGCAGTTTAACCTCTTTTAAAGGGTCTTGATAACCCTAGGGGGAGTTTGTAGGTTTATTTTTCTTAAGTGTCAATAATAAATAAAATACAAATAGGATAAAAACACATCTGCAGCTAATCAAATTAATAAAGGGGGTGTATTTAGATTAAGGTGTGGTGTGATCAGTCTAATCTTGTCTAGTCTTAGGCCCTGTTTAGACGACAACGGTCTATAGAGGGAAACGTCAACATAAAATATCATATGTGCCGTTCGTTTAGACGGCCACGGCGCTATCCGGGGTTGAAACCGCAACAAAGTGAAAACCACCTTCCTGAGTGGAAATCTTTGAAAACGCTCCGCCTCGTGTCTCCATGGTAACATGCAATATGGGGGAATCCGCAAAACGTGTGATGTCATCATGGCTCACGTCGGCTCTGGTGCAGAGCCGTAGAACCACCGTTGCCAGAGTTTTGTGAGAGAAATAAGCAGCCAGTTCTATGAAAGCGAGCCCAAAAGAAGCGACTATAGGCTACATGAGCACTTTAAACCTATAATACAGTGCATAGGCTATTTGAAAATAGCCGATCCACAAGCTCACAACGCGTCGCATCCGCGACGCGTTGTGAGCTTGTAGATCTGCTATTTTCAAAAAAGATCTTGAAGAGAAAATGTGAAAATAATATTTGCTTGCCTAGATTGGAAGTGAACCGGGACTCGACTGTTTGAGTTGTGTGTGTGTGTGTGTGACCGTACCCTAAAGCAGGTTGAATGCACCCTGTGGACTGAGAGTTGACCGTAACGTACCGTATACCCCCCCCCCCCTCCTCCCCCCGCAGAGAACGGTGAATCCAGCACCACCAGAGGCCACTGTTGGACCGGCTCCAAACGACTCTCATCCAGATGATTCCCTTCAGGTCTGACTCTCATTTTTACCTTTCCCACTGTCAGTGGTGGAAAAAGTACTCAAATATGTTACTTGAGTAAAAAAGTACCAATACTGCAATGTAGAAATACTCTGTTACAAGTAGGCGGCAGTGGCTCAGGGGTAGAGTGGCCGGGTAGAGTGAACTGGAAACCGAAAGGTTCCCAGTTCGATCCCGGGCTGGAGTTAGTGTGGAAGTGTCCTTGAGCAAGACGCTGAACCCCTAATTGCTCCCGATGAGCAGGTTGGTGCCTTGTATGGCTTCCTCCACCGTGTGTGTGAATGTAATGTACATCTATGTAAAGCGCTTTGGATATAAGCGCTATATAAATGTACCATTTACCATTTACAAGTAAATGTTTCGGAATTCTAAATTTACTGGAGTAAAAGTACAAAAGTATTGGTATAATTTTTTTTTTTATAATTACGTTTTCAAATGTATAAAATTCATAAAAATCATTTGAAAATAGCAGACCTACAAGCTCACAATGCGTCACATTGCGTCACATTGGCCACGGTTACATGGACAGTTGTATTCGGAATGAATACACTTCTATTCGGAATGAATGAATGGATGAATTCATTCCGAATAGATTTGCTCATATAAACACCCCAATTGGAATAGAATATTCCATTCCAGTCTGACCCGAATGCATTTTCATTCGGAATAGGAGGGGTGGTATAGACCGTTTGAATCGGGTTAAATCAATCGGAATTGACCATGTAAACACTTTATTCCAAACGCTCCTGTCTGTTTGGAATACATGCATTCCTTTGCGCATGTCCGTGCTTAGTAGGGCTGTCAGAATTGTCCAAAAATGACCTATCAAATCTCTAATTCGGCCACGGTTGGTGCTGAGAAGCGCTCGCTCCTGCGGGATAAAATTAATGATTCTAATAGCGTCATTTAATAAGCCTGTAATGGTTAAGCCCAGACTTGTCCAGGAGAACGGACGCTCCGAGGATTGCTGGCCTAGGCTACACTTATGTATCTTTTTCTAAACAGGTATTTTAGTCCGCAGTTTTTAAAAAGAATCCCTGGCCACATGACAAAGATTAAAAAAAAGAAATCCCTGTCCACACGTAAGCACAGAAACACATTGATCAGCATGCAAGTTTCAATTTTAAATCAGATTTTATTTTATTATTTTTATTTATTTTATATATGAGGGACAAAATACATATACATTTTAATCGCATGTTAAGGCCCAATACTGCAATAGCTGCATTATTTTAATAGCATACGTGAACAAAAATAAATGAAAACAACATTATTAGGGCGCAACTGCAGCGAAAACAGATGAGTCTTCATCAATTCATTAGCCTACATGGGCAGCCGGAACGGTCGTTGAGCGGGCCATCCACGGCTGCTCCATGGTGGCTGGATTTTGACCCGGGGCGATTGTGTTTTAGGGCGAAAGACCCGTTATATTATAGCCTACCTTTATGAACAGACCCCGTGTGCGCACCGCGCGCTACGCGGCGCAGAAAGAGGGTTTTCGTCACAGTGAATGAGTTACAGCATGTTTCAAAGCTTTTTCATAATAATACAAGAAAACGTGACACTCGGCATAATGAGTAGCTTATTTTCTACTTAAGTATATTTTGATGCCAATACTTTTGTACTTTTGCCATAAATGAGCGTGCCTTGTTTCATAGACTGTAGTGTTGCTTGCGCTCTCTCTCTCTCTCTCTCTCTCTCTCTCTCTCTCTCTCTCTCTCTCTCTCTCTCTCTCTCTCTCCATTTATTATTATAATGACCATGAGCGGTCCGGTGTTTAAGTATTATTATTTATTATTATAATGACCATGTGCGAATGCGCGATGACATCATCGTACGGTACCTACATGAGAAATGTGACAAATACTCGGCTAGCCTACGTTTTACCGTGTCTGGTACCAATACAAAAAAAGAAACTGGTCTGAACTTGTAGATCTGCTACTTTTGCATTAAAACGGCGATGACAAAGGAACACAGGCTTGCACCGCATACAACGCTGCCTGGTAAGACCAATAGACCTCCGCCGCGGAGGCACAAGGGGGCTATTGCCTCCTCCCATGCCCACCAGGGGAAGCTCTGCTCCGGGTAGTGGCCCGTGGTCCATGCCCGGGCGTAGGCGGGAAACACTTTGCGCATGTCAAAAGTTATATTCTGAATGAATGCTTTGGTCATGTAAACGAGGAATACTTTTATTCAGGTCCCATGTAAACAGGTGAGTGGATCAGATTCCTCTATTCAGAATGAGTTCATTCGGAATGAATTCATTCTGAATGAATACATGATGGTCCATGTAACCGTGGCCAGTGTGAGCTTGTAGATTGGCTTTTTTCAAATGGCCGAAATGTATACAGAGCTGAAGTGGTTGTTTTGTAATAATAATCAAAATCTACAAAGTAACTAAAGTTTTCAAATAATTGTAGTGGAGTAAAAGTACAATATTTGCCTCTGAAATGTTGTGGAGTAAATGGCAAATGGTGCATTTATATAGCGCTTTTATCCAAAGAGCTTTACATAGATTGTGCATTACATTCACACATTCACACACATATTCATACACACATTCACACACAAACATTCATACACTGATGAAGGAGGAAACCATGCAAGGCACCAACCTGCTCATCAGGAGCAATTAGGGGTTCAGCGTCTTGCTCAAGGACACTTCCACACTAACTCTGTGGGAGCCTGGGATCGACCTTGCGGTTTCCAGTTCACTCTAACCCGGCCACTCTACCCCTGAACCACTGCCGCCCCTTAGAAGTAAAAGTATTGAAAATGGGAATTACTCAAGTAAAGTAAAGATATGTCTTGTAAATTGTACTTGTAGGTACAGTACTTGAGTCCATGTACATAGTTACTTTACACCAGTGGTTTTCAACCTTTTTCATGCCAAGGACCCCTAAATTGATATACATTTGGCCGCGGACCCCCATTTGAAAAAGATATGCCAGGGACCCCCATAAGAGAAGATTTTTTACGGCTCTAGCAGTGATTCTCAACCATTTTAATTTCAAGGACCCCCAGTTTGACATGCATTAGGCTACGGACCCCCATTTAATGGCATTTCTATCACTTGGACCGCAATTTATATTGTAAAATCTATGTCAATTTAACTCTGAGAGTGTACAAATGGAACCAAATGGACCCGTTAGGGTCCATTTGGTTCCATTTGTACACTCTCAGAGTTACAGACCCACAAGGGTCCATTTGGTGCCTAATCTATCATTTAGCTGGGGACCCCCTGGAACTCCCTCAAGGACCCCTGGGGGTCACCGGACCCCTTTACACCACTGCCCACACTGCACGACCTCGACCTCGTCTTTGACTAATTAGTGATGTCACTATGCTCCTCCCATCCAGATCATTGACAGCATCATACAGGAGAGTCAGAAGGAGGTGGATGCAGACGGGGAGGTGGCCCAGCTGTTGGAACAGCTGCACGTGGACATCAGGGCGCCGCCGGAGGCGGAGCCTAACCACCACCTCCTCCACCCCCACCACAGCAAAGCTCCTCCTCCCCATGTTCCCATAGAGCCCGCACCGCCACCAACACCGCCCCCTGCTGCTGGGGAACCTGGTACGGTTCCAATAATCGACAAATGTGTTTTCTATACACTGTATACTGTATATAGCTCTGGTCCATTGCGTTAGAAGTAGTTCTTCTTAACGCTATGCTACTTTCCATCCTTTCCCCTCACACCCGTGTGGGTGCAGGCTGCACAGCCTCTCGTCTTTAGTAAAAATTAAAAATAAACTCTGGTGAAATAAAAAAAAATATATATATTATTTTCTTTTTTGGCCAAAAAGTGTATTCTAGACGTGAGGTGTGGGGCTCAGAGTGTTCCTACTAAGTAGAGTAGGCTTTCAACGAATATATCAATGAATTTATTCGAATGAAAATTGCTGATATGCAACCTCACAAGCTCGTATATATCTGCTCTGTTCACAATTTATTTTTAAATATCGGAAACTTTTCACCTACTGTAATGACATGCCCAACATAAGGATCCATAATTCATATATTATGTCATAAATGTATGAATTATATATATTTACGCTCCTATAAGTGGGTTTGGGACCCATCCGTGGCGAAAGTTTTTCTTTCCGTCGTGAAAATGTGTCTTTCGCTGTACTGTGATTGGCTGATTGGTATTCAGACCCTTTGCTTAGTACTGTGATTGGCTAGCTAGACGCATGATGAAATTAATAACTATAAATAGCACCACTCATTAAAAAAAAATACTTTTTAAAAAAAGTGAGCTTCCATCACTGTGATGACCACTGTTGTTTTTTAAATAGCACCGCTCACTTCACACTGGGTGTGTTTTTGGGGAGGTGTAGCCGCCCCCTATAAGTGAGTTTTGGACACCGACCAAAAGATTTGTATACCCCCTAACCCTTCCATTGTTAATGCAAATCGATACTTTTGCAAAGTCAGCCAATCACATTACAGCTAGTGTCATCACCACTAACTGTAATGTGATTGGCTGACTTTGCAAATTCAGGACTGTGATTGGCTAGCGAAACACATGCCACATGTGCAGCCCTATGAATAGCAGTATGGAAGTCATTTATCCTTTTTTTTAAGTGAGTCATGTTGTGATGACCACACACCGCCCACTTCACACTGGGTGTGATTTTTTTATTAAATTGTGAATTAAATT
Source organism: Gymnoscopelus microlampas (assembly GCF_963454915.1). Lineage (NCBI taxonomy): Eukaryota > Metazoa > Chordata > Actinopteri > Myctophiformes > Myctophidae > Gymnoscopelus > Gymnoscopelus microlampas. Next base: position 51,795,610 of record NC_139949.1, read on the forward strand.
GATAGTTCCATTAACCTTTTGCACACCTTTAGACCCTGGGCCCATGGACAGTCCAGAAGCACCGACGCAGCAGAACGGAGCGGAGGAAGGCTTACCCGACCCCGACCCCTCAGACGTCTCCGGGTCGCCAGCGGGGGGGCACCGCGTGGTCCAGCCCCCCGACATCACCAGCACCCTGGGGAGACCCCGGGGTCTGCCCGCGGAAGGGGACCAGGAGCAGCAGAGACCCGCCGATCTCTTAGACCAGGTGCAAGGGTTGATATTCTTAAATATTAAAGCACTAATGCTCTTCACTAATGCTCACTATGGGGGCCGTGTCTCGTCCACAGAGAACGCCTTATTTTGAGTTTATGGGCGCTTTGGATAGGGATTTCATGATATCCATAGCGCAGCATGAGTGCCACGCTATGAGCTTGTAGATCTTTTTTTTTAATCGTGGAAAATGTGTGCAAATCTTTGAAAAAAATAAAGAAATACTTGGAAAAGCTGGAGCACCACTGATATAGCAACATACTGTTAGGATTTTTAGAAATCTATTTGGCCGTGAAAAAAAAAAGCTTTAAAAAAAAATATATACATTCAAAGATTTTTTTTCTTCAAAAATAGCCAAAGAAATCTAAAATGACAACGATGCGTTCTCGGATTGAACCGGTAATTTTAACCCATTAAGACCCGAGTCCGATTCTTAAAATGTTTTCTAAATCCTAACAGATTTTTGAAAAAAATAAAATATATATTTTTTTACGATTTTTCAAAAATAGCAGATCTACAAGCTCATAGCGCGGCGCTATGAGCTTGTAGATCTGCTATTTTTCAATAGCCAAAGAAACCTAAAGTGACACGGATGCGTTCCAGGTCTAAATGGGTTAAATGTTCTTCAGAATTTGATTAAAATCTGTTATTTTTTAATAATCAATTAAAGTGATTTAAGTAGGATTTAACCCTTGCCCCTCCCTCCTATACCAGGTCCCCCACCTGTCCGCGGGGTCCTCGGTGGACACGGAGGACGACTCGTCGGGCGGTCCCACCAAGCCCCCCCGCCAGTTCACCGTGGAGCCCGACATCGTGGCCAGCACCAAGAAGACCCCGCCCACGCGCCCGCCCCCTCCCGGCGGGGCCCCGCCCCCCAGGCCCCCCCTCCCCTCCTGGCGCACGCTGCCTTCCAAGAAGTCCCACGACTCTCTGAGGCTGACCGGACTGGACGGTACGCACACGCACGCACGCACGCACGCACGCACGCACGCACGCACGCACGCACGCACGCACGCACGCACGCACGCACGCACTTACGCACGCGCGCACGCACGCAAACACACATATGCGCGTACACACACACACACACACACACACACACACACACACACACACACACACACACACACACACACACACACACACACACACACACACACACACACACACGTATATACACACACACGTATATACACACACACACGCACACGCACACACACACAGTTTCACTTATTTATCCTCTATCCTGGGGGTCCTCAACGTTTTCAGGCCAAGGACCCCTTGGCTGAGAGGGAGATAAATGCAGGGACCCCCATTATATATTGTATAAACCAGGGGTCTTCAACAGGGGGTCCGGGACCCCTAGGGGGTCCTCAGAGTTACTACAGGGGGTCCGCCAAATCTTTGTGTGATATGATTTTTTTCCCCTTAACCACTTGAATCTTAGCATCCCTTTTCTGAGGAGAACTCAAAAAAAAAGTTGAATCTGAAACACAATTTTATACAATATAGAGGGGGTCCCTGCTTCATCTCTGTCTCAGCTAGGGGGTCCTTGGCCTGAAAACGTTGAAGACCCCTGGTATAAACTATGTTGTTTCCCCCATAGATTTCATAGGCAGCTTCATAGACTTGTTTCAGAGCACTATCATGTTCGATTCATGTTAATGTGTATTTCCAGACATGTAACCATGCACTTAAACAACACTTTGCAAATCTGACCTTTCACTCTGTACTTAGTCTGCTCTTTTTCCCCCCTATACCAAACTACTTTGCCAAAAATAGCAGATCTACAAGCGCACAACGCCTCGCAGCGCGAGGCGTTGTGCGCTTGTAGATCTGCTATTTTTGGCTAAAGTTCTCAGAATGGGGATTGCTTGGTTGAAGTGGTTAATGTAAAAATGACACAAAGATTCGGCGGACTCCCTGTTGAAGACGATGCGATGCGGCGATGCGATGCGTTGTTTCCATAATCCATAAACGTTTTCAGCAAAGGCTTTATGTGATCCGCAAGTTAAGATCATTATCTGTTGCCCCTCATCTTCTGCTATTACTGTACAAAAGCATCATTCAACCCGTTTTGTTTTATTGTTCCGCATGTTTTTTCACCATACTGTCCATGCCTAACAGGAACAAACTTTACAGTATCACCCGGATTGCCTCCAAAATCATCAGACTTCCCATACCCACACTTGCTGATATGAACAATAAGGCCATCACACGCTTAGCACTCTCAATAACAAATGACACTGATCATCCCCTGTATCGCTACTTTGACCTCATGCCATCTGGTCGGAGATACAGAACCTTAAAATGGAAAAAGGTTTGTTTTAGCAGGAGTTTTGTCCCCTCAGCCATCGCGGCATTAAACCAACTGCCCCGTCCATAGGAGGGTTTTCCGTGTACAGTGGGGACCTCATGTCTTTGTCTTGTGATGTGTTGTTTTTGTTGTCATGTTGTTATGTTGTTTTTGTTGTGAACAGACCTTGTGAAGACAATTTTCCCCTTGGGGACAATAAACATTATTATTATTATTATTATCATTTTTTCCAATCGAACCCAGTTCGATTTGTGCGTCTTTTCGCATTCGCGGTAAAAACTGATTGACTAATCGCACCCTGTGTGCAAAGGCCTTTACTGAAAAAAAACAAAAACAAGCATCAGTACTCTCTCTCTCCCTGTAACCTGAATAGAGAAGCACTGTTTGTGTCCAGTAGTGGACAGTAACTTTCTCTCCCCTACACTTTAAAGACACAAACACATGGTACTCTTGTCTCCACCAGACGCCGGTGTGGAGCCTCTGGAGCCGTCCGGCCTGCTGTCCCCCACCAGCACGGTCAGGAACATCACCAAGGAGCTGCAACACTCCCTGGACCTGGCTAGCGCCACCAGCGGGGACAAGGTGGTCACTGCACAGGTTAGTGTGGCTTTCTATCTACGTCATACATGGGCAACAGGCGGCCCGGTACATCCAGTGGGCATTGGATGTACGTGTTTTAAAAAACCTCTGGCACTTGATGCGTTAACCCATTGAGACCTGAAGCCGATTCTACATGTCTCCTAAATCTCAACAGTTTTCTGAAAAACCTATGTTTCTATATCAGTGGTGCTCAATCTTTTTCATGTCAAGGACCCCCCGAATTATATGTATTTGGCCGCGGACCCCGATCAAAATATTTTTGTTCCAGGGACCCCCCAGAAGCAAAGATTTGAGTTCAAAATGTTCGCTTTAAAAATCTATATATTCAAAGATTTGCACACATTTTCACGATTTTTCAAAAATAGCAGATCTACAAGCTCGTAGCGCGGCACTCGGTGCCGCGCTATGAGCTTGTATATCTGCTATTTTTGAATAGCCCAAAGTGTAAAATAATGCTTTTTAGCGCAAATCAAAAAATGACACAGTTCCAGGTCTTAATGGGTTAAGTTACGAAAAAACACAGAAGGCTAAAATATGGAGATAAGAGGTTTCTGCCCGACAACAACGATATACAGTATAGTGGTCCAGAGCTCAAACACTGTGGAGAACCACTGATCTACATACTGTATCATCATCTACAATGAAATGGTTGAGGCTGATACTAGTGGCTCATAGGTATGTCACGAGAAAGATTCGCTTAATTTGTTATGCTAGACCAGTGGTTCTCAAACTTTTTCATGTCAAGGACCCCCAAATGGACACTTATTAGCCCGCGGACCCCCATTTGAAAAGATACATTTTAAGGACCCCCAGTTTGACATGTATTAGGGCTACGGACCCCCATTTAATGGCATTTCTATCTCTGGGACCCCAATTCATGTTGTAAAATCAATGTTAATGTAACTCTGAGAGTGTACAAATGGAACCAAATGGACCCGTTAGGGTCCATTTGGTTCCATTTGTACACTCTCAGAGTTACAGACCCATTAGGGTCCATTTGGTGCCTATCCATCATTTAGCTGGGGACCCCCTGGAACCCCCTGAAGTACCCCTGGGGGTCCCCGGACCCCACTTTGAGAACCAATGTGCTAGACCATACCCGGTGATGTGCGCAGGCGAAAGTAGTTGCACGTCCCGTTGCGCGTCCCGTCACGACGCGCGCATGCTCAGCTTGATCTTCTGTTATTTGAAACGCTTATAAACGGCTGAGATTTGATGAAATTGAGAAACGGGCTTCGCAGTTGCGTTCAGATGGTAATGGTCAATGGCTGTGTGCAAAATCAGAGCGATTGCTCCAGCTACTGAGGAGAACCGGGCCGCCTCACCATGACAGCACGCACCACGCACTACAGACAGAGGTTTGTCAAATTATAGGAGGATTATTGAGCAGCAGCTGTAAACTCTATGTGTGTGTGTGTGTGTGTGTGTGTGTGTGTGTGTGTGTGTGTGTGTGTGTGTGTGTGTGTGTGTGTGTTTCCTCCAGGAGAGCGAGGGGGAGGACCAGGCGTCGGCGGACGGCGGTCCAGACACGGCGGGATCTCAGCGACCACGCTCCGGCTCTGGCAGAGAGCTCACAGACGAGGTGAGGGCACTTTGACACTTGGGTTTGAATCTTAATTCCCTTGACATTTCCTCACAGCCGCTGATCCGGCCCGACTTCACACTATATACAAAACTATAAACACATGTATATATATAATAGTGTATGTCATTGTGTATTTTAGTGAATGTTTCATATAGATTCTTGTAAACCATGTTTTTTCTGATCTATAGACCCAGTAGGACACAAAAAACCCGGTTTACATTTTTTTCAGCCCATAGGTGGCGCTACAGCAACCAATTCAAAACGCTAATTCATGATTACTTACAAACTACTCATCAAATATTTATCAAATTCGATGGGTTGTTGCATCATGAGCTGAGGCACAACCTCTGAAAATTTGACCACAATCCACCTATAGGTGGCGCTACAGCAACAGATTCAATATGCAAATACACAATGGTGCAAGAGCTACCTGACGATTTTTAACAAATAGTGTATGTAGTTATGTAGCAATAAGAAGTTAAGTGAATGTTTCATACAGATTCTTGTAAACCATGTTTTTTCTGTTCTATGGACCCAGTAGGACACAAAAAAAGCGGTTTACATTTTTTCCCCCCGCCCTGGCACTATTTTGGCACCATGGCAACATTTGGCAATGTGACGCAGTATTTTATGTCTGTCTGTATTTCTGTCAACATCATTTCTTCAAATCTGCATGGCCAATCCTCACCAAATTTGGTGCACAAATGTATGATGTGTCCCAGAAGACACCATAACATTTTCACCATGATCGGCCAATAGGTGGCGCTACAGCAACCAATTCAAAAAGCAAATTCATAATTACTTACAAACTACTCGTCGATTTTTTTATCAAATTTGATGGGTTGTTGCATCATGAGCTGAGGCACAAGCAAACAAAAATTTGACCACAATCCACCTATAGGTGGCGCAACAACAACAGATTCAAGAATCAAATAGAAGATTTTCAGGACAATTTTCATGAAAGGATAACCAGAACGTTATTTCTCATGTATGTACTAGCTAAGTAATATGAAAAGCTATAGGGAGGAATGAGATAAGAGACACTCTGCGGATCATGTGACAAGTCCAAGTCCTCTAGAGAATTTGACCTGCAGAACGTTGTGGGAACATACGAATTTGCGGATCACAATGCAAGCCTAATGAAGCCTGATGGTTCTCTGTTTCCGACTTCAGCCAAGTCTGCTCTTATCCATGAATTGGAAGGAGTGGTTTCAGGGACTGCATCTCCTGAAGAATCGATAGAAATGCAGAGTAGCCCATCAGCACACATGTTGACCAGTATCTTGATTGATGGCATGGCAGTCGTGCAGGAGATGGTTGTCCGGAAAGGTGAAATAAAATGTTGCCGAGATCTTGCAGAATGTTTTACTCGGAGTGTTGACATGAAGGCACGAGAATACACAGATATATACCTGCTATTTGACAACTATACAGTCACAAAATCCATGAAGGACCGAACAAGACAAATCCGTACAGCAGGAAGAGCACAAGACAAGGGGTACAAAGTAGAAGATTCCACACCGATCAAAGACTTCAAGGCTTTTCTGGGAACCAAGGAAACCAAGGTCAACCTTGTTCTCTACCTTGCACAAAAAGCTGTTGATCTTTGCAAACTGCCAATCACAACACACACACACACACAAGGGTGTCATGTCCACAAACACAAACATGGTGAACGTCACAAGTACACAAGAAGAGGCAGACACATTACTGGTTCTGTATGCAGTAGCAGTGAGTCGTTTAGGTAAAACACCACATATATACTCATGTGACACTGATGTGTTGGTACTTGCCCTTCGAAGGGTACCAGACCTTCAACCAGAGAGCGCAATTATCATGGGCAATGGAGATCAAAGACGGATGATAAAACTGAGACCCATCTACATGGGTCTCAGTTTTATCGCTTACTGGTTGTGATACCACTGGTCACATCAGAGGAAAAGGAACATCTACCTGCTTCAAATCATTCATGAAGGCTGGTGATGATGTACTCCATGCACTTGCTGAGCTTGGTGTTGGCCCTTATCCATCCTCAGAGGTGTTAGCTGGGTGTGAAAAGTTTATGTGTCAGCTCTTCAAACCTGGCTATGAATCAGCTGAAGTACTTCGGTGGCACATGTTTAAACAGCTCAAGGCCAATCAGGGTGTGGAAAAGATATGTCCAACGCAAGGGTCCATCATAGAACATATCCTGCGAGCACATTGGCAAGCAAATGTATGGGCAAAAGACATTGTGGCTCAGCCAAAGGTTTTAGATCCACAATCTTTGGGATGGAGGCAGCAAGAGGATGGAAGTTGTGTCCCTGTAGTCTCAAAGGTTCCACCTGCACCAGAGGCAGTCGTAGAACTAGTCAAGTGTGCATGTGTTGCCAGCAAGTGCAGCGGCCGCTGTTCTTGCAAAGTCAATAATCTTCCATGCACAGAGCTCTGCAAATGTGAAGCTGCAGAAGATTCATGTAATAATCTTCAAGATGATGATGCTGAGAGTGATGACGATGATGCCTACAGTGATTGATTCTTTGTTGATTTGTTAAGTTGAGAATGTGTACTGTTGAGCATTCCTTTATATATTTTTTCTCTGGAGGGGGGAGTATTATTATTTTTGTTTTCTTATTAACAAGGATCCATGTTCCATTTTATCAAAGGTTTAAGAATAAACCCTTTGAATTGAAAATAAACACTTTCTGTTTCTGTTTAAATAAGGTTTTTGTTAAAAATCGTCAGGTAGCTCTTGCACCATTGTGTATTTGCATATTGAATCTGTTGCTGTAGCGCCACCTATAGGTGGATTGTGGTCAAATTTTCAGAGGTTGTGCCTCAGCTCATGATGCAACAACCCATCAAATTTGATAAATATTTGATGAGTAGTTTGTAAGTAATCATGAATTAGCGTTTTGAATTGGTTGCTGTAGCGCCACCTATGGGCCAAAAAAAATGTAAACCAGGTTTTTTGTGTCCTACTGGGTCTATAGATCAGAAAAAACATGGTTTACAAGAATCTATATGAAACATTCACTTAACTTATTTTTGCTACATAACTACATATAACGTGCACGGACTGGCCACCGGGACGTTCGGGAATAGCCTATGGCATTGGTTCTCAAACTGGGGTCCGGGGACTTGAGGGGCTTCCAGGGGGTACCCAGCAAAATGTGTTAATATAGCATCACAATAATTATGACCTTTTATACTTTGGCTATTCAAAAATAGCAGATCTACAAGCTCATAGCGCGGCACCGAGTGCCGCGCTATGAGCTTGTAGATCTGCTATTTTTGAAAAATCGTGAAAATTTGTGCGAACCGTTGAATATATATATTTTTTTAAGCGAACATTTGTTGCTCAAATCTTTGTTTCTGGGGGTCCCTGGAACAAAATATTTGAGATGGGGGTCCGCGGCCACATACATATCATTTTGGGGGTCCTTGATGTGAAAAAGTTTGAGAACCTCTGGCCTATGGGACATCAAGTTTATTATGTCTCAAACTGGGCAATTTATGTTACAGCAGATAATAAGAAACTCCAAGACACAGTAAACATACATACACAAGACATGAACATAGACACAGACATGATCACAAGATCCAGATAATAATAGCTACTATTCCTCCTGCATCCATTATTGATGGCACAAATAGAGGTAGGTACAAATGAGAATGTGTACCTACTGTTTTTAGCTGCAGGGGTCTTTAACCTTTTGGCCGGAAGGCAAACATTCATATTCAGGATTTAGGGGGTGAGAGCTGTCCGCTCTAATAGATGATGCTTTCTTAAGCACCTGCTGGTCATATATATGACTCAGACAGCTGAATTGTACCCCCCGCAATCTTGCTAGCCCCCCTCACAACCCCGTTAAGGGCATTTCTCTGTCTAACGCCAAGGTTTCCATACCAACAAATGGCAGCAAGTGAAATAACAGACTCTTATGAAAGCTCTGTAGAACAAAATCATCAGTGACTTATCCACCTGAAGGAATACAAATCATTCCTTTGACGTCACATGTTATAGCGATTTTTTTTTTACCTGCACCTGAACACATTTGTATTGGATGCACACACCAGCAGTTCACCTTTTTTTCTCAAACTATAACTATCACTCAGTGCTCTGTGCTCATCATCAGTGACCAATAAGCAAAGAGGAACCTCATGGTGTTCTTTGCCTCCAGGTCTCAGTGTGCTAGAGGAAGCAGTGATGATTGTGTCCTTCTTATTCACAGGCTTTGTGAAAATCTACAGTTCCTCATTTCTTAAATATTTCAACAGACGGACAGACCCTCTTCAGACATCAAATGAAGCCACAGAGACATTGACTCACTTTGTTTCACACACAAACACACACTTCCTATTCTCCCACGATGTGCTCGTGATGATGAAGTTGTGTCAAAATACATAAACTTCAATTACAACTTAAAAAGTATGAATGATAAACCGTAACTCTTTAAACTGACGCGTTGCGGTGTTAAAGGGATAGTTCACCCGAAAAATGACTTTTTTTCTATGGATTAGTCACTCCATGGAGACTTGAATTCATGAATATTTGTGGGTTTTTGTCGCAGTCCTAAGCCAATGATTTCATGACCAGTGGACCGGTAGGAGACACAAAGAAGACTCTTTGTGTCTCCTACCGGAACCACTGCCAGTCATCAAATGATTGTCTTAGTAATGCGACAAAAACAAAACAAATATCTATGAATTCAAGTCTCCTTGGAGTGACTAATCCATAGAAAAACAGTCATTTTGGGTCGCTATCGCTTTAAGCCTTCATCAGAGTTATCTAAAAGAAAAAAGTTATCTGAGGAATACTCAGAAGTTAGTACTCTGTAACTTAACTGCTGTGCTGTCCTGTGGGCTGTGGCGCATGCAGGATCATTAAAAGGTGTATTATTATTGTGTGGCGTCCTAACAGGAGATCCTGGCCAGCGTGATGATCAAGAACCTGGACACGGGAGAGGAGATCCCTCTCATCCAGGCCGAGGAGAAGCTTCCCTCAGGGATCAACCCTCTCACCCTGCACATCATGAGGAGAACCAAGGAGTACATCACGTACGTTCTGCTGCAGAACCCTTTTATAGTGCCGTCTTAGACTGTTCTGAAATGAGGGGGGTGCTTTACCACTTAGCATCCCTATTTAAGGGGGGCACATTGGCTGAAAATAGCAGATTTACAAGCTCACAACGCGTGGCACTGTGAAACAATATCACTTACACAATATACACTTACACACTAGCCGATCTAAAGCTAGTATATATAAGCTATAAGCTATAAGCTCACCCTTGTGAGCTTATAGTGTATCGGCTAGTGTAAGTGATAATGTTTTTGGTTAAAACAAAAAGTGTTTTGTTAAAAAAAGCGGTTGAAAAGGTTAACTTAAAGCTCTATATTCTGATAGTAATAATTGCTATAGAGTGTTTGTTCAGTAACAGTGTTAATAGCTCTATATTGTGATAGTAATCATTGCTATAGTGTTTGTTCAGTAACTGTGTTAAATAGCTCTATATTCTGATAGTAATCATTGCTATAGTGTTTGTTCAGTAACAGGGGTCTTTCCATTGTCCCCTCCAGTTTCTAAGTTTTGTTTTTGTTTTGTTTACTAAAGTGCTCTTTAGTAAACAGAAAATACATGTTGTGTAGGTCATACAGTCAGGAGAGAGAACTCCCCAAAGATAATTTATCAGCTTGTTATTGAACGTTAATTTTCAGTTTTTTAAAGAGCTGGAGAGACAGGGAGACCTCTGTTATTGAAACATTCTATAGCAATGATTACTACCTGAACATATAGCATTTAGCACTTATTTGAACAAAAGATCACCTAAGAATCACCTACTGCACCCTTAAATTGTTATAAAGCTAGTGCTCAAGTTAACACGGTGGGATTCAGCTGTTTTAATAGATATGAAGGAGTTGATTTTGAAACAGAAGGTAAGCCAGTTGTGCTAACTGTGTCTGATAATAACTGTTGTAATGGAAGTGCATGTATTTATAAACTCTATGTTTTGTTTCTTCCTCTCAGGAATGATGCCGCTCAGTCAGATGACGATGACAAGGCGGCTGCTCCTCTGACAGACACAGACGCTGGAAAACTCAAGCAGAAAACGTAAGCTTTGCATTCTGCTGTCCAGTAGAGCCTCAAGACAAGGCTCACCAAAGGACAAGTCACAATCTCTCTCTCTCTCTCACACACATTTTAACCATTTATTTATGTCCACATAAAGGATAATACATACAGGGACACAAATATTATAGGTGCAGTAGGGTTACATTCACAAAATCATGGTATATGTTTTCATGATACAATAGGCATGTCACTCAGTACTCTACGGGTATAAGTAACAGCGTCTCCGCCATATATGGCGACTGCCAATTATAGCAGAGATAGCACAATACTTTGCCAGCCTTTTTGCCTCCTTTTTGGGCATCTTAAGTTGTTGAAGCCCTCTAACAACTAATCTGTGGGTATGTCCCAGGCTGCCGAATATAAAGACAAATAGTCTGCACCTATAACCTAGCTCTGAGATGGTATGTAGGAGTGGTTGGTATTTAATGACCTTGGTCATAAAGGCCTCCTCTAGGCTAAGGTCAAAGGTGCATGCTATCTCTAACACAGACACTTCCCTGGACTCTTCATCAACCACAACAACATCTGGTGTATTAGCTGTCAAAGATGTAAAGATGTCTGGGTTATCACAGAGATGAAACATGGATGAAATGACACGGGAATGTTTGTACATTCTCACTGTAGATGCATGATATTTTGATATGTCCTTCGCTATGAGCTCCACTATTCTATCGTGACGTGCTATGTACATCCCTTTGTATGCATAACAGCCATTCAAGATGTGCGACAGTGTTTCAGTGATCTGTTCTGTGGTGTGGTGCATGCAATGAGGAACCTGAGTGCTGGGGAACCAGATGGAGAGGTTGAGTCTGGTGGGAAGGACTTGTAGTCTGGCTTTAACTGTGAATGTGGTGATGTCCTCATTGAGTGCAGTGTTCTTAAGAAATGAGTGTGAAACAGAGTGATCAGCATAGGGAAGACATGCGAGTTTCCCTTGTAGTTTTAGTCCAGTCCAGTGTTGTTGTTATTGATGTTGGTGTAGATCCATGAGGACTCGTCTGGCACCTGCAGCTGTTAGCAGGTGACTGTGACCAGCAAAGGTGACTGTTGCTCTGACCTGGGTGAGGGGGTCAGTTATAATGTCCTCTGAGACCCTCACAGTCCCAGAGTCAGACCGCACCCACTCTAAGGACACTCCAGTGCGGGTACAGAGGTCGTTCAGATCTGGCCAATCTGACCAGACCCCAAAACCAGCGGAACGGGTGTCAAGTTTCCCACTGGGTTTCCTCCTAAATCCAAGAAAGTGTGGCTCTGACTCCCTGGCCAGTGGGACCTTACGCCTCCTTAGGTCCAGAAACAGGGAGGATCGAGCCAGCTCCCTAACATCCTTGTCGTCGTTGTTCAGCATTTTGAGGAGGTGGGAAATCCTCATGCTGGTGTAGATCCATTCCACGTTTGGCACCCCGAGCCCTCCCTCCCACTGTGGATGATAGATGATGTCACGGGTGCTGTGTGAGTTGAGTCCAAACCATTTTCGCACCAGGCTCACTGTTTTGTTATTCATCTCACACAGTACTTTCTGTTGAATGTGGACATTGGAGAACAGGTGTTGGATTTTAGAGAGCGCCACCTGTCTGACAGCTTCCAACTTCATAGTCAGAGGCAGTGGGCATCTGTCAATCAGGTCCAGCCGAGATGTAAAATCAGACAAGATGTTGTTGACCTGCTCCTTCCATTCTCCTGCGATGTTGACTTTATGTCCAAGGTAGTTGTATATCTCATGTAGAGCGTATACACGGAGGGGTTCCGATGCTATGGTGAACACTGGGGGTGTGTCAGTTTTTGAATGGTACCACCTGTTCCCTCCACTCCTCCTCTCATACAAGACAGCACATTTTGTGTTCTTAACCTCTAGGCCTGACCATTCTAGAAAAAGGTCTGTCCTGGAGAGCATGTTCTTTATTGTGCTCTCTTCCCTAGAGGCTAATAAAATATCGTCCGCGTAGCCCTGTACCGGGTTGGGGGAGATTACACCATGGGGGGCACATTGACACATCCACTTTATCCACTGATTGGTGGCAATTATAAAATTAACTGCGCTCCATCAGCCAGTTTTAATGCCTATCTGTAGAGGTGTTGGCTGGGTTCGCTCTTTTCCACAGATGACTTGTATAAAGGAGCCCTTGTACACATTTTTCACAATATCGATAAATATCTGGGGCAGCTGTATTTCCTCCAGTGATTTAATCATGACATTGTGACTTAATGTCCCAAAAGCATCTCTGAAGTCAAGGAACACACAGTACAGTTTACAAGACTCATGCTTAAAGTCATCTATCCCCGTTTTAAGGCTAAAAACATGTTCGTTCATACCCTGCCTGTTGATATAAGCCTTCTGCTTGGTGGACAAGATGTTAGCATCCACCAGCCATGGGAGGACTCGGGCAAGTATGCACTTCATGAATACCTTGTAGATGGTAGGCAGGAGAGATATATCTCTCCATGATGTTAAATCCTCGGGGATATTGTCCTTTTTGGGGATACGGTGGATTAATGCTCCCTTCCATGTGTCTGGTACTCTTCTGTTTTCCAGACAGACATTAGAGATTGGTGTTAAAATCTGGCATGACTGCGTGGCTTTAAGGGTCTCGTATGTCACCCCATCTATGCCACTGGCTTTACAGTTAGGAAGGCCATGTAGAACAGCCTGTACCTCTTCTACTGTAAAGTGCTCACACACACACACACACACACACACACACACACACACACACACACACACACACACACACACTTTCTCTCTCTTCCTCCGAATATTGCCTACTAATTAATTAGTTAATTAAATACACACATATTCTTCATTGTGCTTCTACTGAAATATTAACTGAATAAACTAAGAATTGTATTATTTAATTCAGATTATACCTTTTCTTTTTTTGGCACTTTGAGAAAAGCATCTGGTGACCCCTGCACATTTGTTGGCGCCCCCCCCCCCCCCCACCCCCACCAGGTTGACAAGCACACCACTGTACTATCTTGCTTGGTCCTCGGCACTTGCCTGGGAATTAACTTTTTAAATACAGTTTAAGTATATATTAACAGTATATTAACTCATTCACTGCCTGAATTATTTCTGGCCGTGTTTGCCCACTGCCAAGATTTTTCATTGAAAAAAAAAAGTACTCAGGAGCCGAGATACAGAATTTATTATTATGATTTTTTTTTTTTTGTCGTTTTAGTCGTTCTAGGCAGGCAGGGCTTATGGGACAAAAGTCGTTTTAGTCGTTCTAGGCAGTGAATGAGTTAACAGGTACACATAGCTACATATTTAGCTTTTAGCCAGCGGGTCAATGTGTGGAATTCAGAGCACTCCATCCCTTAAATCATTCCACCTGCAGAGGATATTTACTTACTTAGTTACTGATATAAAAGCATTTTGTCCAATGTCTTTACCCTGCTGTATCTGTCTAAAGTACTCTTTTCTTGCCCTGTAAACTGTACCTTAACTGCTGCGCTGCCTGTGTCATCTTGTGTTGCCCCACAGCACCCAGTTTAAGAAGTTCCTGGGGAAGTCTGTGAAGAGGGCCAAGCACCTGGCTGAGGAGTACGGGGAGAAGGCCGTCAATAAGGTGAAGAGTGTCCGCGACGAAGGTGAGGACGTTTGATATATTTATATCATCACTGTCGCTAGAAACCTTGTAGCTCCATATTTTCCTCGTCGAGGAACGGGACTAGAACAGGACTCGAACTCGAACCCGCAATGCACTGTCAGGCTACATTAGAGCCTAAATGCCCGGACCGCTAGACATGGTCCGGGCCCATATTTTAACTTTTTACAATTATTTTTTAATGCAACTTTTTTAATCTACGTTGTCATACTACTACAGTGTCAGACAAAAGTAGCAAAAATAGCCATTTCTGAAATGTGGTTTAGTGTGTCTGTGGAATACTTTTGTATTAACAAGAGGTCGTGACTGAATAATAACTATTAACTACATTTTGATCCAGTTCCTTTTTTCCTTTTTTAATTTTTTTTTTTTTACATTTCCTGAAAAGTAACAGTTTCCACCGTACACAGACGATGTTATGTTGTGTTTATAGGTGATAGAATATGTACAACCATACCTACGTTATGCCTCCGTTTCTATCTACTGACAGCCTCCTTACCTCACACCCCTGACCAGCCCAGGCGCAGAGGGCCAGGTCGGACGCTAACTCCTCTTTTTATATATGATCATATTTTAACCCTTTTAAGACCGGGAATGCATCTGTGTGTCATTTTAAGATTTATTTGGCTATTAAAAAATAGCAGATTTACAAGCTCATAGCGCGGCACTGAGTGCCGCGCTATGAGCTTGTAGATCTGCTATTTTTTTTGAAAATCTTGAATTTTTTTTGCAAATCTTTGAAAATATACTGTATATATTTTTTAAAGCTAACATTTTTGACTCTGATCTTTGCTTCTGGGGGTCCCTGGAACAACATATTTTGAGATGGGGGTCCGCGGCCAAGTACATATCATTTTGGGGGTCCTTGACATGGAAAAGGTTTGAGAACCACTGACATAGCAACCAAACAACAAAAATGTATTTGTAATGTAATGTATTTGGCAGCGGACCCCCATCTAAAAATGTGTTGTTCCAGGGACCCCCCCAGAAGCAAATATTTAGGTTAAAAAATATTTCTCACGATTTTTCAAAAACATGGCAGATCTACAAGCTCATAGTGCAGCACAGAGTGCCACGCTATGAGCTTGTAGATCTGCTATTTTTGAATAGCCAAAGTATAACATAATGCTCATAGCTAAAATCTCAAAAGACACAGTATGCGTTCCCAGTCTTAATGGATTAATAATAGTCGATCTATTTATTTATTTATCTATCCACTTTTTTATGTGTACTTACCCTCTGTCTTTATGTCGTCCTTACTGTGGTGCTGCTATGACAACTGAATTTACCTCTGGATCAATAAAGGTCTATCTATTTACTTTCTACAGTTAATTATACTTTATTATTATTATTATTATTTGTATTATTATTTATTATTTTTGTTGAGCTACTTCAGAGCTGCTGCTTAAAAGACCAGCTGAAATGAAAACATAGTTGATATGTCTGGAAAAAAATACATTTACATTTTTGTGTCAAAAGTCCAATTAAGTAATTTAGCTGAGGACCCCCTGGGGGTCCCCGGACCCCACTGCCATAGAGGCCAGCAGCATGTCTTTTTGTATGGGCTTGTAACTTTAACAGCGTTGCTCTCTGCACCACGTGGCTGCTACAGTCAACCCTACACTAATCATAGAGCTTTTATTTTGAAATGTGAGTATTTGAATCGGTCAAACTGGCAATAATATGTCCAGAAGCATCTTCCATAAAACCCTGATGGTCTTGTATATCATATAAAATCAAAGGTCAAAGCCTCAATCTGTGATTTTTTTCAACTGCTTGAGGAAAACACATTTAGAACAATAATACCAAAACATCTTAATTTAGACCCTCCAGAACAATGTGATTATGCGGGCGCATAATTTATCGCATAATCAGCCAAATGGCACAGATTATGCAGGGTTTTGTTTTTTCATAAAGGGTGCATCATCGCATATTTATGCGGAAACTTCCCGCATATTTCGCCACTTTTCACTTATTTAACATATTTCACATTTTTCGCAACTTTACGAATTTTTCGCACCTTTCTGCATATTTTGCAACTTCCTGCATTTTCACCCCATAAAATCATATACAACCTTTATTGAGATTTTTGCGTTTTTCTGGAGGGTCTAATAATTGTAGCCACAAATTGTTCTAATTGTTTAGGAAGCACAACGCTAGTGTGTGTGTGTGTGTGTGTGTGTGTGTGTGTGTGTGTGTGTGTGGGGGGGGGTGGGGGGGAAGGGGGGGGCTCCTTTCACGCTGTTTCACAAATCACAGATTGATACTTGGGGCCTGACAAAAACTTTCAGTTATGGGATTTATTTATTTATTGTGTGTTTTATGTATTTGTTTGTTTTTAATCCCTGCATTATGTCAGCATGTTGAATGGAAACAAACATGGCAGATGCTTTTTAACCCATTACGATCCTGAGACCCATTAACCCATTACGACCCTGAGACCCATTAAATCGCCGTCTAAATCCTACCCCAAGTTTTCTGGAAAAAAAAATGTTGCTCTATACTGTACATAGCAACAACAACAACCCCCCAAAGAGGTTCCCAGATTGAAAGGTATAGTTACGTATACGGGTTCCTACGGGTCTAAGTGGGTTAAAGTGGAACAGTACACTAAAATATGTTTCTGAATACATTTGAGTCAAGACATAGGCAACAGAAACGTGACTCAGCAGCACTGCCTTGTTTGATTTATTTATTTTTTACTTTTGGAGCGAGGTGACCTCCAGGAGGTCCATGCATGGTACTCAGCCATGCCCAGGATGAGTGCTCGTAGCCGGGTAAAAGATGTGTCTTTGATATCTTATACTGCTATTGGCTCATGGCGCGGCTCCGAGTGCCGGTGCCGCGCCATGATCTTGTAGATCTGCAATATTTGAAAAAGAAATCGTGAAAATGTGTGCAAATCTTTGAATATATATATATATATATACATATACATTATAACTCAAATCTTTGCTTCTGATGGTGGTCCCTGGAACAAAATATTTTGATATGGGTCCGACGACAAATATGTATAATTTTGGGGGTCCTTGACATGAAAAAGGTTTGAGAACCACTGATATTATAGCAACATCAGTAAAAAAATAAATAAAAATTGTTCAATCCCCAGAGGCAAAGATTTGAGTTAAAAATGTTCGCTTTGAAAAACACGTATATTCAAAGAATTGCACAAATCTTCCAGATTTTTCCAAAAGAATAAGAATCTACAAGCCCATAGCGCGGCACTCGGTGCCGCCCTATGAGCTTTTAGATCTGCTATTTTTGAAATGCACGAAGTATAAAATAATGTAAAATGACACAGAATGTGTCTGGAGGAGGTTTCTAAATTCCCATGAGGTTGAACCCCTCCCCCCCTGTTGGCTGTGATTGGCTGAGATGTCGCAAACACACACACAGCTCCCGGTTCACTATGAAATAAATAAACGTCACAATACGGAAATGAAATGCTCTCACAATACCATTTCAGCTCGTCTTTAAAGGTCCACTTCACCCATTTTCAACCTTCTTTATAATGAGCATCAGTGAGGACTACTTATGTCTACTCAACTCTGTGTCTCTGTGGACAGTTCAGAAACCTGCCTACCAGTGACATCATCGGTAGGCAGGTTACAGTATGTAGCAGTGTTGATTTCGTCTATGAGGAAAAATGATCGTCGACTATACCTTTATTCACTGATGAAAACTAAATTAAAACTAAGCTATGATGAGATGACTAAAACTAAGTCTAAATCTATTGACAATTTCGTCAACAAATAAAAACTTGCCTAAAATGTTATCCTATGGTTGGTTGCGCTCGGATGTTGCACTCTGAAAATAGCCGATCTACAAGCTCACTACGCGTCGCGCTGCGACGTGTTGTGAGCTTGTAGATCGGCTATTTTCAGCATGCAACCAAGTGTAAAATCAGCCATTACGACGCAATCAAGGCACCGCCAAAATACATTTTAGTCGACTAAATCAACTGTAGATTTAGTCGACTGTAATCTTATGATATTTCGTCGACAAAACTAGAGAAAAACTGAAACATTTCAGATGATTAAAATGTGACTAAAATTAAATGGAATTTTATTGAAAAGACTATGACTAAAAACTAAATAAAAATGTTCTGTCAAAATCAACACTGTTATGTAGATGATCTGAACTGTCCATAGTCCACCAATGAGATACAGAGTGAGCAGACACAAATCGTGGTCATCTTATAATGAGATGTGAGGACCAATTATACACAATGAAGATAAGGTGGACAATGGGGGAGGTGGTCCTTTTTTAAAGTGCAAATGAAAGCCGTGCTCCAGGAATGTTTTATTTTATTTTTTGTATTTCTTTCATTTGTTAGCAGAAACATTTTAGCAATTGATTGTGTTTTTTTCTGACTCAGATGGGAAAATCAAGAGGAGCTTGAGCTTTGGGTTGAGTAAGTCTAAAGCCTTCAGCTTCACTCTGGAACGCTTTGCGTTTGAATCCTTTTGAATGGACTACCGTAGAAATAACATGTCTGGGTTCTTGATGTTGTTTTTGTCTGTGTTTGCTCTAAGTGTTCCACACGGACCAGGACGACCCGTCGTCCAGTGACGATGAGGGCATGCCCTACACCCGGCCCGCCAAGTTCAAGGCCGCCCACAGCTTCAAAGGTCCCTTCGACTTCGATCAGATCAAGGTGGTCCAGGACCTGAGTGGAGAGCACATGGTAAGAGGACAAAAGACATAAATGTGTGCATTGGATCAAAGTTCTCAGTCGCCATGACTGATTTCAGTCATTTGGATTGTACAGAAGCAGGGATGGGTCCAAATAATCTAATTATAAATAATGATTTTAGAGGATACCTATGGGTGTAATATGTACGTTTACAGGAGGTCATTACAAATCAAATTTTAGAGACTGGATTGACCGTGGGTTTGCTCTAAAAGTGTGAAAAACTGATCTGATCTGCTATTTTCAAATAGCCGATGCATATAGGTTTATATGTAAAATATATATAGGTTTATATGTAAAATATATATATAGGTTTATATGTAAAATATATATAGGTATATATGTAAAATATATATATAGGTTTATATGTAAAATATATATAGGTATATATGTAAAATATATATATAGGTTTATATGTAAAATATATATAGGTATATATGTAAAATATATATATAGGTTTATATGTAAAATATATATAGGTATATAGGTCAAATGAAACCAAATGGACCCTTGAGGGTCCATTTGGTTTCATTTTACACTCTCAAGAGTTACATTATTGTTAAACATCTGCATTACTTAATTAAATAATTGTTATATTGATCAACATTGGCCTGTTATCTCTCCTATGGAACCAACATCAATACAACATGGATGGAATTGTGGACTATTGATTCTGACTCTGACAGTCTACATCTCATCACACGGTGGTCCTGTGGCTCAAATGCAGAATAAATAATGGACCTTGGATATGAAAAGGGTTGAAAAGCACTGCAGTAGGAGCATTCTGCAGACAGTTTTTTTTAGGAAGCTGTGTGTTAACCAATTAAGACCTGAAGCCGATTCTACAAATGTCTTCTAAATCCCAACAGTTTTCTGAAAAAAACGTATGTTTCTATATCAGTGGTTCTCAAACTTTTTCCTGTCAAGGACCCCCAAAATGATATGTATTTTGCCGCCGACCCCCATCTGAAAATATTTAGTTCCAGGGACCTCCCAGAAGCAAATATTTGATTACATTTCTTTTGCTTTAAAACAATATATATTAAAGGATTTGCACACATTTTCACACATTTTCAAAAATAGCAGATATACAAGCTCATAGCGCGGCACTCGGTGCCGCGCTATGAGCTTGTATATCTGCTATTTTTGAATAGCCAAAGTGTAAAATAATGCTTTTTTTTTACCTCAAATCAAAAAGTGACACAGATGCGTTCCAGGTCTAAATGGGTTAACAAATAAGTATCATTCTGGAGCCCAGAACCAGGCCAAACATCAGAGGCAGGGGAGCGGAAGAGATAAAGCCTGGGGAAAGGACCTCTATTTATAGGCCCAGATGCATGTGTTCCTACTGGAACAACCTGCTTTCAAAGAGATCACGGCACGTTTTGAAAAGGAGGGGCAGAGAACCCTAACCCAGGGTATATATGTATTACTGGTATATGACCGTGGTTCTCAAAGTGGGGCCTGGCCGGCCTTGGTGTCGGGTTCCAGAGGGTCCCCCCAGCACAGCACTCACCAACATCGAAAGGGTCGCTGCGTTAATCTCATTGAGTCCGTGTCGTCCCGTCTAACGACCCCCTCAGTCTGCATAATGGAGGCGCGACGATAGCCCAAATTCGCCTATTTTAACAAATGCAAAGTCTGTTTTTTTTCTCCTAGTAGTCATTGTGGAGTCTCATGATACCATAACAGGCGCTGAAACTTCCGACGAGCTAACTGCTAATGCACAACGAGCCAATGCTAGTTGCTTATTTCCCTGCCTGGCAACACGAGTTGCCAGGTACTGGGAGAGAAATAAGACACGGACTCAATGAGATTAACGCAGCGACCCTTTCGATGTTGGTGAGTGCTAAGCAACACGTTAAAGATAACACTGAAAATGCCCGGATGTCTCCTTTATATACAGCACATCAGATCTGATGTTTTCTTCTTGTTTTTTGGAACGCAAATCTTGTATGGGGATCCCTGGCACAAAATATTATCAGATGGGGGTCCACGGCCAAATACATTTGGGGGTTTTTGAGATGGAAAAGGCTCTCAAACATTTTCTTGTCGAGGACCCCCAGATGGATGTGTATTTGGCCGCTGATTTCACTGTTTTCTCCTCAGCACTATTTTCCTGTCAAATATGTTGTGTAGGCACCAGTTGTCTGTGGTTGAGAATGAGATTCTAAATTCTCATTAGACAACATCAAGTGAAACGTCGCCACACAAATAACCGCTGGTGGGTTTGATTTCGAGGCTGATAGAAATTGCGCGCAGCCTAAAATGCCTTTGATGGAGAGAGAGAAGAGAGAGAGAGAGAGGGGTGGGGGGGAGACGGAGATAGCTATCTCTCTGTCTTAATGTATTGTGTGTTTGTTTATGTATTACGGTTTCTGTGTCCTGATGGCTGCTTGGCACACACCCAAAACAAACGTCCGCAAGGACACATAAAGAATCTATCATCTATCTCAGTGGTTCTCAAACTTTTTCATGTCAAGGACCCCCAAATTGACACTTATTAGCCCGCGGACCCCCATTTGAAAAGATTAAGCCAGGGACCCCCATGAGAGAAGATTTTTACGATTCTAGCAGTGATTCTCAACCATTTTAATTTCAAGGACCCCCCAGTTTGACATGCATTAGGCCTACAGACCCCCATTTAATGGCATCTCTATCTCTGGGACCCCATTCATATTGTAATATTAATGTTAATTTAACTCTGAGTTACAGACCCATAAGGGTCCATTTGGTTCCTATCCATCATTTAGCTGGGGACCCCCTGGAACCCCCTCAAGTACCCCTGGGGGTCCCCGGACCCCACTTTGAGAACCAACGATCTATCTAATAAAACACATATAAAATTGAAACATGGAGGGAGGAAGGTTTCTTCGCCCCACAGCGACGATAATGTGCTTCCTGTGTTGTCCTGCAGGGGGCGGTGTGGACCATGAAGTTCTCTCACTGCGGCAGACTGTTGGCGACCGCCGGTCAGGACAACGTGGTTCGCATCTGGGTCCTAAAGAACGCCTTCGACTATTTCAACAACATGAGGATGAAGTACAACACTGAAGGTAAACCTCTCATCACAAGAACATAATAACAGATTGTTTTTTCTAATCGTGCCTGTTCATCTTCTTTTAAATTAATTAATCACTTAATTACAGGTAGGGTAAGTGATATTGTTTTGGTTTAAATAAGTTAAATAGCTCTATATTGTGATAGAAAAATTTGCTATAGAGTGTTTGTTCAGTAACAGGGGTCTTCCCATCTCTCCAGCTCTTAAACGTAAACAGAAAATGCCTTTTCAGATGGGGATACTGAGTTTATCCCATCAGCAGACAGAACTCACACAGGACACAGGATAAACTAGTGACATTAGAAGTGATGACACACAGAAACGAGCAGACACAATGTGAAACTGGAAGCTAAACTGCCCAAAGAAATCTATAGTGACACAGATGGGTTAATATTTTTGCTTATAACATGCCTGACATGCAACAAGAAAAAAGAAGAGTTTTTTCTTGTTGCATTTTTTTCTCAATCAAAGTTTAGCATATCACGTCTTTTTGTGGTTTAGATCAGGGGTTTTCAACTGATTTTGACCCAGGGACCACCATCCTGACTAAGAGCAACCTGGGGACCACCACTATTGTGCGTGGTGGGTCCATCATAGACCCACCCCACACACTAGTGGTGGGGGGTTCATGCACCACAGAGAGCTGGAGAAAATAGCTATAATATCAATATAATAACTTATAAAATGCAGTGATTTTGTTTGAATATGATGGAATATGATGAAGGATTACTGTGATTATGGTAAGCTCACATTTCATAAGGTAAATTGTCAAAAGACAAAAGGTGGCCGCACACACTGTTATAACAAAAGTGCAACAATTTATTTTAGGACGCAGAGTGAAAATGACCAACGTTTCGCCACAAATGCCTTCTTCAGGGTAGACAGAGCAACATGCAAGGGACACTTAAATATGGTGCCTGAGAGTAATACAGCCAATCACAATGAACTTGGAGGACACAGGTTCTAATGGGCCATGTCCCTGCTCACATTTCATATCACACATATACAGTAAGAACTCCTGTAAGTTATTAACACATCGGGTGCCAGCATTTTTTCATAACAACTTACCGTGGGTGCCAGCATTCTCCCCATTGACTGCGCTTTGCTGTTTAAAGCTTCCGCGTGCGTTACAAGCAAATCCACGCCAAAAAAAGCATCGATTCATGTTGTGCCATGAGTCTGGCTACAGCCTGGAACCATAACATTACCCTGGCGAGTTACAACGGGGGGGGATCGCGCATCGCGCATGACCGGTTTTCCCCACAGGAAACAGATTCGGAGATATAGGCGTTTCAAAGTAGGAAATAGACAGGAAGCGGATGGGAGCCATTTTTTTGTTTCCGGTGAGCGATCTGCCACTTCCTTCGCAGGATTACAATGGGTGCTCCCAGAGCTGCTCTAGCCCCGCCTGCGCGGAGAAAAACGGAAAAAACAAAAATACTAAACTCACGGTTCAGACCGTGTTCGGCACCGAAGCGCCACTATGTAAACACACGGTTCAGACCGTGTTCGGCACCCGATGTGTTAAAAGTAAAAAAAAAAAAAAAAAGTTTTTTGTAGAAGATTCTATTTACCACGTTGTTTTGTTTCATCAACAGCATCATGTTGTGAAAAGCTGTGATTGTCTCTCTCTCTCTCTCTCTCTCTCTCTCTCTCTCTCTCTCTCTCTCTCTCTCTCTCTCTCTCTCTCTCTCTCTCTCTCTCTCTCTCTCTCTCTCTCTCTCTCTCTCTCTCTCTCTCTCTCTCTCTCTCTCTCTCCAGGTCGTGTGTCACCTTCTCCCTCTCAGGAAAGCTTATGCTCGTCCAAGTCTGACTCGGACGCAGCGGTGAGTGAAAACTGTTTTTTTGATTGAATACTTTATTAATGGTTTGCAAAAAGTACAGTGGTACAGTTCTACCATAATGTTAAATTCCATTGTGGTCCTATGTATACAAGATCTATACTAGGAGCAGTACAAGTACACAAAAACAACAGTGGGGGGGGGGTCATTTTGTCAAGCTAGAACATTGGTTCCCCAGCTAAATGATGGATAGTTGGGAACCAAATGGACCCTTATTGGTCTGTAACTCAGAGAGTGGACCTGGTTCCATGTGTTCAATAAACATTGATTTTACAATATAAATTGGGGTCCCAGAGATAGAAATGCCATTAAAATGGGGGGCCGGATCTGGAGGGGAATGAGATCAGTGGAGCCCCCTGCTGGGTGTTCGTTGGGCGGTACATGGACACTGGTCAGGATTTTTGCCAGACCCAAGGGGTCGGGCTTACATGAGGCTTTGTATCTGTTTTCTCCATACATGGGCATGGTCACTTTGTCCCCCGGCCCCAGCCAAAAAAAAGTCTGTCCCCCTTTCGTCATAGAAGGGACATAGAAGGGACACACGTCATGCGAAGCCCGGCCATTCAGATTTCAACCACTAGGTCTGGCAGTACCAGGTCTCCTGGTTCTAGTTTATACATATATATATGCAAATTAAAAAATGGTTTACAATTAGAAAAATATTCAGGTTGGGTTTAAAGGGGTAGTTCACCCAAAAAAAATATTTTTTTGCAATCGGAATTGGAAGAGTTTTACCTGATTTATAGTTTTGTGCCGGTCTTTTGCACCGAAAAATATCCGATCTACAAGCTTGCAGATGTGCAGATTTTTCGGCTTATTTAGGCTTGCGTTTAAAAAATGGCTAAATTGATTAAAAATTGCATTCTGAAAATCGCTGTCCTAAAATATGGATGTCCTCACGGGTATAGTAATATGAACCTGTGTGTGTGTGTGCGTGTGTGTGTGTGTGTGCGTGCTCTGTGTGTGTGTGTGTGTGTGTGTGTGTGTGTGTGTGTGTGTGTGTGTGTGTGTGTGTGTGTGTGTGTGTGTGTGTGTGTGTGTGTGTGTGTGTGTGTGTGTGTGTGCGCTTTGTGCGTGTGTGTTCCCAGGCCTCCATGCCGGAGGACCCCGAGGCAGAGGACAAATCCCCTGAAGCCCCCTTCAGACAAATCCCCTTCTGCAAGTACAAAGGTCACACGGCCGACCTCCTGGACCTGTCCTGGTCTAAGGTAAAACGCTGCTACAACTACATCCTAGGGCAGTGGTTCTCAACCTGTGGGTCAGGACCCCCAGGGGGAGGCGGGGTCCTCACATGATTTTGGGGGGGGGGGGGGGGTCCCCAGATGGCGGGGGGGGGGGGGGGGGGGGGTCCCCAGATGGCAGTGAAGTGATTTAAGGACTTTTAAGACCTTTTCAATAGAGCACCGAAGTCTGACGGAATTTACACATCCTAGGTTTGTCTACCTGGTTTGTGTCAAATAAGAACTGTGTTCCAAAAATAAACAAATGACCCCGGCAGGTTTGACTCTTATGGATATGAAGCATCAACTGATGGTGAGAAAACGCTAATGTTACTTCCGCCAAATTAGTTACATTTTCGCCAGAAACAGACTGTATCAAATATAAGTGACTGACTATCATAAACGATACAGAACCTCCTCCCTGACAATATCGCAGAGACAGTTTGTTTATTTTTGGACCACAATTCTTATATGAGACGATTCTATGATGACCCAATGTTATTCTCCATAGAGACATTACTTTACGAACCAGGGGATGAACGAGTGACGTCAGGACTTCTGTACTCTATAGCTCAAAAAAAGAAAAAGACCATTACTGCATCACAAACTATACAATAAAAAACGGTCAAGTAAGTAGGTCGGGAGAGGCTTATTGTCGGTATCAACCCATAACACGCGGGAGTATGTCCCCGGTACAATGTGCTAGATCACAGGTCTTCAACAGGGGGTCCGGTACCCCTAGGGGGTCCTCAGAGTTACTACAGGGGGTCCGCCAAATCTTTGTGTGATGTGATTTTTTTTACCTTAACCACTTGAACCCTAGCATCCCTTTTCTGAGGAGAACTTTAGCCAAAAATAGCCGATCTACAAGCTCACAACGCCTCGCAGCGCGAGGCGTTGTGAGCTTGTAGATCTGCTATTTTTGGCAAAGAGGTATAGGTGTAGAGGGAAAAAAGAGCAGACCACGTAAACAAAAAGTTTAATCTGAAACACAATTTTATACAATATGTAGAGGGGTCCCTGCTTCATCTCTGTCTCAGCTAAGGGGTCCTTGGCCTGAAAAGGTTGAAGACCCCTGTGCTAGATCCCTAGGAGATGGATTGCTGAGGTGGAGAGCGCCACACCTACCATCAGCTCTCAGTACTTACCACAAGACTTACCGCAAGCAAGCCGTGCTACTCATACCCTGAGTTGGCAGTGTCCGGGATCGAACCCATGACCTTGTGGTCTAAAGGCGAGAGCTCTACCGACCGAGCTACCCTACACTTGGTCGAACTTAGGCTAAGGAACGAACTGGAAACCTCATGGCCTCCATCCGGCCGTGAGGCCATTGTTAACTGCAAAAAATTGTAGATCGGCTTTTTTTTTGTGAACGTTCCCCCATAATAGGGATTGTAAGAGCCATATTATGAGCCTTGTTGTTTCTAATTTGACGACGTCATCGCAGGGCTTGGTCAAGGCCAAGGTTGCCAGGGTTACATGGTATTTATCCCTGTCTGTCATCAAGTGCAGGTGTTGCCAGTGGCAGAGGCAAACAGCTTTTGACTTTGTTTCATGAGAGCCGGAGATCTGTGTGTGTTTGACTGTTTGTTTATTTGTGTATGTAGTGTTGTAAGTGACAGATCGGCTAAAGAGAATAAATCTTGTTTATGAACTCTACGGACACGTTCTGTTTGTATTGAGCACACGTCTGAACTTCCTCCGCAACCAGTAGTACCTAAGTATAGGACTTTGGCACTACAGGGATGCTGGGGGTTCAAGTGGTTAACACAAGAGGCATTTTAAGTTTTAAGCATAATGTTGATTATCGTGATAATATTGTTAATCGCAATTATTTTTACCACAATAATTGTGACGTGTTATTTTCATGATATGGTCCCATCCCTACTTGGGTCAGACTTGTTGTTTTCAGTCCTTCACTGTGGGTAGGCCTCCATCCTTCACTGTGGGTAGGCCTCCATCAGCATGGCGTGCCCCAGCCCTCCTTCACTGTGGGTAGGCCTCGATCAGCATGGCGTGCCCCAGCCCTCCTTCACTGTGGGTAGGCCTCGATCAGCATGGCGTGCCCCAGCCCTCCTTCACTGTGGGTAGGCCTCCATCCTTCACTGTGGGTAGGCCTCCATCAGCATGGCGTGCCCCAGCCCTCCCGCGGCGCACGCCGCCACCAGCCCGTACTGCCCGCCTTCCCTCTGCAGGCGGTGGGCGGCGGTGGTGACCAGCCGGCAGCCCGTGGCTCCGAACGGGTGACCCAGGGACAGGGACCCGCCCCACAGGTTGAGCTTCTCCATGGGCGGGGCGCCCACCTTGGACCCGCCGCCTCCCACGTACGTCCGGGCGAACCAGTCAGAGTCCATGGCTCTGAGGTTGGCCAGGACCTGCGCGGCGAACGCCTCGTGGAACTCGAACACGTCCACGTCGCCCACGGTCAGCCCGGCGCGCTCCAGCACCGCGGGCGTGGCGTAGGCGGGCCCCAGCAGCAGCTGGTCCCTGGGGTCCTGGGACACGTACACGTAGTCTCTGAGGTAGGCCTTAGGGGCGTAGCCCATGGCCAGAGCCTTCTCCTCCGACATGAGGAGCACGGCCGAGGCGCCGTCCGTCAGGAAGGAGGAGTTCGCGGCGGTCACCGTGCCGTGCGGCTTGACGAAGGCCGGCCTCAGCCGGGCCATCTGCTCGGCGGAGGACGGGCGGACGCCGTTGTCCTCGGAGACGACGGCGCCGCCGGGGACCCTGAAGGGGACCACGTCCCGCAGCAGGCCGGCGTCCTGCGCCTCCTTGGCGAAGCAGTGCGAGCGCCGGGCGAACGCGTCCTGCTCGGCCCGCGACACGCCGAAGGCGGCGGCCAGCCGGTCGGCGCTGTGGCCCATGCTCTCCGCCGTGGAGAACTCGGCCACGGCGGGCAGCTCGGGCGCCAGGTGCGCCGGGCGGACGCCGGCGAGCAAGGCGAGCCGCCGGCCCAGCGTCTTGGCCCGGCCCAGGGCCAGCAGGGTCTGCCTCATGGGCCGGCTGTGGCGGATGGGCACGTCGGACATGAACTCCACGCCGCCCGCCACCACGGCGTCACACTGGCCCGCCGCGATGAGCGCCACGGCCGACGTGACGGCCTGGTTGGAGGAGATGCAGGCCATGGTGACGGTGTGGGCCGGGACGCGGTCGGACAGGCCGGCGCCCAGCGCCGCCTCCCTCGCCACGTTGCTGGTCTTCACCTCCTGGATGACCGTGCCGTAGACCACGTGGTCCACGGCGTCCCGGGGCAGGCCGGTGCGGTGCAGCAGGCCCCGCAGAGAGGCTCGGGCCAGGTCGTGAGGCATCAGGTCGGCGTACGCCGTCCCCGACAGCAGGAAGGGCGTGCGGACGCCTTCCACCAGGACCACGTTCTTCACCCCGGGCCGCGCCAGCGTCTTCTTGCTCTGGGTTTGAACCCGAGCCCGGAGCGGAGCCGCCGTGGTGCTGACGGAGCGGACCGGGGGGCTGATGCCGATGCCGCTCCGCATCACCTTCAACAGCATGGAAGCCATTTTAACCCTTTCTTTAACTTTACCCGTCCTTTAAGTCTACATCAACACTGCTTCCAGCTAAATCGTTTGTTTTATGACTGCACTATTATGTATTATGTATGTATGTATTTGGGCATGTAACCATGCCCAAATTTGGTGTGATGATGTCAGAGATACGTCATAGACCAGTGGTTCTCAAACATGTCAAGGACCACCCAAAATGATATGTATTTGGCCGCGGACCCTCATCTCAAAATACGTTGTTCCAGGAACCCCCCAGAAGCAAAGATTTGAGTTACAAATGTTCGCTTTAAATATAAAATTATATATATTGAAAGGTTTGCACAGAGTTTCAAGATTTTTCAAAAAATAGCAGATATACGATCTGATATTTTTGAATAGCCACGGTATAATTAAAGTATATATAAAGTATAGTTAAAGTGGTTCAAATTATTGTGATGCTATTTTAACACATTTTGCGGTGGACCCCCTGGTACCCCCCCCCCCCAAAGACCCCTGTGGGTCCCCGGACCCCACTTTGAGAACCAATGTCATAGACGACTGACGTCATACAGTAGATGAGTGATGTCACAGGCTGGTCACATGACGTCAGAGATCCATGTTGAAGCAGAACTGTGGATCCAGAGATCCACACGATTAGCCAATGGGTCTGGCTGTCTCTCTGCCCGTCTGCCCGTCTGTCTGTCTGTTTGTCTCTCTGCCCGTCTGTCTGTCCAACCCGATCGCCAGAGGAAACGTTCTCATTGAACGTTTTTCAAACTCCGTGCATAGACTACTGGAAAACCACAAATTCCGTGCATAGCCGCCTCGCATCTCCCCCATTGTGACTAAACCATTTCGGAGGCGCGCAGTCTCAAGGGAATTGTCGCCGTGTGAAGGACCACCGAGCGAGCTAAAGCGAGCGAGTTGCCGTCCTGAACGTTGCGACATTCCCTTGAGCCTACTCAGCGCCGTTTGAGTTACGTACCGATAGGCACAGAATCGTAAATTTTGTTGTGGGGACTGCTCTACTTCCGGGTTTTTCCGGGTTGCGACTGGTTACGCCCACCGTGGGACTCCCCGTACATATGCACGGAATTTGGGGGTTTCTAGGCGACTATGCACGGAATGACATGCACTGGATCCGTGCAATGTGTACTAATTCTCTGGCGATCAGGCTGGTCTGTCTGTCTGTTTGTCTCTCCGTAGGTGATCTAGTACAGTGGTTCTACAACCTCTTCAGGCCGTGCCCCCCCCAAATAATCATATTTGAACTGGGGACCCCCCAAAATAATCATATTTGAACTGGGGACCCCCCACCCTGACAAGCACTTGGAACGTACTGTAGGAGTTGAGGCATTACATTTTAGTTTGACACGGTTCAATATTTGACCAGGTTTTATAGTATAGTTTAGTATAGGTCTTATTTTTATTTTATTTTATTGTCACCAACATACTGTTAGGATTTAGAAAGATATGTATATAGCCGTGGACCCCCATCTCAAAATGTTTTGTTCCAGGGACCCCCTGAAGCAAAGATTTGAGTAACAAATGTTAGCTTTAAAAATACATATAGTATTCACAGATTTGCACACGTTTTCAAGATTTTTCAAAAATAGCAGATATACAAGCTTGCTTGTATATCTGCTATTTTTTGAATAGCCAAATCAATCTAAAAAAAATGGCACAGATGCGTTCCTGTTGTGATCATGATGTTTTGTGTGTGTGTGTGTGTGTGTGTGTGTGTGTGTGTGTGTGTGTGTGTGTGGTGTGTGTGGTTGGTTTGTAGAACTTCTTCTTGCTGTCGTCCTCCATGGATAAGACGGTCAGGTTGTGGCACATCTCCAGGAGAGAGTGTCTGTGCTGCTTCCAGCACATCGACTTTGTCACCGCCATCACCTTCCATCCCCGGGTGAGTGACGTCATCGTTAACCTTTATATATACATGTCCAGTGGTGGAAAAAGTGCTCCAACATGTTGGTGCCCATTTTTTGTGCCCATAATGACATGCCCAAAATAGGGATTGATCATGAATTGATTAATTTGTTATATTATGGATTTTTGAGTGGTGCCAACCACTCCTACATTTGACTTTGTCCGTGTCTGTATGTCCGTCCGTATGTTTGAGCACGGCTGATTGGTCAAGCTTCACGTGACACGTGACAACATATTGTTGCTGATTGTTGCGGATGCAACCAGTTACACTTTCAAAGGCACCACTCTCTTCACACTGGCTGTGATTTTTGGGGCGGTGTAGCCGCCCCCTATAAGTGAGTTTTGGACACCGACCAAAAAATGTGTGTACCCCCTAACCCTTCCATTGTTAATGCAAATCGATACTTTTTTCATATCAGCCAATCACATTACAGCTAGTGTCATCACCACTAACTGTAATGTGATTGGCTGACTTTGCAAATTCAGGACTGTGATTGGCTAGCGAAACACATGACACATGTGCAGCCCTATGAATAGCAGTATGGACTTTAAAAAAAGTAATTTATCCTTTTTTTAAAGTGAGTCATGTTGTGATGACCACACACCGCCCACTTCACACTGGGTGTGATTTTTATTAACGTGCCACCTTTTTTATGAAGCCCTACGTTTTATTTCAATCAACTAAAATGTAGTTTTTGTTACTTTGTTTTATTTTGTCGTTTAGTTTGTGTTAACTAAATTATAATTTGACCTTTGACCTGTACTGTATGTTTACCAGGATGACCGGTACTTCCTGAGCGGCTCTCTGGACGGGAAGCTGCGTCTCTGGAACATTCCGGACAAGAAGGTGGCGCTGTGGAACGAGGTGGACGGCCAGACACGCCTCATCACCGCCGCCAA
The DNA here is from genome assembly GCF_963454915.1 of Gymnoscopelus microlampas. Taxonomy (NCBI): domain Eukaryota; kingdom Metazoa; phylum Chordata; class Actinopteri; order Myctophiformes; family Myctophidae; genus Gymnoscopelus; species Gymnoscopelus microlampas. Next base: position 51,827,228 of record NC_139949.1, read on the forward strand.
CTTCTGCCAGAACGGGAAATACGCCGTCATCGGCACCTACGATGGACGCTGTATCTTCTATGACACTGAGGTAGAACATAACTAAACACCTACGATGGACGCTGCATCTTCTATGACACTGAGGTAGAACATAACTAAACACCTACGATGGACGCTGCATCTTCTATGACACTGAGGTAGAACATAACTAAACACCTACGATGGACGCTGTATCTTCTATGACACTGAGGTAGAACATAACTAAACACCTACGATGGTCCTCTGTATCTTCTATGACACTGAGGTAGAACATAACTAAACACCTACGATGGTCCTCTGTATCTTCTATGACACTGAGGTAGAAAATAAGTCTTTTGAATAAAACTCCCATCAGTCATATTTTAGTCATCTGAAATGTTTTAGTTTTTGTCTAGTTTTAGTCGACTGAATATCATAAGATTATAGTGGACTAAATCTACAGTTGATTTAGTCGACTAAAATGTATGTCGGCGGTGCCTTGATGGCGTCATAATGGCTGATTTTACACTTGGTTCCATGCTGAAATTAGCCGATCTACAAGCTTGTGAGCTTGTAGATCCGCTATTTTCAGAGAGCAACACCCGAGCGCAACCAAACATAAAATGACTTGTCTTTTAGTTCTACTGGATCTCTTCTCCACTAGTCCCTCACTAACATTTTAGTCTAGTTTTTATTTGTTGACAAAATTGTCAATATATTTTGCCTTAGTTTTAGTCATCGTAACTTATTTTTTATTTAGTTTTTATTACGTTTTTGTCAGTGAAAAAAGGTAGTCGACGAACATTCTTCGTCATAGTTTTAGTCGACAAAATCAACACTGCTCCCCATTGCAGTCAGAACCGCAGACCCAATGTTAAAATGCAATTTAGACAGATGCCAGGTTCATGTGTTGACCTGAAAAAGAGAGAAACAAGCACTCATCAGACGAGTAGCTCACAGTACGTGTGTATCGGCTGCACGGTTCTGGCAGAAATAGTCTCTTAGAAAGGAATACCAGCAACTCACTTTGTTCCATTTTAGGATTTATTGTTTATTTTAGTCATTCACCCCCAGCAGCAGTTCATATCAATTCAATCAATTCAATTTTATTAAAGTGTCAAATCACAACAAGTTGTCTCAAGACACTTTACATGTAGAGAAGAGACCCGACAATCCCACCCTGAACAAGCAATTTTGCGACAGTGGCAACGAAAAACTCTGTCTTAACTGCAAGAAGTGTCAGGCAGACCCTAGGCTCTAGGGTGGCGGCCTTCTGCCTCAACCGTGTCGGGGGAAAGAAGAGAGAGAGAGAGAGAGAGGGAGAGGGAGAGGAGAGACAGAAAGAGATACAGTACAAGTAGTAACAATAACAATAGTAGCAAATATAATAGTGTAGGATAGTATATGATAATATAATATAGTACAGCAATAATGTGTATGCAGTATATAATGGTATAATATAAGAATGTTAAGATAATATACAGTATAGTGTAGTGGTAGTGTAATGTAGTAGAAATCCACGGTCATGCTCCATGGAGAGGCCCGGTCCGCAGTCACAGTCTTGAGCCGCAGCTGGGGGTCCGTAGTGACAGTCCATGGAACTGTGACGTGGGAAATAAAAGAAACTCCGGGGAGCGGGTCCCCGGGTGTAGAATTAGTGGCAGGCCTTACTAGAGCGTGAATCCGCACAGGGTTAATTACGATTGTACCAATGGGACACAAACTCACTGTGTTTTTATATATTTTGTTCGTAGCGCCTCAAATACCACACGCAGATTCACGTCAGGTCTACCAGGGGGCGGAATAGAGTTGGTCGTAAAATCACTGGAATCGAGCCTCTGCCCGGAGAGAACAAGGTAAGATGTGATCAGAACTGAGGAGCTCGTTTCGTGTAATCGACCAAATGGATTAGTCTGATTAAACACTTAAGCCGTGGTTTACAACTGTGTTTTGCAACAAATAACAAGATTTGCAATCTCACAAATCCGCTAATTTAGCCATTCATGAAAATTCGATTTAAAAAATATATATATTTTTCCTAATTGATTAGTTAGATGTATTGTTGCACCCTTAGTCATGTTTTTTTTTGTTTTTTTTTGCAGCACCAATCATTCATTTTTCAACATTGTCTTTTGTTTTCTATATTTTACTTTAGATTTTGGTGACGTCCAACGACTCCCGCATCCGCCTGTACGACCTGCGGGACCTCTCTCTGTCCATGAAGTACAAGGGCTACGTCAACAGCAGCAGTCAGATCAAAGCCAGCTTCAGGTCAGCATGGATCCTCCCCTCTGCTGCTTTAGATGCTGAGTTCACACTGGCAGCTATAAAGATTTATTGATTGATTGAATATTTTATTAGGCAGAAATATAAAAACAGCACAAGTACACAGTTAAAACACTTTGTCTAAAAGGTCTGTCCAAGAAAGTCCTTGCGGTCTTGTTTCCATTGAGGTCCTTGGTACTCAATTCATAAACATATATACAGTAGTAGCACCAAACAGTTCAATATCATCACAAAAATACAGAAAAATAACACTTTATGTACAGAGTCTGAAAAAACAATGGGGGGGAGAGTCAAAGCGGGGGGGGGGGGGGTCGTCTGTCTGAGGGAGAAATGGTACTACCTCCCCTTTTGGCCTCCTGAAAGATGAATTTTCAGGGCTGTTTTAAATGAACCAAGCGAAATGAGACACAAGCATTAATTTCCAATAGAAGCCAGTCATGTGAAGATACAAAAATACAGGCTAATATGTTTGACTGTGTGTGTAACACGCAGTCCTATAGACGGCCCGCGATAAAGGGGCGTGCACTTCGCTTTATACTTATACCCCTACCCAGGAAAGGGGGGCGTCTGCTAAATGCCTACATTGTAAATTGTTTCTATTGGCTTGGAATCCAAGCCAATGGGAAAGTTGTGAAATTAGCAGATCTGCAAGCTTTACAAGGCACTTTTTTCTTTTAACTTTTGTCCAAAAACAAAGAAAAAACAAAACACCTTCTACATAGAACTGTCTTCTGTCTGTCCTCTGCAGTCACGACTACTCGTTCATCGTGAGCGGCTCGGAGGACAAGTACGTGTACATCTGGAGCACCTACCACGACCTGAGCAAGTTCACCTCCGTACGGAGAGACCGCAATGACTTCTGGGAAGGAATTAAAGGTAAACGCCTGTCCCTCGTTCTGAGGTCTAAATCATTCAATCATTTCCATGTTGTAAAAAGTTCAGACATTTTCAAATATTCAGTGGAAATAGACGATCTGCAAGCTCAGAACGCGTCAAAACGTGACACGTTTTGTGCTTGTAGATCGTCAATTTCCACTATTCGCATAAAGTGTAAGGTTTCATTGAATCAAAGGTCTGCATGATAGGGCATTCACGAATAGTGATTTTTAGCATTCGAATTATTCGACCTATACGTTTTAGAATATTCGATTAATCGATTTGATAATTAAAATAATGTTTTTGTTTTTTTGCCAATGGCATTGATGACTCGACTCAAGGAATGCAAGTCAACGTCAGGCTCCTCGCCCGACACGTCAACTTTTAGGGGACAGCCCTATAGGCACAACCTCACATACAGTATGAAATGATTTGACAACAATCAACCATGAATGGATTAGGAAAACTACCAACACCAGAGCTCACAGCTGCGTGTCTGCTGTAGAAAAGCCACTGATTATTCTTTTTTATTTTTTTATAATCGACTTGATGTACAGTGGTCAAATAGTGGTTTGAAGTCGAATATTCGAATATTCTGTCAATGCACTACTGCATGATGCCACCAAAGCTTTCTTCCTGTGTGTGTGTGTGTGTGTGTGTGTGTGTGTGTGTGTGTGTGTGTGTGTGTGTGTGTGTGTGTGTGTGTGTGTGTGTGTGTGTGTGTGTGTGTGTGTGTGTGTGTGTGTGTGTGTGTGTCTCCCTCAGCTCACAACGCGGTGGTGACGTCGGCCATCTTTGCACCCCACCCGGGTCTCATCGTCCCCCCGGAGGCCAGCAGCGGAGGTGCGACGGCGGCGGCTGAGAAGCCGGAGCCAGAACGCCAGAGCCTGGACTCTGAAGACTCTGAAACCATTCCCTCAGGTACCCTGAGGCTGCACCTCCAGCCCTGGAGGAACTACTCACTGTCTTTTTACTTAAACACTTGAACGCTATATAGTTGACCGGAGTCCCTCAGGGCTCTATACTATTGTCTTTTACGTTTTCTGTTATTGTGGGGGAAGTTTTCGCTGAATGTAACAAGCTCACAAGCCTCCAGAACTGAGAGGGAGCAGTGAAGCACATTGGACATGGTGGTCGTTCATAGCAGGGACGTGCACAGATAGACTCTAGGTGGTGCTAGAGCACCTGCCCTTTGCCCTCTTGACCAGAAGTGCCCTTTTGAAAAAAATGGAAAAAAAACATTTTTTATCCAGTTTACAGCAGGGGTCTCCAGCAGGGGGTCCTCAGAGTTACTACAGGGGGTCCGCCAAATCTTTATGTGATATGATTTTTATTTTTATCATAACCACTCGAAACCTATCATCCCTTTTCTGAGGAGAACTTAAGCCAAAAATAGCCGATCTACAAGCCCACACTTGTAGATCGGCTATTTTTGGCAAAGAGGTATGGGTGTAGAGGGAAAAAAGAGCAGACCAAGTAAACAAAAAAAAGTATAATTTACTTGAGCACCTGCCCCTCAAAATGTCTGTGCACGCCACTGGTGCAGAGTGACGGAAAACGCATCACCTAGGCCCCAAATAGGCCCCGCCCATCACATTTCCTAACCCGGAAGAAGGGCTGAAAAGGGAGTATGTACGCTGGGTGAGCAACTCCATACAAGTGGATGGGTGGGGATTTCCGGTGCCCTGTCTATTATTTTTAACTCTATGGTAGTAGTGACGCGTTGTGAGCTTGTCGATGTGACATTCCAATGTTTCTAAGAGGGTCAGATGTCATGTCAGTACATCTTATCTGCTGGTCTCATGCTATGTGTATATTGTCGCTGTCTGGCGGAAACCTCTTATCTCCATATTATAACCTTCGTAAATGAATGAATGAATGAATGAATGAATGAATGAATGGTTTATTTCGGTCTTTTTCTTTCACAACAAATCAAAACAATTGTGTGGACTTTACAAAAAAAAATAAAAAATCAAAGTCAGCTCACACACAAAATCCAAAATCAATGACCGAAAAAGGAATAGGCTGAAGCAAAATTGCTTATTCATTGCCTATCCTTTACAATACTTACATGAAATGAACACCCTACTTGATCATGATGTACGTATGTTCTCTTTTACATGCATCTTTACTGTTTTTTTTTATTTTTCCCTGATCTCCCTTCATGTCCCCTCTCTTTTTCTGATGATGGAGCTTATGCAAAAAAACTAATATCACTTCTTTACAACAATAAAAGTAGATTCTGTCAGGACAACTCATGAAGAATACGATTTTTTTATTGAATATAAATGAACAATATATTTATTATGGTTTGGCGATGAATTGGATCAGCTTTTAGGTACTCTGATAAAGCACATATTCCAACCATAGGAACTCAGAATCCCCTGTACATAAACAGCATTTATTTTTTGCAAGACAGCAGCGGTGAGAGCAGCAGCAAAAGCAAACAGGGATTAGTAGTGCAAACTTCCAGCTTAAATAGAGCGTTCTGAGAATGTAATGAGTGTGATTGATTGAATGAGTGGATGTGAACGTGGAGCTGAGGCGGTCCAATGGTCAGCCGACCAAAAACTGCACTGAGTCCCCCTGACAGAACTTGCTCTGCGCATGGCTGTGCCAAGCGCCACACACATTTATTTGATTGTTCCTTCTCTCTCTCTCTCTCTCTCTCTCTCTCTCTCTCTCCTCAGGGGCTCTGAAGACGGACCACACAGAGGTTCTGCTCTCTGCTGACTTCACGGGCGCCATCAAAGTTTTCATCAACGTTAAGCGGTACTGAGCTGAACACCTCAACAACAGGCCTCAACCACCTCTCCCCAGCCTATTTCTCTGGATCTGTGTGAGTGCGAGTGCGTGTGCGAGCGTGTGTGTATGTGTGTGTGTATGTGCGTGCGTGTGTGTGTGTGTGTGTGTGCGTGCGTGTCGGCATTCTGTCCCTGCTGCATATCTATATCTGCTGTCGGAAAGAAACCTTCTACATCCAAAACCTTTTACTTTTCACCAAATGAAAAATACAAAACAAAAAAAAAACTTTGTTCTAATAATTTAGTCACAAGCTCTTCTTAATGCTTTTCATATTTATAACAAAAAAACACAGCTACACTTAACCGCTTACACTTTCTGATTAAATTTTTTTTATGGCCAAAATATCTGTCAAAAATAGCCGTCGATCTGCTATTTCCACTACTTTTGTCGCGACACTGTCGTACAACAAAGTATATAAACAGGGCTTAAGTGGTTAAATTACGACCAATATTAATGTATTAAAAGAGTTATAAGAGAAATAAAAACACACACAAAGATGAATAAAGGAGATTACAAGGTTTCTGCCCCACACACAGTGACAGTATGAAGAGTGGCGAAAGTATGTATGAGTCAGGCTTTACGTGTTTCTAAAATACATAAAAACATAATAATGTTATATAAGTGTTTGTCTGCTGACAAAGTGCTTTGAAAGACGGCGAGCTTGTCCGGGATGTTTTCTTTTTTCTTTTCGGAAGAGCAGTGACCCCGCCCCCCCTTCCCACCCCCCCCTTGAATAAGGACGTTGAAGGACGATCCTATAGTGGACTGTACAACTGATTGATTGATAACGTTGATTGCCTGTTGCATTTTCTTTCTTTTCTTTCCTTTTCTTTTTCCTTCTTTCTTTCTTTCTTTAATCCATTCAATCCGGGGACGCATCTGTGTTATTTTTAGATTTATTTGGGCTATTCAAAAAATAGCAGATCTACAAGCTTGTAGCGTAGCTTGTAGATCTGCTATTTTTTTTTGAAAAATCGTGAAAATGTGTGCAAATCTTTGAATATATATGTTTTTTTTTTAAAGAAGACATTTTTAACTCAAATCTTTGTGTCTGGGGGATTCTACAAATGTCTTCTAAATCCTAACAGTTTTTTTTCGTTTTAAAAACTTACGTTGCTATAATCATCTCAAAAGGTTTTGTGCCAGGGACCCCCAGAAGCAAAGATTTGAGTTAAAATGTATATATACAGTATATATTCAAAGATATTGCACACAAAAAACACAACAAAAAAAATTAGCAGATGCTGCGCTATGAGCTTGTAGATCTGCTATTTTTGAATAGCCAAATTAATATAAAAAACGACACAGATGTGTTCCCGGACTGAATGGGTTAATGCCAAACAACTGTGAACTGTATGTTTCTTTTTTTATTTGAATTGTGTTGCGTCTTACGTGAGTTGCGTACGTGAGGACGGAGAAGACGTGCGTTTGCAGATCGTTTGTGGAATAACGTGGATACATGTACGGTTGGATGATTTTTTTGTATTGATTTTTCTTACAGTGGCCTTACTTCAGCACATTAGCCTGTGTGTTAAAGATGCTGTAAGTTATATTTATCTGTTGGAATAAGTGTCAAATAGCTCTGCATTCTGATAGTAATCGTTGCTATAGAGTGTTTGATCAGTTAACAGGGTAATATTCCTGTCTCTCCTGCTCTTAAAGTGAACATAAAATACATTTTCAGGTCAAGGAAATTAGAAGCACTCAGACAAAATCACTATAACATTGAAGCTGATTAGTGGGTTCTCCTGGCTGATTGTCTTAACACATTCATTGCCCTTTATCAATTCATTCATTCATCCTGCCACTGGCAGCGGTTTGACCTTATTTTGAGTATTTTTGACGATCCACAGATTTTCTTTTTCAACCTGGATGTAAACAAACGATGTCTCGGTGGAAAGACGAGTCTCTCTTCTTTCCACCAGAAAAAAAACAAAACATTGTAACCGTGATCGTCCGTTTTGTAGTTATTCGGCAGTTGAATATGGCTTGTTTTCACCCAAAAAAAACGTCAACACAACATAACGAGCGACGCCCACTGCACTCTGGTTGGTTGGGGAAATGAAACACTTCCTATACCGGGTACACCGACGCGCTGGTCCAGGCTTTTATTTTTTAGCAAAACTAAACAATAAAAGCCTGGAGATCGAGGCTACTATAGCAGTGATTACTGTCAGAATACAGAGCTTTAGCCAAAATAAACCCCTAAAATATCACTTACTCTACCTTTAACTTCTACAAAAACGTATTCAGTCTCCCGTCTAAAACCACTTAAACCCCAGCATCCTGTATTCTGGGGGGAAACGTTTGAGGAAAATAGCAGATCTACGCTTGTAGATCGGCTATTTTCAGAGAAAATGTTGAGAAAAAAAACAGAACATGCACTTGTATACAGTAGAGACCCCTAAGGGGTTTTAGTGGTTAAAAGGGTTCTTCTGAGACAGTGGTTCTCAAAGTGGGGTCCAGGGACCGCCAGGGGTCCTTGAGAGGGTCCCCCCCCCCCCCCAGCCAAATGATTGATTGTTGGGAACCAGATGGACCCTTATGTGTCTGTAACTCTGAGAGTGTACGGTCCATTTGGTTCCATTTGTACAATCTCAGAGTGATTGATACTACAGTGTAGATTTCGGCGTCCCAGAGATCTAAATGATATCAAATGGGGGTCCATAGCCCGAATGCAAATCTCTTTTCAGAAAATGGCAAAAAAAAGAACCTGTGATCCAAGTAGTTATTATTTAGTCATAAGCCCTCGTTAATCAAACCTTAAAAGTGTCGGCATTTTTTGCAAGCAACATTTCTTGGTCCAATAGTCATTTCTGATTCCCATAGCGCGGTCGATGTCGCTCTGCCAAAAAATAATTACTGATCTACAAGCTCGTGCCTCAAGCTTGTAGATCCGCTGTTTTGCGACACTGCGTGCGAATAAGTGTCAAAACGAGCCTTACATGTGTTAGCGTGTCAACAACATTTCTTGGTTCAGCGGTCATTTCTGAATCCCATTATTTTTCTTATATCCATTTCTCTTCAACCATAGCAAGGAAAGACACTGGTATGTTTTAAGTCACTGCATCATTTAAGTTGCAAATCATGTGTATGTTTAAAAAGAGAAAGAAAACGTAATCACTTGATTTAAAAACGAACGGTTGTTTTCAGTTGACAACGTTAATTTATTTAAAAAAGATCAAAGCGAAAAGTTGAATAAAGGACATACAAGGTTTTTGCCCGACCGTTTGTACCGTATATGCAACAACAGTGCATTCTGGGAGATATCGTTTTTGTAGTTCTAAAGGACTGTCGTCTTTACAGGTTAAGAGACTGAAGTAAGGCCACGTTATGCCTGATTTATACCTAGTTGTAGCTCGCCGAAAAATAGACAATCTACAAGCTCAACACCGGGTCGCAGCGCGATGCGATGTGATCTTGTAGATAGGCTATTTTTCGACATGCAACTTGCAAAGTGTAAATCAAACCTTAAAAAGTGTCGTTATTTTTTTGCAAGCAGCATTTCTTGGTTCAACAGTCATTTCTGATTCCCGTAGTCGCGCGCGGTCGGTGTCGCTCTGCAAAAAAAAAAACTTGCAGATCTACAAAGCTGTTTCAAGCTCGCTCCTCGGCACGCCTCAAGCTTGTAGATCCGCTGTTTTGCGACGCTGCGCGCGAATAAGTGTCAAATCGAGCCTTACATGTGTTAGCGTGTCAACAACATTTCTTGGTTCAGCGTTTATTTCTGAGTCTCATTATTTTCTTGTATCCACTTCTCTTCAACCATAGCAAGGAAACATACAGTATCGCTAGCCTCATAGCATAATTGCTCATATTTCTCATATTTGTAAGGTTTTCAGGAGAGACGAAACAAAAAAATAATCACTTTCTGCCTAAGTCACCTATAGATGACTTAGGCAGAGAGTAAAACAACACATTTCCTAAGTCATGTTTATCTGCCTTTATTTATATCTGCCTAACTCTACTCTCCTAACACTGCTGATTCATCCCGCCTTATTGCCTATGTTGTCAGCCTATCAGAATGCTTGTTACATTAGAAAATCATTGCTGCCTAAGTCATTTTGGAATGTAACAAGCATTCTGATTGGCTTACCTTAGCCCATTAAGACAGAGAACGCATCTGTCATTTTTTGATGTATTTGCCTATTCAAAAATAGCAGATCTACAAGCTCATAGCGCGGCACTCGGTCAATTTGTTGTTCCAGGGACCCTCCCCCAGAAGCAAAGATTTGAGTTACAAATGTTCGCTTTAAAATAAATATATATTCAAAGATCCGCACAAATTTTCACGATTTTTCAAAAACAGCAGATCTACAAGCTCATAGAGCGGCACTCGGCGCTGCGCTATGAGCTTGTAGATCTGCTGTTTTTGAATAACCAAATAAATCAAGAGGATACGTTCCCAGATTGAATGGGCTTAGCAACAATGTCAATTTGACCCAAAAGTGAGTTTTTGAGCAATAATGCTATGAGGCTATAACGATTCCTGGTTCAGCGCTCATTTCTGAGTCCCATTATTATCTTGTATCCATTTCTCTTCAACCATAGCAAGGAAAGACATTGTATATTTTAAGTCACTGCATCATTTAGGTTGCAAATCATGTGTATGTTTAAAAAGAAAGAAAAAAAACGTAATCACTTGATTTAAAAAAACAAACGGTTGTTTTCACTTCAAATGTTTATTCATCAAACAGATCTTATTGTGCCTACAGGAATACTATAGTTTATTTTTCATTTAGCGCAGTTTGGTTCTCATAGTTGCGGCCCAGGGACCCTCAGGGTTCCTTTTTGGGGGCGTTCCAAATGGACCCCTTTTACAGGTCTGTAACTCTTGAGAGTGTACACGTGGAACCAAATGTACCCTCACGGGTCCTTTTGGTTCCATTTGCACAAAATCTGAGTTATGGGGAGGAAGGGGGGGTCCTTGGAATTAACCCTTTAAGACCGGGAACGCATCTGCGTGTCATTTTTAGATTCCTTTGGCTATTCAAAAATAGCAGATCTACAAGCTCATAGCGAGTGCCGTGCTATGAGCTTGTAGATCTGCTATTTTTGAAAAATCGTGAAAATGTGTGCAAATCTTTGAATGTGTGTATTTTTTAAGCGAACATTTGTAACTCAAATCTTTGCTTCTGGGGGATTCTACAAATGTCTTCTAAATCCTAACAGTTTTTATTAATGTTGCTATATATCAGTGGTTCTTAAACCCCCCCCCCATCTTAAAATATTTAGTTCCAGGGACTCCCAGAAGCAAAGATTTGAGTTACAAATGTTCGCTTTAAAAAACATACATGTATATATCTAAAGATTTGCACACATTTTGCGATTTTTCAACAGATTCTTAAAAAAAAAAATAGCAGATCTACAAGCTCATAGCGCGGCAGATCTACTATTTTTGAATAGCCAAAGAAAAATAAATGACAGAAGCGTTCCCGGTCGTTAAAACGTTTGAGAACCACTTGATTCTTTTAGAGAGTTTATCGTCAAAAATCCATTTCAATAATCTGTGGTCTAAAAACAAACATTTTGTGTGTCAGTATTGCAACAGAGAGTTCTATGTGGTTACTAATGGAGTATACTAATGATGAGTTATTATGACTGGATGTTGTTGTGGGGAAGCTTTTCAATACCAATTATGGGTCTGATATTTCATTTCTGATACCGGTTCTGAAGTAACCTTTTTGATACTTGTTTCTTTTCTTTTTTCTTTCTGAATGAAAGCACACGTCAAAGTAAATTATTTACCGTGTAACATTTGCACATATCGTCTGTCTGCTTTTCTAAATAAGTCGGACCCTAATCAGTGCCCTTGTCTGTTGATTTCAATAAAATTGTGAATACACTAAAATAAACGTTCTCGGTCTTAATTTGAAACGAAAATGGCTCGTCGGTGTTGTTTTAAACACAATTCTGAGTCGGCTAATAGTCAGATTTGTGAGTATTAGCCAGAATACTCAATACCGTATTATGCATTGAAGAGAACATCTGTTCAATTTATGTTCATGTCCCTGTGAGTTTTGTAAACTTTATTTCTGTTTCCTATCATTTTGTTTTTTATATGAATGTTTTCCTAATATTTTGGCATTGATTACGCATCTATCCATGTTTATTCTTCTTTAGATTCAGAGCCAAAGGTGAAGTATTCCTAAGTATTGATGGTTAATTGTCTGAAAATGCACTTTAACATGAATCCAGCATATAGAATGTGACGATTCTAATGTGTGAACAAAAACAGGTCCTTGGCCTGAAAATCGTATAGTGAATTAGTGATGAGTGTTATAGCGATAGATATATTTCTATATTAGTCGTGTAAAGTAACTAAGTACATTTACTCAAGTGCTGTACTTAAGTACAATGTTGAGGTACTTTCACTTTAGTGGAGTATTTCCAATTGTCTATACTTTTACTCCACTACAGTAAAGAAAAAACTGATCCAAAACAAAACTATATGATATTTCTTAATCATTTCACCCAAAATGTTTATAACAAATTATGCCTATTAAATAAAAATAACACTGTCTGTCAGTTATGTAACATAAGAGATTTAAATAGGATTAAATCTGACTTAGGCCAAAAAATATTTTTTTTAAATTGCCTAAATCAGTAAATCATTTGGCCTAAGTCACACACGTGTTGCAAACAGGCTCGTAGCAGCACAAGAGAATGTTCATGTTATAGCTATTTTTATATTTCTTTATGGACCCGTAAAAAGAGCAAAACCTAGATTCAGAATTGACAGTTGTGTAGATAATGTTTTTTCTACATTCACTGGACAGGTGCTTAGGAGAGGCATAGCGCTGAAAGAGAGAAGTCTCTCAGTCTAATTACATACACTTTTATTAATGTAACATTTTAGTGACTTGCTTGTGTCAGTAGAGAATGGATGTTCACTGAGACTGTATATACAGTACATGTTAATACCAATGGTTATGGTTTTACTTTATTCCATGAAAAGATATTTGTTAAATGTGACTTTCATAACAGCCATACATACACATGCATTATGCATGGATACAGCTGATACAAAATAATTAATTCATGCACTTTTAATATAATTCAGCACTATGCATTTCAAGTTACAGCCTTTGCTCACTTTATAGAAGTCAGTATGTCCTTATGGAAGAAAACAAATTTACCCCTGAGTTAGACACACCCCACAAACATGTCAACAGGATGTTATAGAGCTATATATGCTTTCTATACTGACGGTCAGATGGTTTTGTGGTTTTACTGAGAAACACACAGAGTGGAGGCTTGACTGACGTCAAACTTATTATAAAGAGGAAGATTTTTAATCCACCGTCATACTTCTAATGTATTTAGACAGTAGCACAACTGAGAGACAGACAGTAGGACAGCTGAGAGAGAGACAGTGTAGGAGAGACAGACAGTAGCACAACGGAGAGAGAGACGGTGTAGGAGAGACAGACAGTAGGACAGCTGAGAGACAGACAGTGTAGTAGAGACAGACATTGTAGAGACAGACAGTGTAGTAGAGACAGACATTGTAGAGACAGACAGTGTAGTAGAGACAGACAGCGTAGTAGAGACAGACAGTGTAGTAGAGACAGACATTGTAGAGACAGACAGTGTAGTAGAGACAGACAGTGTAGTAGAGACAGACAGTGTAGTAGAGACAGACAGTGTAGTAGAGACAGACAGTGTAGTAGAGACAGACAGTGTAGAGACAGACAGTGTAGTAGAGACAGACAGTGTAGTAGAGACAGACAGTGTAGTAGAGACAGACAGTGTAGAGACAGACAGTGTAGTAGAGACAGACAGTGTAGTAGAGACAGACAGTGTAGTAGAGACAGACAGTGTAGTAGAGACAGACAGTGTAGTAGAGACAGACAGTGTAGTAGAGACAGACAGTGTAGAGACAGACAGTGTAGAGACAGACAGTGTAGTAGAGACAGACAGTGTAGTAGAGACAGACAGTGTAGTAGAGACAGACAGTGTAGTAGAGACAGACAGACAGTAGGTGTGTGTGCTGAACAACAACATGGAGAAACACGTACAGATGCTGTTGTTTTTCTGTGGTGTTTTTATGACCTCTGTCCACACTCTGAAATGGATCAATGTACCTGTGGAACTGGGACAAGACACCATCCTGAGCTGTTCTGTGAATAAAGATAAGGTCATCTGGCGCATGCAGCTACCAGGAGGAGGGCCCCCTGTTAAGATCCTGAGAACGAACAGTAAATCAACGGAGGGCGCTACTTATTTCAAAGAGACTTTCAGACCCAAGTACTCTGTGAAGCTGGGGAATCGTCTGTTCATTCACAAGGTGACTGTGGAAGACATGACATTGTTTTACTGCACCAAGGCATATGACACCGATGATGGTGATGCAATCTTCCATCTTGTCTCTGGTAAGCACGACAAGAATCATGACTTTGGAAAGATTTGAACTTTTCAGTAATATATAACTATTGTACTCAATCCAGTAAACATCACCCATGATAAATACAGTGTGAAGAAAATTATCAATAGGTTGGCATGATCTATGAACTTGTGTTATTTTATTTTGTAACAACATTACTGTTTCCGAGTACAGCTGTGTTCCTATTAGATCCTTTATTATGACACAGGGATCATTGAAAATGTCTCCACAAATAAACAAAGACAGATTATTGTTATTTTTCAGTGACACATGGTCAACATTGTGTTGGCATGAAATTGACTTTGAGGTTGTTGTTTTTTTAGCTGCCAAGCAGCCGAGTCAGAGGCCAACCTGTCAGCCGTGTGAAGAGACTGCTGAGGCGCCAACCTGTCAGCCGTGTGAAGAGACTGCCGAGGCGCCAACCAAAGAGACTGCCAGAGATCGTCCTTCCAGGTTTTGGCCCAACGGTCCGCTCACAATCGTCTCTCTGGTTCTCAACTTCATTCTGATCACAGCTCTAGCAGGTCTGTACAACTTTCAGAGGGTCAGTGTTTTAAAGCAGTGGTTCTCAAACTTTTCCATGTCAAGGACCCCCAAAATGATATGTATTTGGCCGCGGACCCCCATCTCAAAATATTTTGTTCCAGGGACCCCCAGAAGCAAAGATTTGAGTTACAAATGTTTGCTTTAAAGAAACATATGTTCAAAGATTTGCACACATTTTCAAGATTTTTCAAAAATAGCAGATCTACAAGCTCATAGCGCGGCACTCGGTGCCGCGCTATGAGCTTGTATATCTGCTATTTTTGAATAGCCAAAGTATAAAAGGTCATAATTATTCTGATGCTATATTTACACATATTGCTAGGTACCCCCTGGAACCCCCTCAAGTACCCCTGGGGGTCCCCGGACCCCACTTTGAGAACCAAGGTTTTAAAGGTCACAGGTCATGAGTAGGGTTCAGATTTCATACCAACAATAATGATTTCAGTCTGTTTCACTAGTACTTTAAAGCTGCAATACAGGAAGTATTTTAACGAGGAAAACATGATTTTAACTAATAGTATGTTGATACAATTCATATAAAACAGAAGGTTCCACTGCTCGCGTCTGATTGGTTCAATGCCATTGTAAACACACACATGGACTGCTTGTATCAGTGTCACTGCAACATCAGACGGTTTACAATGTTCACTGTAACGTGTGAACTATTTAAACCCAGGTTTACGGCGGGGGAGACCACATTTCTAACACTCCTCCAAGATGGAATTCTGTTTGTCCTGGGGAGATATTGAGCTTATGAGCTTCAGATGGGTTTGGGTACCGAATAAGAAATGGCGGGTACCGGGTACCCATAAAAACATGTTTAATTTCGGTTCTACATATCGGTTCCTAGGCGTTCAAACAAAGGCGTTTAGAAGTCCTACACAAACGGCACAATCCGATCAAAAATCACAAATTCAGTAAAACACCGTTGTAGGGAGAAGTATACATCAATTGCATCTCTATCTATAGAGCTGCTGCTTCTCTCTGCTTCTCTGCTGTGTGTGTGTGTGTGTGTGTGTGTGTGTGTGTGTGTGTGTGTGTGTGTGTGTGTGTGTGTGTGTGTGTGTGTGTGTGTGTGTGTGTGTGTGTTCCTGAAATGAAACTGAAAGTGACTTCTCCAAAAGGAAGGAATGGCAGGCCTAATATTATTAATGCATTTTGGCTGTGTGCAATAATGCAACTGCAGACATTGTATTGCCTTTTGTTAGGCTATTCAATATTTGTCTTCATTTCTTTGAATTCATATTTATTTAATTTGCAATAATTCAACTGTATGGCAGGGTAATGTTCTGAGGCATATTGTATTTTATTACTACACAATAGTAAATAAATAATTCTACACAATAAATAAATATGTTTTAAATCTCAATATGGACCCATTAGTTATGATACATTTTGCCATTATCATGTAGCTCTACAACAGAGGCATAGCCATGATAGCAATGGTACACAATAATATTTAAAAAAATGTATATATATTAAAATAGTAATAATAATTTTCAGCCATTCGGCCTTCGTCCATGTGTTTCCTATATTCGGTATCGGCCAAAAATTCGGTGCATCCCTATTAAATAAACATTTGACCTCTTATTCTTTTACAATTTTGGAACCAAAATATGGAACCATTAGGAACCGGAACCGATAAGTAGAACCGGAACCGGACTCGTAAAAAATCCTAACGATACCCATCCCTAATCAACAGTCACATTAATATGATTATTAATATGTGTGTGTTTTGTGTTTAACGGTTTGTATTATTCAGTCAGATGTCACAACAAACCCAGTCACCCTGTGTCACCTGGAAACCCCTCCCCCACTGTGTCACCTGGAAACCCCTCCCCCACTGACGTTAGTACATACACATGTTATTAACATGTTATCAACACTCATACAAATGTTATTAACATGTTATTAACACTATATGAACATACACATGTTTTATATATTACATTATACTTTATATGAATGTATTATTAATGTTGTTCTCAGGCAGACTATGAGAACTATCCTCCAGACTCCACCTACCAGACTCTCAATCCACACACCATGGATGACAACACAACCTACTCTACTGTTACACCTACACACACTTAATACACACACACACACACACACACACACACACACACACACACACACACACACACACACACACACACACACACACACACATATGATTTTCAGAAATTAATTTATACCTACAAAAAAAAAAAAAATCCAGAGTTTTAAATGTTGTTTTTGGCAACTTGCCATTCCCTGCAATTGCATTAAGTTAAAATTCTGGTATTTTTATATGCATATTTTTACTTCAGTGTAGCACTGTAGCACTGGTCGCAATTGTTACCTCAACTCTATGTTTAGCCTGACACTCAGCCTGAATGTTCATTTAGTTTCACTTCATTATTCAGTCTGAAAGGCCTCTCAGTGCAGCCGTCTTCTGAGATAGGGGCGTGGCCAAAGTGGGACTCTTTGGCGATTGGTTCATACCGGCAGTGATGAGCTGTGGATTTTTGAGCTAGGGGGGCTCTATTTTCTGACGTCACGTGCACGCGCACGTGCACGCAGGTGCACATATAGCCGATCAGCTCAGTGCTAGTTGAAATACTGTATTCAACATGTGATTTTTAATGTAATTATATCTTATTATTTAGTTGCATTGTTAAATTGTTATTTTTATTTTTGTTTTAATTAATTAATTATTTTATTTTCCTTTTAGTTTGATATAAAATCCCTTTACATAGACTCACCCACACATAAGTAGTTCTATTTAAAATAATCAGACAACTTGTCTTCGTCTTGTCTCAGAGAACTGGGTCCTCTGCTAAGCGATCCCCTTCACACTCTGCAGTGCAGAGACTGTTGTCTCTCATTGTGAGAGGAATGTAAACACATTCAATTCAAGTCCATGGCTTTTCTCCAGTTGCCTAATGTTATGCAAAGCAGCCAGGTAGAGGCTATTGAGAACGGCTCGCCGCTGACGACGCAAACCTTGAGAGGCTATTGTTTAAACTTTAAGGTGTTAAAGGCTGACGGTGCGTGCTTGCGCGTTTCATGTGGAGCTCCCAGCCCCCCAGCCCCCATAGCGCCAGAGCTAAGGGGTCGCCGACCTCCCCCCCTGAGCACCCCCTACAGCTGCATACCGGATCATCCCCATCCCCCCATTGGGCCGGTTAGATTTTCAACTGAGAAAACCCCGCCTTCGACAGCGTCACCAGAGCCCTGAATGCGTGGCTAGTGATTCAGGGTCTGGAGCCAGGCTATCCTATGTGTTCTCTCAGCCCTACATTATGTTCCCTCAGCAGCATAGATGCTTTTCAGGAAATGTAGAACTATTTCCAAATAAATGTTCAAATATGGTGAAAATAGCAGATCTACAAGCTCTGGCCCCACTCCTCCAATTTACATTATTACCATGCATTATTTTAAACCAGCTGTTTGAGTGTTGAATGTTTAATGCCATGGTTCTCAAAGTGGGGTCCGGGGACCCCCAGGGGTCCTTGAGTGGGTTCCAGGGGGTACACAGATAAATGTTGGATAGTTAGTAACCAAATGGACCCTTATGTTGCTGTAACTCTGAGAGTGTACAAATGGAACCAAATGGACCCTTACGGGTCCATTTGGTTCCATTTGTACACTCTCAGAGTTATGGTGGTCCGGTCCGTGGTCTAATGCAGGGGTTCCCAAAGTGGAGTCCGGGGACCCCCAGGGCCCTACATACATCAGATATTTTCCAAAAATCTTGATATTCTTTGAAAATGTTTGAATATTTTTTTACATTTTTAACACCACATCTGGAACTCTCAGATGGGGGTCCGCGACCAAATCCGCATTCATTTAGGGGTACTTGACCTGAAAAAGTTTGAGAACCACTGGTTTAATGAACCACAATGGAGACAAACCTTTGGCTTTTCTGTGTCTCATCCATTAGGCGTTCTCTTAGTTCTATCAATCAAACATAAATACTAGGAATGCACGTTATTGAAACGTTGGTTTCTGATATGTGATTACTGAAGGTTTCCAGGAGGTTTTATCTGTTACACAGTAACCGTTCTCTCTGATACACATGTATGCAAATAGGATGTTTAGGCTTCAGTAAATATGAAGATAAATTAAAGTACTTTTTATTTTTAATTCCTTAAGTTTTTATTAGGTGTTGATGCCTTTTTATGTAGTGATGGTAGTTTTATTCTGTTTTTATTATTATTATGTAACTGAGGAGCCCAGGCAAATGAATTTCACCCTTTTTATTGTAAAGTATTTTTTTAAGGTTTGACAATAAAGTCTTTCTGTTGCTGATTCTCTGTGTTGCTCTGAGTTCAAATTAATCATATTTCAGAATGGACAAGTTAACCAATTACAGATCTGTTTAATGCAGTGGTTCTCAAACGGTTTTTTCATGTCAAGGACCCCCATCTGAAAATATGTTGTGCCAGAGGACCCCATACAAGATTTGTGATGTCAAAATGATTAAATGCGTCACGACACATTGTGAGCTTGTAGGTCACCTATTCTCAAATAGCCGATTTATATGGGGTTAATGTGGTAATCCTTATTGTGTTGGGGACCCCCTGGAACCCCCTCAAGGACCCCTAGGGGTCCCCAGACCCCACTTTGCACGGTTTAATGATCATTTAGTTTCAGCTGGGTATTTGTTTACCCTGCATGGTTGTCTGTCTAGTAGTGTCTCAACGAGGCCTCCTAGTGGTGATGTGGTGAAGGGCCCTCACATTCTACCTTTACGTTTAAATGTTTTTCTATTCACCTGTTTCCTAGGCTGTGTGTTATCCACTTCCTGTCGATTTCATTGGATATCATTGGTCATCTGACCAGTTTCATTGGATTTCATTGGATCAAATCGACAGGAAGTGGAAAACACACAGCCTAGGAAACAGGTGAATAGTTCTCCCAGAGTTTCTCAAACATAGGGTCATGACCCATTGTTGGGTCACGGACCAGTTTTTATGGGTCGCAACTAAATGTCCTGTTTGTTTGTTTGTTTGTTTATTTTTTTTACCCAAACATCCAAAAATGTTTTTTTTTTTAATCAGAAATTAACAAATGACATTCATCCCCAAAATAGTAGATCTACAAACTGAGCTTGTAGATCAGCAATATGTTCAGCGAAGAGATTTGGTGTAGAAAAAAGAACGCACTAAGTACAGTGTAACTCAGGTCCGTTTTACTAAGTATAGATGGAAGTGGTTTAAATATATACACCCAGTCCTCTGGCCCTCACACACTGTCTATTCCCTTTCTTAACCACTTGAACCCCAGTGTCCGTATTGTGGGGAAAGCTTTTGCTGAAAATGGTAGATCAACAAGCTCACAATGCAATACACTAGTATTGACAAGCTCACGACACGTCGCAATGTGACACGTTGTGAGCTTGTAGATCGGCTATTTTCAAATAGCCAATGTACTGTATATATAGGGTTAAAGTGATTGTGAGGCTGTATTAACTCATTTTGCTGGGGACCCCCTGGAACCCCTGGGGGTCCCCGGACCACACTTTGAGAACCACCGAGTTAGAGCACACATGGTCAACATGCGGCCCGAGGGCCAGACCCGGCCCCTGGACTATCTCAATCCGGCACTCGAGGTCATCAAAGGAAAATAAAACAATGCAAGTCATGCTTTGAGTTCATATTTAACATGATGTAATTGTGTCTCATCAGTGATACTGTATATGAATCAGACAACAGTCCAGATATAAATAGGTTAATTTAATAGTTGATAATGTATTGAGGTGAAATATTTCATTTAAGTAATAATTTCGTTGTAACCTCAGAGTAGACCAGCTGATAAAAAAAATTCTAATGTATGCACTTTTAATATAATTCAGCACTATGTACCCTTTGCTCACTTTATAGAAGTCAGTATGGTCTTCTGGAAGAAAACAAATTTCCCCCTGAGTTAGACACTCACTACAAACATGTCAACAGGATGTTACAGAGCTCCACTATTTCTATACTGACGGTCAGCTGGTTTTGTGGTTTTACTGAGAAACACTCATTGGAGGCTTGATTGACGTCAAACTTATTATAAAGAGGAAGATGTTTAATCCACCGTCATACTAGACAGTAGTATATACTAGACGTATTTAGACAGTAGCACAACTCAGAGAGAGAGAGTGTAGGAGAGACAGACAGTAGGACAGCTGAGAGACAGACAGTAGGACAGCTGAGAGACAGACAGTGTAGTAGAGACAGACAGTAGGACAGCTGAGAGACAGACAGTGTAGTAGAGACAGACAGTAGGACAGCTGAGAGACAGACAGTGTAGTAGAGACAGACAGTAGGACAGCTGAGAGACAGACAGTGTAGTAGAGACAGACAGACAGTAGGTGTGTGTGCTGAACAACAACATGGAGAAACACGTACAGATGCTGTTGTTTTTCTGTGGTGTTTTTATGACCTCTGTCCACACTCTGAAATGGACCAATGTACCTGTGGAACTGGGACAAGACACCACCCTCAAGTGTTCTCTGAAAAAAGATGAGGTCAACTGGTACATGAAGCCACCGGGAGGAGATCCTGTTCAGACCCTGAAAACGTGCACAAAAGTTAAAGAGTACGTTATTTATTACAATAAATTCAGAGACAGGTACTCTGGGAAGCTGGGGAATGGTCGGCCTATTGACGAGGTGACTGTGGAAGACATGACATTGTTTTACTGCACCGAGGCAGATGACGAGCCAGATGACAACGATGTAAAAGAAATCTTCCGTTTTGTCTCTGGTAAGCATGACAAGAATCATGACTTTGGAAAGATTTGAACTTTTCTGTAATATCTAACTATTGTACTCAATCCAGTAAACATCACCCATGATAAATACAGTGTGAAGAAAATGATCAATAGGTTGGCATGATCTACTGTATCAACTTGTGTTATTTTATTTTGTAGTGACATTATTGTTTCCTGATTTCTGTGTTTAATTAACAGCTGTGTTCCTATGAGATCATTTATTATGACACAGGGATCATTGAACATTTCTCCAAAAATAAACAAAGATTATTGTTATTTTTCAGTGACACATAACATGGTCAACATTGTGTTGGCATGAAATTGACTTTGAGGTTGTTGTTTTTTAGGTGCCAAGCAGCCGTGTGAAGAGACTGCCGTGGCACCAACCTGTCAGCCGTGTAAAGAAACTGCCGAGGCGCCAACCAAAGAGACTGCTGAGGCACCAACCAAAGAGACTGCTGAGGCGCCAACCTGTCCTACATGTGTAGAGACTGCCAGAGATCGTCCTTCCAGGTTTTGGCCCAACGGTCCGCTCACAATCGTGTCTCTGGTTTTCAACTTCCTTCTGATCACATCACTAGCAGCTCTAACAGGTCTGTACTACTTTTAAAGGTCACAGGTCATGAGTAGGGTTCACACGTCATACCAACAATAATGATTTCAGTCTGTTTCACTACTTTAAAGCTGCAATACAGGAATTATTTTAATGAAGAAAACGTTATTTCAACTAATAGTATGTATATGCCATTGTAAACACACACATGGACTGCCTGTATCAGTGTCACTGCAACAACGGAGTGTTTACAATGTTCACTGTAACGTGTGGAATATTTAAACCCGGGTCTACAGTGAGGGAGACAACATTTCTAACACTCGTCTAAGACAGAATTATGTTTGTGCTGGGGAGATATTGTGCTTATGAGCTTCAGACAGTACTTACTGTCTATCAGCGATACCAGGGTCTAAATGTCTCAATGGGAGATCAACTCCATCTACCATGCATGTACTAGTTATTATATAGTATTAACATACTCTACCATATGTTGGTTAAAAGGCGATTTTTGTTGTTGTTAAACTATAAGTGTCAAATAGCTATATTCCCACTGTAGACATTGCTATACAGTATAGAGTGTTTGTTCAGTAACAGGAGTCTCCATGTCTCTCCAGCTCTTTAGTAAACAGGAAAAACATGTTCAGGTTGGGACACCAATTTCATCCAATCAGGAGAGAGAACACATACATGGTAACAGGATAAACAAGTGGAATTAGAAGTGATGACACAAATACATGAGCAGATAACATATGAACTGAAACACAAGCTGATACTCTATAGCAATGATTACTAGTATCAGAATATATATAGAGCTTTACATTTTTAACAATAAACATTTTTGCTTTAAAAGAACAATATCCGTACAGCACTTAAAATGTTTCATTAATTAAAATAAGTTTAGATTGCAGCTTTAAGTTAAGGAATGGGGTTTTATATTAAGGTAAAGGATTTAATGTTAAGGTACAGTTAGATACTGTATCCATATGACAGAGAGAAGTAAATGTAGTAAACGTGGTGGACCACAGAGGTGTTTTAGTGTTGATGTCATTATTAATATCTTTCTGTTTATGTGTTTGAAGGTTTTTATTTATCAGCTCGTCGTCACAACAGATCCAGTCACCCTGGCAGTGACCTTTCACCTCTCACCCCACCTGGAAACCCCACCCTCCCTGTGGTCAGTATGTCTTCCATACATACTGTACACATGTTATTAACATGTTTAACACCGTATGAACATACATGTTATTAACATGTTTAACACCGTATGAACATACATGTTATTAACATGTTTAACGATGTATGAACATACATGTTATTAACATGTTTAACACTGTAGAAACATACATGTTATTAACATTCATACATTCATACACGGGTGGCAGTGGCTCAGGGATAGAGTGGCCGGTAGAGCTGCCGGATGGAAGCCGCGAGGTTTCCAGTTCAATCCCGGGCTCCCCCAGAGTTAGTGTAGAAGTGTCCTTGAGCAAGACACTGAACCCCTAATTGCTCCTGATGAGCAGGTTTGTGCCTTGTATGGTTTCCTCTGCCATCAGTGTATGAGTGTGTGTGTGAATGGGTGTGTGAATGGGTGAATGTAATGCACAATCTATGTAAAGCGTTTTGGATAAAAGCGCTATATCAATGCACCATTTACCATTTATGTTATTAACACTGTATGACCATATGCATGTTGGTAACACTGATAGGTTTATGACGACATTGTATAGAGCCATTTACACCTGATTATGACTAACGCTACTAGATAGATAAAGCTTTAAATGGTAAATGGTGCCTTTTATCCAAAGACGCTTTACAACGTGCATTACATTCACCCATTCTCACACACACACACACACACACACACACACACACACACATTCACACACCGATGGAGGAGGAAACTATGCAAGGCACCAACCTGCACATCGGGAGCAATTAGGGGTTCAGCGTCTTGCTCAAGGACACTTCAACACTAACTCTGGGGGAGCCCTGTTTGTATTGATTCTTTGGGTAAATTCAGGAGTCCCAGCAGAAACATAGGATACATGTAACAGTAGAGAGTCATTTTTTTTAAATGACATCATCGAAGATGATCCCAAACTAACAGAAACTACAGCCTTTCTCTCATTGTAAAGTGGCCATGTTAAAATAAAAGCCATTGTTCTTGCATTAACAAAAAACTACACCTCTATCGGGAACGACGCAAGTTGGGAGCGAATTAAGTTGAGAATGTAAACCCACCCGGTTTTACAATCCCCACTGCACCCGTTGTCCCCATTGTACCCATCTGTCTGTCTGTCTGTCTGTCTGGGGCCTTGGCGGATTTATCAATATTTTTGGGACAACCACCGAACCAACCAGCTTCCCACTTACATGCATACAGAGTTCACTCACTCAGTCACTCACACGCAAACACAGATATTTCACGCATTTAAAGAAGGATATTAAAAAAGTTTGTTTTTTTATTTAAAATGACCAAACCTGAATGTCACTAGTAGACAGGTTTCTGAGCTGTCCACAGCGCTCCTCTGAGACCCAGAGTGAGTAGACAGTCATGGTGTCATCTGAGCATTAGTGAAGACCGATTATATGAAGATAGGTTGAAAATGTGTGAAGTGGTCCTCTAAGGGGCCCTATAATGGATTATATAATAACAATACAGTAAACATAATGATATATAATGAAATCATATTATCAAAAGTATATTAATAGTTTTCTCTGTCTGTGTGTTTCAGTATGAGGAAATCCCGATCCCAGTGACCAGACGTAACCAGACACCACCTCAAGTTGGCGCTGTCACAGTCTCTGGGTCTCGACTCCCCCCTGGTGCTGGCTCTGGATCAGACTGTGTCTACTCCAAAGTCCAGATGCATTCTGGTCCTGGTTCTGGACCAGCCTGTATCTACTCCAAAGCCCAGCTGCCTTCTGGTTCTGTCTCTGCCGCTGGTTCTAGTTCTGGTTTAGACCCTACAAGTCTTAACATCAAAGTCCAGAAGCCTGTCTCCACACCTACAGTACAATAGAGCAGTGCTTCCCAAACTGGGGGTCAGGAACATTGTTGAGGCGTTGTGAGCTTGTAGTTCGGCTATTTTCACAATATTTATCTGTGGGACAGAGTCAAGCTAAATGTAATGCCTACAATTCCAAGTGCTTGTCAGGGTGGGGTTCAAATATGATTATTTTGGCGTGTCGTAGCACTGAAAAGTTACAATAGAGCATAACCGTATTTATCACTGGCACTGGAGTCGGTAAAAATAGATCTTCTTTTTTTTAAATAATTATCCTTACACGCCTTTAATATTTTAAAGTGGGCCCTGATCCAAAAAAGGTTTAGAATCACTGCTGTTCTATGGAGAAAAATAATGTTTTTACCTCCAACTCCTTCAGCTCTATAACTCTCCTTACAGAGGTGTCTCATCCCATCTGTGTTCCACACAAACACAGATGATTTGTGTAACAGCGCCTCCACATGGGTTGTTTGTGAAGTGTTTGTGACATTCTGTAGAGCAGTGGTTCTCAAACATGTTCATGTGAAGGACCCCATAGTTGACATACACATGTATTAGGCTGCGGACCCCCATCTGAAAATACATTTTGAATTTTTTACATATTTTTTTTAAGCTCTAGTCTACTCTGTAAGCTCATTGTGCTAAGACACATTGCTTGGTGGCACTTTGTGACCTTTTATATTTTATATTTGAAATGCCTGCTTGGCATTCAGCATATAGGGTTGTACTGTACTTGTACGTCATGGCCAGGGGGTGTACTTGTACGTCAAGCCGCCTCACGCTACTGAAACAGTAGATAGGCTCTGGCCTATGGGCCTCAGGGCTCGGCAAGGCTTACTTACTATTCTCTGGTTGTACATTCTAGATTTCACTTCAAAACATAAAGACAATTATTGTATATATCATTTAGGTGTTTGGTTTAACTTCATGACGAGAAACAGGTAGCTAACGGTAGCTACGGTATTGTATATATCATTTAGGTGTTTGGTTTAAGTTTATGATGAGAAGCAGGTAGCTAACGGTAGCTACGGTAACTTGACGACACATTTTAAGGGGTTCTGTCCACTGAGCCTTTTTCCCCCCTGACTGAAAACGTGGGGCGCTCGTCTGGAGGCTTCCAAGTGCTCTAGTTGAACATATTTGATCTCTCTACAGGCAGAGGAAAGGTAACCATAAAATAGCCAAGCTGCTGGAGTTTCCAAAAACGCGGAGGTCCCAGTGCCTTTATTAAAGCACTTTGAGCTGCATATCATGCCATGAAAGGTGCTATAGAAATAAAGTTAATTATTATTATGAACAAAAACATGAGCTGCACTCAGGACAAAATACATCTTGGTGGACACAGCCCCTAAATGCTGCATTTGCTGTATATAACGCCTTTATCCAACCCACTTTACAATGAACACACATACTGTATCAAATCAATTGCAGCATTCTATTCCATTTGAATTGTATAAAGTGGAGTGACATGTTTTTATGTCAATTATCTTTTGATATAATTTTCAATTGATTGATTGAATATTCATCAGTCAGAAATTAAAATATTCTTCTATTCTAAGTTTATGGACTTTGGTGCTGGACTTTCACACCTGTCTTTAGCCTTAGTAAACTTGTCCATCTTATTGAATCGTGTTTGTGAAAAAATGCTTGCAAATGTTTTGACATGGATTTGATTCTGGGTTTAAAACTTCACTGAGAATCACATTGTTGATGCACAACATCACAGCTTTTTGTAACTCAGATATTGTTGCTGTCGAGCAAAACCTTGCATCTCCATATTTCAACTTTCATGCTTTTTTTGTAAAAAAAACACCCTACTCAGTCATAATTATACTGCCACACAAAAGTAGCAAAAATAGCAGATCTAAAAGCTCACAACACGTTACGATATGAAGCATTGTGAGCTTGTAGATCTGTTTTTTTAAGTAAAAAAGAGTCGTTACATTTACAAAAGAAAAACATGAAAGTTTAAATATGGAGAAGTGTGCAGAGCTTGTGACTAAATAAGCATTGGGAGTTTTTTTATTTTTTACTTTTCTGAAAAGTAACAGTTAAAAAGTAACAGTTTTGTACAGGTTCCACCTGACAGCAATGATATACATGTCCATTAGTCACCAGAACCAGCTGTATGCACATGAGTCTGTATTCTATAATTGTTACTTTATCTGCTAACATTCCAGAGACTCCTCCAGACCAGTTCAGTCTATAGTAGACACACCACCAGACTGAGCTGGTCAGCACAGAGACTAAAGGTCAGACAAATAAACCACACAGTATTATATAGTTGTGTTCTCCATCATGTATGTGACACCAACCTGTCACACAGCCTATACCAGGGGTGTCCAAACTATTTCTCAAAGGGGCCATATTTGAAAATATGAAAATACCTTATAGGGCCGACTGCATCTCCTGTCATTACTGTACCTTTGAACCATAACAAAGTCACATACAAATGCAATCAAAGGGAGTCTACTGGCACGCCTCAGCCTAATAGCCTATGGCTAGTCTGGTGTGTCACAGGAGCAGGGACAACAGAATGCAGAAGGGATCGACGCTGGAGTTTAAGCCTTCTTATACAGGAAGTACAAAGAGAAATGACTGATATTTTGATCTTGAGATCTTCCTGACAGTCATTTGTTTTTGTACTTGCACCTGAATAAAAGGCTTAAAGTGTCCGAGCTCCAGTGTTGATACCTTCTCATACAAATGTATTGCATTAAACCATTTTATTCTGCTTTTTTCACACGTTGCACTGCATTGCTATTATAATTTACAGTCTAGGGGGTCTTCAACAGGGGGTCCTCAGAGTTACTCCAGGGGGTCCGCCAAATCTTTGTGATAGGATTTTTTTTTTTACATGAACCACTTCAACCCTAGCATCTCTATTCTGATGAACATTAGCCGAAAATAGTAGATCTACAAGCTCACACTAGATCTGCTATTTTCGGCAAAGAAGTTTCCGGCCCTGGACGTTCTCAAAGGAAAAGAAAACAATGCCTCAAAAAATATAAATTGTAAAAGGCAGCAGATTTTTAGGAAAATGTATTGAACTCGATTTTAAATATTGGCAAATTAATTTATATTTACAGTTTCAGTCCATACCTGCATTCTACTGATGCAGGTAACTGGATGTACTCAAATGATCAATATAAAATGTTTATAATTGTGAAACAGTCTGTCTTGAAGTGATGCATATCACACAGCTGGCAAGATATAAATCAGTAGGATCATTTATAGTTGATAATGCATTGAGGTAGAATATTTAATGTACTGTAAGTAATATTTTCATTGTACACCAGAGTGATACATACAGCTGTTAAAAAAGAAAGGAAAAAAATCATGCCGTTTTGTTATAATTTAGCGTTCGGCAAATGTGTTGCTGTGTTTGCTCATTGTATCGAAGTCAGGAAGAAAAAGAAAAAAGTGCCCACCCCTGAGTTAAGACCAGACCGCAACATTGCCATCGAGATAATAATGGTTGCAAGTAGTTGCATTGGTGTGGACTGGCCTTTAGACACACACCACAAACATGTCAACAGCATATAGAGCTGTACTCTTTCTACACTCATTGGAGGCTTTATTGACGTCAAACACCTTTTAAAGAGGAAGATGTTAATCTACCGTCATACTTCTAATGTATTTAGACTGTAGCACAGCTGAGAGAGAGACAGTGTAGGAGAGACAGACAGTAGGACAACTGAGAGACAGACAGTGTTGTAGAGACAGACAGTGTAGTAGAGACAGACAGTACCACAGCTGAGAAACAGACAGTGTAGGAGAGACAGACAGTAGGACAACTGAGAGACAGACAGTGTAGTAGAGACAGACAGACAGTAGGTGTGTGTGCTGAACAACAACATGGAGAAACACGTACAGATGCTGTGGTTTTTCTGTGGTGTTTTTATGACCTCTGTCCACACTCTGAAATGGATCAATGTACCTGTGGAACTGGGACAAGACACCATCCTCAACTGTTCTCTGGATGAAGATGAGGTCAACTGGTTCATGCAGGTACCAGGACAGTCCCCTGTTAAGATCCTGATAACGTTCGATAAATCAAAGGAGAACGCTACTTATTTCAAAGAGACTTTCAGACGCAAGTACTCTGTGAAGAAGGGGAATCGTCTGTTCATTCACAAGGTGAATGTGAAAGAGAGAAGATTGTTCTACTGCACCGAGAAAGGGGACACCGTTGTAGACGAAATCTTCCATTTTGTCTCTGGTAAGCATGACATCCTGACTTTGGAAAGATTTGAACTTTTCTACCTATTGTACTCAATCCAGTAAACCTCACCCATGATAAATACAGTGTGAAGACAACGATCAATAGGTTGGCATGATCTAGTAACTTATGTTATTTTATTTTGTAATGACATTATTGTTTCCTGATTTCTGTGTTTAATTAACAGCTGTGTTCCTATGAGATAATTTATTATGACACAGGGATCATTGAAAATGTCTCCATAAATAAACAAAGAAAGATTATTGTTATTTTTCAGTGACACATGGTCAACATTGTGTCGTCGGCATGAAATTGACTTTGAGGTTGTTGTTTTTTCAGTTCGTCCTTCCAGGTTTTGGCCCAACGGTCCGCTCACAATCGTGTCTCTGGTTCTCAACTTCCTTCTGATCACAGCTCTAACAGTTCTAACAGGTCTGTACAACTTTCAGAAGGTCATTGATTGGATGAAATGTGTAACCCACCTGAACATGTATTTTATTAAAGAGCTGGAAAGACCCCTGTTACTGAACTAACACTCTATAGCAATACTAGTATCAGAAGAGCTTTACATTTTTAACAATAAACCTTTTTGCTTTAAAAGAACAATATACATACAACACTTAAAATGTTTCATTAATTAAAATAAGTTTGATTTGCAGCTTTAAGTTAAGGAATGGGATTTAATGTACGGTTAAGGTACAGTTAGATGTACTGTATCTGTATGATATAGAGAAGTAAATGCACAGTACATGTGATGGACCACAGAGGTGTTTTATTGTTGGTGTAACTATTAATATCTTTCTGTTTTGTATTTGAAGGTTTTTATTTATCAGCTCGTCGTCACAACAGACCCAGTCACCCTGGCATTGACCTTTCACCTCTCACCCCACTTGGAAACCCCACCCTCCCTGTGGTCAGTATGTCTTCCATACATACTGTACACATGTTATGAATGAATGAATGAATGAATGAATGAATACTTTATTTCGGTCATTTAGCCATGTACAGAGTTTGACATTTCCAAAAATAAAAATAAAATTCATGGACCGAAAAGGTGTAGGCTGAAGCCGTAGCTTATAATGCCTACCCTTATAATGTTATAAAACAAACAATAACAAAACATCAATCAATACTCAAAACAAAACAAAAACAAAACAAAGACAAAGACAAAATTTGTCTTTTCATCTACAAAAAATAACATGTAATGGTTTAAATGGTTATTAACATGTTTAACACCGTATGAACATACATGTTATTAACATGTTTAACACTGTATGAACATACATGTTATTAACATGTTTAACACCGTATGAACATACATGTTATTAACATGTTTAACACTGTATGAACATACATGTTATTAACATGTTTAACACCGTATAAACATACATGTTATTAACATGTTTAACACCGTATGAACATACATGTTATTAACATGTTTAACACCGTATGAACATACATGTTATTAACATGTTTAACACCGTATGAACATACATGTTATTAACATGTTTAACACTGTATGAACATACATGTTATTAACATGTTTAACACCGTATGAACATACATGTTATTAACATGTTTAACACCGTATGAACATACATGTTATTAACATGTTTAACACTGTATGAACATACATGTTATTAACATGTTTAACACCGTATGAACATACATGTTATTAACATGTTTAACACTGTATGAACATACATGTTATTAACATGTTTAACACCGTATGAACATGTATGTTATTAACACTGTATGACCATATGCATGTTGGTAACACTGATTATGATGACACTGTATAGAGCCATTTACACCTGAATATGACTAACACTACTACTGTAGATAGATAAAGCTTTAAATGGTGCATTTATATACTGTAGTGCCTTCTATCCAAGGCACTTTACAATGTGCATTACATTCACCCATTCACACACACCCATTCTCTCACACACACACACACACACACACACACACACACACACACACACACACACACACACACACACACACACACACACACACACACACACACACACACACACACCGATGGTGGAGGAAACGATGCAAGGCACCAACCTGCACATCGGGAGCAATTAGGGGTGTCTTGCCTAAGGACACTTCGACACTAACTCTGGGGGAGCCCAATTTATATTGATCCTTTGGGTAAATTCCGGTGTCCCAGCAAAAATATATAAATGTAACGGTAGAGGTAGCTATAGAGGTAGCTATTTAAATCTTTTTAAATTACATCATCAAAGATGATCCCAAACTAACAGAAACTATAGTCTTTCTCTTATTTGAAAACGGCCATGTTAAAATAAAAGCCATTGTTCTTGCATTAACAAAAAACTACACCTCTATCGGGAACGATGCAAGTTGGGAGTGAAGTAAGTTGAGAATGTAAACACACCCGGTTTTACAATACCCATTGCACACGTTGTCAGAGTCCCCCGTTGTACCCATCTGTCTGTCTGTCTGTCTGTCTGTCTGTCTGTCTGTCTGGGACCTTTGCGGATTTATCAATATTTTTGGGACAATCGCCGAACCAACCGGCTTCGGTCCGTGTACGCTCTGGAACCGGCTTCCCACTTGCATGCGTACCGAGTTTGAAGTCGATCAGTCAGTCGGTTCTCGTGATACGCGGGGGACACACTCACACACACTCACACATGCAGATTTTTCACACATTTAAAGAAGGACTACCATTGGTAGGCAGGTTTCTGAACTGTCCACAGCCCTCCTCTGAGACACAGAGTGAGTAAAGACAGAAATGGTGTCATCTCATAATGAAGATAGGTTGAAAATGTGTGAAGTGGTCCTCTAAGGGGCCCTATAATGATATAATGCAAATACAGTAAACATAATGATATTTGATTAAATCATATTATCAAAGGTATATTAATAGTTTTCTCTGTCTGTGTTTCAGTATGAGGAAATCCCAATCCCAGTGACCAGACGTAACCAGACACCACCTCAAGTTGGCGCTGTCACAGTCTCTGGGTCCCGACTCACCCCTGGTCCTGACTCTGGACCAGACTGTATCTACTCCAAAGTCCAGATGCATTCTGGTCCTGGTTCTGCATCAGACTTTATCTACTCCAAAGCCCAGCTGCCTTCTGGTTCTGTCTCTGCCTCTGGTTCTAGTTCTGGTTTAAACCCTACAAGTCTTAACATCAAAGTCCAGAAGCCTGTCTCCACACCTACAGTACAATAGAGCAATGTTTCCCAAACTGGGGGTCAGGAACATTGTTGAGGCGTTGTGAGCTTGTAGATCGTCTATTTTGTATGTATCTGTGGGACAGAGTCAAGCTAAATGTAATGCCTACAATTCCAAGTGCTTGTCAGGGTGGGGTTCAAATATGATTATTTTTGGGGGTTGTGGCAGTGGCACTGAAAAGTTAGGGAACCCTTACAATAGAGCATAACCATATAAAGTGGAGTGACATGTTTTTATGTAAACTATATTTTGATGTAATTTTCAATTGATTGATTGAATATTCATTAGTCAGAAATTAAAATATTCTTCTATTCTAAGTTTATGGACTTTAGTGCTGGACTTTCACACCTGAAAAGTCCAGAAGTTTCACACCTTCCAAATATGGCCCCTGATGAACATTAGCCGAAAATAGCAGATCGTGATCTGCGAGGCGTTGTGAGCTTGTAGATCTGCTATTTTCGGCAAAGAAGTTTGGTGTAGGGGGGAAATTAAGGAAATCAACTACCAAGTATTGAAGGTTTAAGTGGTTAAATGTCTGAAATTAACAAAAAACATTAATTTACACAACACTGATGATAGTCAATTAATTTATCTATGAAATCTATGAAAAGGTTTAATCTGCAACACAATTGTATGCAATGTAGTGGGGGTCCCTGCTTCGTCTCTCTCTCAGCTAGGGGGTCCTTGGGCTGAAAACGTTGAAGGCCCCTGGTCTAGTAAATTGTCTCAAGATGTGAAAGACCTTTTTACTTACATTTGAACAGAAGACAACATAAGGAACAAGCGGTTAGGAATCCTTACAACATTCTATTGAGAAACAGTATGTCAGTATGTGGTGATGGTACCTCACATTCTGCCTTTATATTCACATTCATTTCTATAATTCTTCCAGTGTTTCACAAAAATGAAATGTTACAAAAGAAACGTTTTTCCCCCTGGGGGTCCCTAGACCACACTTTAAGAACCATTGAGTTAGACCAAACATGGTCAATATAGACCCGGCCTCTGGACCATCTCAATCCGGCCATCGACGTTCTCAAAGGAAAACAAACCGATGCAGCAGATTTTTAGGAAAATATATTGAACTTGATTTAAAATATTGGCCAATTAATTCATATTTACAGTTTCAGTCCATTCCTGCAGGTCTACTGATGCAGGTAACTGGATGTACTCAAATTGTCAATATAAATGTTTATAATTGTGAAACAGTCTGTCTTGAAGTGATCTATATCACACAGCTGGCAAGATATAAATCAGTAGGATCATTTATAGTTGATAGATAATGCATTGAGGTAGAATATTTAATGTAAGTCATATTTTCATTGTATACCAATGTCAAAAAAGAAGAAGGAAAAAAAATCATGCAGTTTTGTCATAATTTAGCGCTCAGCAAATGTGTTGCTGTGTTTCCTCATTTTATCAAAGTCAGGAAGAAGAAAAAAAGTGCCCATCCTTGAGTTGAGACCAGACAATGCAACTACAGTCGCAACTCCTTAAAACAAAACATTTTAAGGTCAGTCCACACCAATGCAACTCCTTGCAACTGCCATTGAGATACTAATGGTTGCAAGTAGTTGCATGTTGCAAGGAGTTGCAGTGGTGCAAACTGGCCTTTAGACACACACCACAAACATGTCAACAGGATGTTATAGAGCTGTATGCTTTCTATACTGACGGTCAGATGGTTTTGTGGTTTTACTGAGAAACACACTGAGTGGAGACTCGACTGACGTCAAACTTATTTTAAAGAGGAAGATTTTTAATCCACCGTCATAGATCGACATACAGCTGAGAGACAGACAGTGTAGTAGAGACAGACAGTAGGACAGCTGAGAGACAGACAGTGTAGTAGAGACAGACAGTGTGTGTGCTGAACAACAACATGGAGAAACACGTACAGATGCTGTTGTTTTTCTGTGGTGTTTTTATGACCTCTGTCCACACTCTGAAATGGACCAATGTACCTGTGGACCTGGGACAAGATGCCATCCTCAACTGTTCTCTGGATAAACAATATGTCCTCTGGAACATGAAGCTACTGGGAGGACATCCTGTTAAGATCCTGAGAACGGACAACAAATTAACAGATGTTACTTATTACAATGAGACTTTCAAAGACAGGTACTCTGTGAAGAAGGGGAATCGTCTGTTCATTCAGAAGGTGACTGTGGAAGACATGACATTGTTCTACTGCACCGAGGTAGATGACACCAATGTAGATGAAATCTTCCATCTTGTCTCTGGTAAGCATGACAAGAACCTGACTTTGGAATGATTTGAACTTTTCTGTAATATCTAACTATTGTAACCAGTAAAAAGAAAATGATCAATAGGTTTGCATGATCTATGAGCTTGTGTTATTTCATTTTGTAATGACATTATTGTTTCCTGATTTCTGTGTTTAATTAACAGCTGTGTTCCTATTAGATCCTTTATTATGACACAGGGATCATTGAAAATGTCTCCACAAATAAACAAAGACAAATTATTGTTATTTTTCAGTGACACATGGGCAACATTGTGTTGTCATGAAATTGACTTTGAGGTTGTTGTTTTTTAGCTGCCAAGCAGCCGAGTCAGATGTGTAAAGAGACTGCCAGAGATCATCCTTCCAGGTTTTGGCCCAACGGTCCGCTCACAATCGTGTGTCTGGTTCTCAACTTCCTTCTGATCACAGCTCTAACAGGTCTGTACAACTTTCAGAGGGTCAGTGTTTTAAAGGTCACATTGTTCAGATGTCATACCAACAATAATAATTTCAGTCTGTTTCACTACTTTAAAGCTGCAATCCAGGAATTATTGTAATGAAGAAAACATTATTTTAACTAATAGTATGTTGATACAATTCATATAAAACAGAAGGTTCCACTGCTTGATTCTGATTGGTTCAATGCCATTGTAAACATACACATACAGTAGACTGCCTGTATCAGTGTTACTGCAACAACAGAGAGTTTACAATATTCACTGTAATGTGTGCAATATTTAAACCCAGGTCTACGGCGAGGGAGACAACACTCCTCCACACGGAATTCTGTTCGTTCTGGGTAGATCATTTGCTTATGGGCTTTAGACAGTACTTAATGTCTGCCAGGGATACCAGTGTGGAGATCACCTCCAACCACTACACATGTACTAGTTATATTTAACACACTATCATACATTGATTAAAGGTCAATAAACTAAGTGTCAAATAGCTCTATATTCCCATAGTAGTCAGTATAGTGGTTGTTACATGGTAACAGGATAAACAAGTGGAATTGGAAGTGATGGAACAAATAAATGAACAGATAAAATAAGAACTGAAACACAAGCTGATACATGAGTGGGGTTCGTTGTGGGGTTCTCTCTCCTGATTGGATGAAATGTGTAACCCACCTGAAAATGTATTTTATTAAAGAGCTGGTGAGACAGGGAGAGCCGTTACTGAACTAACACTCTATAGCAATGATTACTAGTATCAGAATATAGAGCTTTACATTTTTAACAATAAACCTTTTTGCTTTAAAAGAACAATATCCTTACAGCACTTAAAATGTTTCATTCATTAAAATAAGTTTAGATTGCAGCTTTAAGTTTAGGAATGGGATTTTATATTAAGGTATAGGATTTAATGTTAAGGTACAGTTAGATGTACTGTATCCGTATGATATAGACAGAGTAAATGCACAGTACATGTGGTGGACCACAGAGGTGTTTTATTTTTAATATGTGTCTGTTGTGTGTTTGAAGGTTTTTATTTGTCAGCTCGTCGTCACAACAGACCCAGTCACCCTGACATCGACCTTTCACCTCTCACCCCACTTGGAAACCCCACCCTCGCTGTGGTCAGTATGTCTTCCATACATACTGTACACATGTTAACATGTTTAACACTGTATGAACATACATGTTATTAACATGTTTAACACGTATGAACACACATGTTATTAACATGATTAACACTGTATGAACATGCATGTTATTAACATTCATACATGTTATTAACACTGTATGACCATATGCATGTTGTTAATACTGATAGGACGTTTATGACGACTTTGTATAGAGCCATTTATATGACTAAATACTACTAGATAGATAAAGCTTTAAATGGTGCATTTATATAGTGCCTTTTGTCCAAGGCACTTTACAATGTACATTACATTCACCCATTCACACACACACACACACACACACACACACACACACACACACACACACACACACACACACACACACACACACACACACACACACACACACACACACACACACACACACACACATTCACACACCGATGGCGGAGGAAACCATGCAAGGCACCAACCTGCTCATCAGGAGAAATTAGGGGTTCAGCGTCTTGCTCAAGGACACTTAAGACACTAACGATTTGTATTGATCCTTTGGGTAAATTCAGGAGTCCCAGCAGAAACATAGGATACATGTAACGGTAGAGAGCTATTTTTTTTTTTTTAAATGACATTATCGAAGATGATCCCAAACTAACAGAAACTACAGCCTTTCTCTCATTGTAAAGTGGCCATGCTAAAATAAAAGCCATTGTTCTTGCGTTAACAAAAAACTACACCCCTATCGGGAACGATGCAAGTTGGGAGTGAAGTAAGTTGAGAATGTAAACCCACCCGGTTTTACATTCCCCATCGCACACGTTGTCAGAGTCCCCGTTCTACCCATCTGTCTGTCTGTCTGTCTGTCTGTCTGTCTGTCTGTCTGGGGCCTTTGCGGATTCATCAATATTTTTGGGACAACCACCGAACCAACCGGCTTCCCACTTGCATGCATACCGAGTTTGAAGTCGATCGGTCAGTCGGTTCTTGTGATACGCGGGGGACACTCGCTCACTCACTCACTCACTCACACACACGCAAAGATGTCACAAGGATATTAAAAAGGTTTTGCATTTTGTTTGAAATGACCAAACCTGCCTACCAATGTCACTGGTAGACAGGTTTCTGAACTGTCCACAGCTCTCCTCTGAGACACAGAGTGAGTAGACAGACATGGTGTCATTTTATATTGAGAAATTATATGAAGATAGGTTGAAAAAGCGTGAAGTGGTCCTCTAAGGGGGCCCTATAATGGTTTATATAATAAAAAATACAGTAAACATAATGATATTTGATTAAATCATTTTATCAAAAGTATATTCATATTTGTCTCTGTCTGTGTGTTTCAGTATGAGGAAATCCCAATCAGGACAGTGACCAGACGTAACCAGACATCACCTCAAGTTGGCGCTGTCACAGTCTCTGGGTCCCGACTCCCCCCTGGTGCTGACTCTGGATCAGACTGTATCTACTCCAAAGTCCAGATGCATTCTGGTCCTGGTTCTGGATCAGACTGTATCTACTCCAAAGCCCAGCTGCCTTCTGGTTCTGGTTCTGTCTCTGCCTCTGGTTCTAGTTCTGGTTTAGACCCTACAAGTCTTTAAGCCAAAGTCCAGAAGCCTGTCTCCACACCTACAGTACAATAGAGCAGTGTTTCCCAAACTGGGGTCCGGACTGGAACATTGTTGAGGCGTTATGTGAGCTTGTAGATCGGCTATTTTCACAATATCTATCTGTGGAATATTTATCGAGTCAAACTAAATGTAATGCGTACAATTCGAAGTGCTTGTCAGGGTGGGGTTCAAATATGATTATTTTTGGGGGTTGTGGCAGTGGCACTGAAAAGTTAGAGCATAACCATATAAAGTGGAGTGACATGTTTTTATATAAACTATATTTTGATACAATTTTCAATTGATTGATTGAATATTCATTAGTCAGAAATTAAAATATTCTTCTATTCTAAGTTTATGGACTTTAGTGCTGGACTTTCACACCTGAAAAGTCCAGAAGTTTCACACCTTCCAAATATGGCCCCTGATGAACATTAGCCGAAAATAGCAGATCGTGATCTGCGAGGCGTTGTGAGCTTGTAGATCTGCTATTTTCGGCAAAGAAGTTTGGTGTAGGGGGGAAATTAAGGAAATCAAGTACCAAGTATTGAAGGTTTAAGTGGTTAAATGTCTGAAATTAACAAAAAACATTAATTTACACAACACTGATGATAGTCAATTAATTTATCTATGAAATCTATGAAAAGGTTTAATCTGCAACACAATTGTATGCCCTGCTTCGTCTCTCTCTCAGCTAGGGGGTCCTTGGGCTGAAAACGTTGAAGGCCCCAGGTCTAGTAAATTGTCTCAAGATGTGAAAGACCTTTTAACTTGCATTTGAACAGAAGACAACATAAGGAACAAGCCTTTAGGAATCCTTACAACATTCTATTGAGAAACAGCATGTCAGTATGTGTATTGTGACAGGCCCCGCCAGAAGAGAAGATTTATGTTAAGAAAATAAAAATAAATATTCAAAATGTTCCAAGCTCACAGTGCAGCATGAAGTGAATCGCTGCAAGCTTGTAGATCTGCTATTTTTCAGTAGCCAACATATAAATAGGATGTTGGATTAAGAATAAAGTGACCCCCAGCCTATCCATTTGGAGTTGAGGGTCGCCCTGTAGAAAGTACAACTGCCGTGGAAACACCCCCAAAACGCAAGTCTAGACCATGCGTCGTGGCGCAAAGTTCCGCCGTTGCAATAGGGCCCAACATGTGATGTTGTTATATAGGTTATGATAAAGAAGTGAAACACATCAATTAGCGGATCAGTCAATCTTTGAAATAATTACAGACTAAAGGACCACAGCATGACGGTCTATATTACTATAAAATATTCCAAACATGGCACATTTTTTCAAGATTTTTCCAAAATAGCCGATCTACAAGCTCACAACACGTCACAATGTGACACGTTGTGAGCTTGTAGATCGGCTATTTAAAAAATACAAACTGATGTATATAGGGTTAAAGTGGTTAAACTGATTGTGAGGCTGTATTAACTAATTTCGCTGGGGACCCCCCTGGAACCCCCTCAAGGACCCCTGGGGGTCCCCAGACCACACTTTAAGAACCACTGAGTTAGACCGAACATGGTCAATATATGGCCCGGGGGCCAGACCCGGCCTCTGGACCATCTCAATCCGGCCATCGACGTTCTCAAAGGAAAACAAACCGATGCAGCAGATTTTTAGGAAAATATATTGAACTTGATTTAAAATATTGGCCAATTAATTCATATTTACAGTTTCAGTCCATTCCTGTAACTGGACGTACTAAAATGGTCAATATAAAATGTTTATAATTGTGAAACAGTCTGTCTTGAAGTGATGCATATCACACAGCTGGCAAAGATATAAATCAGTAGGATCATTTATAGTTGATAGATAATGCATTGAGGTAGAATATTTAATGTAAGTCATATTTTCATTGTACACCAGAGTGATGTCAAAAAAGAAGGGAAAAAAATCAAATTTAGCGCTCAGCAAATGTGTTGCTGTGTTCATTTTATCAAAGTTAGGGAAAAAAAGTGCCCATCCCTGAGTTGAGACCAGACAATGCAACTACAGTCGCAACTCCTTAAAACAAAACAGTTTTAAGACCAGTCCACACCAATGCAACTCCTTGCAACTGCCATTGAGATACTAATGGTTGCAAGTAGTTGCATGTTGCAAGGAGTTTCAGTGGTGCAAACTGGCTTTTAGACACACACCACAAACATGTCAACAGGATGTTATAGAGCTGTACTCTTTCTATACTGACGGTCAGATGGTTTTGTGGTTTTACTGAGAAACACACTGAGTGGAGGCTTGACTGACGTCAAACACCTTTTAAACAGGAAGATGTTTAATCCACCGTCAAACACGGACATACAGCAGAGAGACAGACAGACAGACAGACAGACAGACAGACAGACAGACAGAGTACGAGAGACAGACAGTAGCACAGCTGAGAAGGAGACAGTGTAGGAGAGACAGACAGACAGACAGACAGACAGACAGACAGACAGACAGTGTAGTAGAGACAGACAGTAGGACAGCTGAGAGACAGACAGTGTAGTAGAGACAGACAGTAGGACAGCTGAGAGACAGACAGTGTAGTAGAGACAGACAGTAGGTGTGTGTGCTGAACAACAACATGGAGAAACACGTACAGATGCTGTTGTTTTTCTGTGGTGTTTTTATGACCTCTGTCCACACTCTGAAATGGATCAATGTACCTGTGGAACTGGGACAAGACACCATCCTCAACTGTTCTCTGGATCAAACAAATGTCATTTGGAACATGAAACTACTCGGAGGAGGTCCTGTTAAGATCCTGAGAACGTACAATAAAAGACTTGAAGCTGCTGACTATTTCAATGAGACTTTCAGAGACAGGTACTCTGTGAAGAAGGGGAACCGTCTGTTCATTCACAACGTGACTGTGGAAGACATGAATTGTTTTACTGCTCCAGATTAGATAACGCCTCCTTTTTCAATGAAATCTTCCATCTCGACTCCGGTAAGCATGATTCTCTCTCTCTCTCTCTCTCTCTCTCTCTCTCTCTCTCTCTCTCTCTCTCTCTCTCTCTCTCTCTCTCTCTCTCTCTCTCTCTCTCTCTCTCTCTCTCTCTCTCTCTCTCTCTCTCTGTGTGTGTGTGTGTGTGTGTGTGTGTGTGTGTGTGTGTGTGTGTGTGTGTGTGTGTGTGTGTGTGTGTGTGTGTGTGTGTGTGTGTGTGTGTGTGTGTGTGCGTGTCCATGAACTGTTTACTGTACATAATAGACCAATTATTTGTTTACCAACATTGAGACTGGACGCACAGGTGATTGTTTCACGCAATCAATTCCCAACCTGTTGTTTCGGGGTGCGTTGGTTTCAGCACACCCCAACCCCCTCTTGTGTGTTGGCTAGTGAGGCGCGTCCTAGCGAGACCTGATAGAATGGGTTTCATTGCGCGCATACTGGTTGCACGCATACTGGTTCTTATCAGTGTGACGTCGTCTGTTAAGGGGTCTATATGTACAGTAAACAGTTCGACTAAAATATTATTTTAGTTTTATATAACTGCGCCCCCTACAGATCTGGTCAATGATAATTTATATTGATCAGATCTGTAGGGGGCGCAGTGGAGTAAATACAATCATTTACATCTGGCAGACATATTTTATTTTCTGCCCATAAAGTGTATTATACAGAGAAGGTGGGGTCCTGAGAGGCTTCCCACCCTGGAGAATAGACTTTCAACAACACAAAACAGCCTTTGTTTCAGTTATTAGCGAAATAGTTTAGTTTTTTTTTTTTTACTAAAGACAGAGACCTCAATGCAGTGTGATGTTGGCTCCATGAGCAGAGCATTTAGAGAGAGCTCTAGACCAGAGCTAGACGCTGCAGTCTATCAGAGCCGATAGTGTTAAATCTGCTGCCAGGATGCAGTGGTGGAAAAAGTACTCTGATACTTTTACATAAGTAAAAGTAAAAAGTACTAAGAAAAAGTACTCTGATACTTTTACATAAGTAAAAGTATCAATACTGTAGTGTAGAAATACTAGTTTACAAGTAAAAGTCCGGTAATCAAAATGTACTTGAATACAAGTACAAAGGTATTGGCATCGAAACATACTTAAAGTACCAAAAGTAAAAGTACTCATTGTGCAGAATGTCCAATTTTATAATGTATACAAATCATTTGAAAATAGCAGATCTACAAGCTCACAATACGTTGCATTGCGAAGTGAGCTTGTAGATCTGCTATTTTCAAATGGCCGAATATATAAGTCTGAATTGGTTAATGTATGTTTTGTAATAATAATCTAAATCTGCAAAGTAACTAACTAAAGGTCTCAAATAAGTGTAGTAAAAGTACAATATTTGCCTTTGAGACGTAATGGAGTAGAAGTAAAAGTATTGAAATTGGGAAATACTCCAGTAAAGTAAAAAATCCTCAAAAGTGTACAGTACTTGAGTACAGTACTTGAGTAAATATACTTTCCACCGCTGCCAGGATGAATGGTGGTGTTGTGGTTTTTGTAGATGAGAAACGGTGTGATAGTAAAAGGCACGTTGGCGTGACCTCAGCAGAATGATGTTCATGGTAATGGACAGGAGTAGGGGCTGAGCACAGCTTTTAAAGTTAAAGTGGATGATTTTGAATCCACTCTCTTTGCTTCAACAGAGAATATGAAGTGTTTGGCTGTGGAGTGGAAGGACATTTGATCAGGTCCTGTCCAGAGAGGGGCTTTGGTGAGGGGACGAGCAATGCTGCTAAATGGGGGAGAAAGCCATGGGGGCAAAATGTTGAACAGGAGACAAGGAAAGTCAATAGAGATGGAGAGGGTACTGGGGAGGGGGATGAAGCTGAAGGGGAAAATGAGAATGATCAGCAGAAATACTGTGAAGGTGGAGTTGATGGAAATTATGTGGTTAATGCTGAACTTGAGGACAACATTATGAGTGCCCAGGACCTACTTGTTGTTAACTAGTTGTACGAGCTCTTGTTTTATTGTTTTAGTGGATCTTGTTTATTCGATACACTTATTTGTTTTAGCTCGTGCTCATTTGATTTTCCTATGTGTCTCATCTGTTTAAGAAAGTAGGTAGCTGATATATTGCACTTCTCCCTTAGCACTAGGTATACTCTTAGTTGCTTGTTTTAGAAGAGAATGCACTTAATGACTTCTGTTGATTAGTAGTTTTCGTTCCCTACCTATGTTGAATGCACTTAGTGTAAGTCGCTTTGGATAAAAGCGTCTGCTAAATGACTGTAATGTAATGTAATGTACTGTCAGTCAAGTGGAGGTGGGAGGGGTAATGCAGATGTGGAGATGAGGAGTCAGGAGGACAGGTTAAAGATGGCGGGGGGGGGGGGGGGGGGGGGCAAAAGCAAAAAAAGTGACAGAGGAAAAAGGAAATCTCAATTCAGAAGATGATAATGATGCTTGGGTGAGTGACGAAAAGGAAAAATGTCTATCGGGTGTCAAGAGATGAAACAGTTCTTACGGAAAACAAAAATTATGAGGATGATCAAAGTTGAGAAATGACTTCCCAGAGAGAAAGGTTTTTGTGAAGGCTGCCAGACTAAACATGAGGATAACAGGAAGAGGGTGTTTTACCAAGCAAGAGCTTTTCAGGTTAAAAAAAAAACATTGGTGCAGAGGGTTGACACAGAGTAGGTGGATGATGGTGGTGATGCCTTTGGGTTCCTTTGCTGTGCTGAATTGAGTCCTCCTTTTCAAGACATAGAACTGGTGAGTCACAGCAAGGAAGAGGAATCTACAGATGAGGAGAACCCTTTCCCAGAGTTGGAACTGAGTCTTGACTCAAAGAGCTACTAGGGAGGGCTACTAATGGAAATAAGACGGTGTCAAAACCTTGACTTGTACTGTACTGTACTGTTGATGACAAGCATGTTGTACAGTGTTGTTTCAAAGGACAGACAGGGTGTGGAGAAGGACTCGGTAGAAAGGACATTCCGTGGCATTCAATTTAATAGCTGAACCCTCTGTATCAATTGAATGTTTATTGTTTGTAGAATGTGGGAGGATTGATCTGATTTAATTGTGAAATATAGCTGTCTTGTTGTTTTTAAGGAAGGCATTATTTTTAATTACTGTACTTTATGTGATAATATTCTATGACCATATTGTATAGTGTGTGTGAAAACACAGGCCTTGTTTAAATAATGATTTTTATAAAAAAAACATCTCTCTCTCACAGCTACCAAGCTGCCAACCAACCAGGCCAAAGACTGTGACTGTCAGAAGGATGTTTGGCCGTTGGTGTCCCTGGCTGTTAACTTCATTCTGATCACAGCACTAGCAGCAGGTCTGTACAACATATACAAGGTCACAGGTCATGAGTAGGGTTCAGATTTCATATGATAATCAAATGTGGATTAGAATTGCAAAACTGTTTTTGAAATTGTTATTTTAAAAACACATAATTTTCACATAATTGTGGTGTACGCCAGTAGGGACCAAGGGGCAAGTCCTAGATATTTACGATGAGGCCGACAAAATGGCCAGAGTGGCGCTGTTTTACCCTGCGCCGACCTGTGGTGTCAGAAAGAATTTATTTTAACCCAAGTGAATGGGTTTTTTGACAAACTTTAGACTAGATTTTCTTACTGTAATAAAAATTGTCATAAATTCTATATGCTTCCAGTCGCTAGTTTAAAGTCTCCTTTCAATCATCAGGATATGCGTTTTTCTAAATTATGGTCCTATTTATTATAAAATTGACGATAAAGTAGGCTATTCTCTAGGAGGGGCGGGATGATTTGATTGACAAGCAACACAACCAATAGCATTCATTCCCCGCCCCCCGCTCTTGATTGACAAGCTACCCAACCAA
Organism: Gymnoscopelus microlampas; assembly: GCF_963454915.1. NCBI lineage: Eukaryota > Metazoa > Chordata > Actinopteri > Myctophiformes > Myctophidae > Gymnoscopelus > Gymnoscopelus microlampas. Next base: position 51,872,085 of record NC_139949.1, read on the forward strand.
TAATGGTCTGGTCTCATTCTGACGCGTATTGAAAGATGGCGGACCTACAGTCTTGCAACAATCGGCTTCATTTTCGGTCTATAGAAAGCAGCGGAGGGGGTTTGTCCATCTCATTTATACAGTCTATGGTAGGGACGCTAGTTAAAGTTAGAGATAGAGTCTCCTCAATTTTATTGTAGGATTAATAATGATCATTCATTAATCCTGCTAGAGGCTGAATCGAACTTCTGTCTAAACTGTTCTACACATCATAAAATGTCTCAGAAACATAATTATTTCTACACAAAATGTAAATGTTTGACAAATGCTGCTGGTCTAGGATGTGAATATCATTAATGAACATATAAATGACTAGAATATAAATGTGATCAACAGTCACATTAATATGATTATTAATATGTGTGTGTTTTGTGTTTGAAGGTTTTTATTATTCAGTCAGATGTCACAACAGACCCAGTCACCCTGTGTCACCTGGAAACCCCTCCCCCACTGTGTCACCTGGAAACCCCTCCCCCACTGTGTCACCTGGAAACCCCTCCCCCACTGACGTTAGTACATACACATGTTATTAATGTGTCATACTTAATGAACATACACATGTTTTATATGATATATGTTTTTTACTGTATATTAATGTGTTATTAATGTTGTTCTCAGGTAGCCTATGAGAACTGTCCTCCAGACTCCACCTACCAGACTCTCAATCCACACACCATGGATGACAACACAACCTACTCTACTGTTACACCTACACACACTTAATACACACACACACACACACACACACACACACACACACTCACACTCACACTCACACTCACACACACACACACACACACACACACACACACACACACACACACACACACACACACACACACACACACACACACACACACATGATTTTCACATGATTTTCAGAAATTAACAAAGAGTTTTAAATGTTGTTTTTGGCAACTGCCATTCCCTGCAATTACATTTTAAGTTAAAATGCAGGTCTTTTTTAATGCATATTTTTGCTTCCTGAAAATGTGTCGCATATCAATCTGATTTCAGATCATCTTTTCTAAATGCACGTCAGTGTAACCCTGGTCGCAATTCTGTTGCAGAATTTTAGAAATATTGATTTGGTTTCACTGTTGCTTGTTCGCGGTCATAACTACAGTATGTTACCTCAGCTCTATGTTTAGCCACTCAGCTACTTTAGACACTCAGCCTGAATGTTCATTTGGTTTCACTCCATTATTCAGCCTGAAAGGCCTCTCAGGGAAGCCGTTTTTTGAGATAGGGGCGTGACCAAAGTGGGACTCTTTGGCGATTTGTTCATACATCATCCCCATCGCCCCCATTGGCCCGGTTAAATTTTCAACCGTGAAAATCAGCATCACCTGGATGCGTGGCCAGTGATTCAGGGTCTGGAGCCAGGCTACCCTATATGTTCTCTCAGCCCTAGTATATGTTCCCTCAGCATCATAGAGAGGGCCCTTCTATAATGTGCTGTTAGGGTCCCCTGAAGGGGGGGGGGGGCACCGGGGGGGGGCACCACCCCAAAGGGCGATGCCCCTGATATGTGATTCCTGAAGGTTTCCAGGAGGAACATACACCTGTTATACAGTAACAGTTCTCTCTGATACCAGCCTGATCGCCAGAGAATTAGTATACATTGCACGGATTTGTGCACGTCATTCCGTGCATAGTCGCCTAGAAACCCCCAAATTCCGTGCATATGTACGGGGAGTCCCACGGTGGGCGTAACCAGTCGCAACCCGGAAAAACCAGGAAGTAGAGCAGTCCCCACAACAAAATTTACGATTCTGTGCCTATCGGTACGTAACTCAAACGCCGCTGAGTAGGCTCAAGGGAATGTCGCAATGTTCAGGACGGCAACTCGCTCGCTTTAGCTCGCTCGGTGGTCCTTCACACGGCGACAATTCCCTTGAGACTGCGCGGCTCCGAAATGGTTTAGTCACAATGGGGGAGATGCGAGGCGGCTATGCACGGAATTTGTGGTTTTCCAGTAGTCTATGCACGGATTTTGAGAAACGTTGAAAAACGTTCAATGAGAACGTTTCCTCTGGCGATCGGGTTGCTGATACACATGTATGCAAATAGGATGTTTAGGCTTCAGTAAATAATATGAAGATAAATTAAAGTACTTTTTTTATTTTTTATTCCTTAAGTTTTTATTAGGTGTTGATGAACATCTGGAAATGTATTAGAACGTAATTTATGTTGAACAGCTCACTTTAGAATATAGGCTTTAAATTATTTTATCACTTGATTTGCCTAAAGATAGAATAGGATATTGACTGGTTGAAATGACTGCTGAGGTGCACTCGAAGGCTTGCAGCAGGCAGAGGCCTGCATTTCCTGTATGAGAGCTGCACTCGCGGCGTACGTGCAGCAGGCAGACGCCTGCATTTCCTGTATGAGATCTGCACTTGCTGCGTACGTGACATACAGCCTGCATCTATGGCTGATCAGTGAGGTCATAGAGTGCCCAAGATGTGATTTAACCTAATGTTACATGCAAGTGTGAATCATTTGATTTTCTGATGTTATTAATTATTTAATTTACTCATGTATAATTGCTGATAATATGCAGTATAATTGCATTTACTGAATTATGCTCAGGTATAAGACACATTTTGGGGGACATTTAACCCCTCAGTATGCCCATATATGGCCATGCTGATAATGTCGTGCAAGGTGCAAAGTAAGCGTTTTTTTTGTGTGTGCGGGTGGCTGTTGGCAAAGTCACACATACACACACATACAGACACACTGACTTCTGAGTATCACCTATAGCGTCTGACTTCTAAGAATAGACATGCACGCCTATGTGCACGCAAATACACACACACTGACTTTCTTAACTTTCGAAAAGTCACCTACGTGCACACCCACGTGCACACACATACACACACTGATGTCTGGAGAGCTTCCTTTAGACCTTACTACTGTATAAAGGGGCTCTCACAAGAGCATCACAGGAGAGACAGAGGCTGAGGGAGACTTGGGAGGTTTTGGACACGGACGGCTGTTGGGGGCCCTTCGGGCCCCTTGGGCTCTTAGGTTTTTGTGGCTTCTTCTCTTGCACCTTGCTCAGATGTTAAACAGTCATGGCTCCACATGGAGGAAGGTAAAACTTACTTAAATTAGGAAGGTAAAATATTACATAAACAATTAATTAAATCAAAAAGGGTAAATTTCTCTATTTTGAGATCTACTTTAAGGACATTTTTGGAATTACCAAATTTAGACTGGCCTGTATTTCAGGCTGAATGAGATCTAAATGGAACCTCCTCTTTTTAATCTAAATTATAAATTAGTTTAGGACAAGCCTAACTTAAGGCATTTGTAAATCTGACCATACAGACATGAAACCTTACTAGATTTCATTTCTATTTGTATTTTGTATTTTGTATTGTTAAATACACATCTGTAATCCCACTATGAACTGAGCAAATAAAGGGAAGCTTTTAATCTTCCAAAAAGTCTCATTTTCTGAGTTAGCGTTATAAAGATAAATAGGGGTTTCTTTTGAAGGACACCACCACGCCCTCGGTGAGTATAGAGAATTCCACACAACGGCTGATACACATTTACAGATACCATACACACTTCGTGCTGTATACCTTGCCGTGGTGGGGAAGCTTGTGTGTCTCCATGACCTGGGTAGCTATACCGACGGGGGCTTAGCCCCCAGCAGGTTCAACCATGTCGGGCAGGTATTCCAGGTAGAGTCCCGACAAAAATCAGCACCTGGCCCTCCAGGTTGGGGGTTGGGCGTGGGGCTAACGACCCCACCCCGTAAAAAACATCCTTGTTACGGAAACTTTAACGAAAAATACCGACACGGACCTAGCAGTAGACTGGAGCCAACCAATTGGCGGCATGACCTCTTCTGATGAAAGCCTTCAACAGGAAGTCAGGAGAGCGAAAACCAGTCTGCTCGGGCCCAAAAATAAGATCCGCCTAGGCGCATGGAATGTCCGCACCATGTTCGAGACATCCAAAACTGCACAAGTCATCCGCGAAATGAGGAGATACAGACTGGACATTCTAGGGATTAGTGAATGCCGATGGACCGGCTCTGGACGCCAAGTGTCAAGCGATGGCTCAGTTATACTCCACTCTGGGCACGATGACCAACACGCGCGTGGCGTGGCCCTCATAATCACGAAGGAGAAGGCTAGCACCTTGCTAGAATGGGAACCCCTCAGTGATAGGCTTATTAGGGCCCGCTTTAACTCCAAACACTGCAAGCTCACCATCATCCAGTGTTACGCACCAACTAACGAAGCGGAGGAGGACAATAAAGATGACTGGTATGAGGAGCTACAACAGGCAGTCTCTAAAGTCCCCCAGCACGATATGCTTCTGATCATGGGAGACCTAAATGCCAAGGTGGGAGCTGATAATTCGAATTGTGAGAGAGCAATGGGAAGGCACGGATGCGGTGTGATGAATGACAATGGTGAACGTCTTGTTGACTTTTGCATGAACAACAACTGTGTCATTGGCGGCACCATCTTTCCACATAGAACAATCCACAAGCTCACATGGAAATCACCTGATGGTTCCACCATCAACCAGATTGACCATATTATGATAAATGGAAAGTGGCGCAGGTCACTTCAAGATGTCAGAGTTTGTCGTGGAGCTGATGCCAACAGTGGCCACTACCTTATAACAGCCACCATCAAGCTGAAACTAAGGAAAGTGGCAAAGCAGAGTCAGTATAGGAAACATCTAGATGTAGCCAAGCTGAAATGCCCCAAAACCAACAGGGAGTTTGTATTGGAGCTGAGGAAACGCTCTAGTGCTCTGGCTAACACAGAAGACCCAGATATTAACAACGACTGGGAGACCATCAAAAAGCTCTACATAGAGACAGCCACCAAAGTCATAGGCTACAGAAGAAGGAAGAACAAGGAATGGCTAACCCCAGACACATGGAAGAAGATAGATGAACGGAAAGAACTGAAGACCAAGATGTTGTGCACCAAATCACCTAGGCTTCTAGAGCGGATTCAAGAAGCCTATAAGGAAAAGGACAGACAGGTGAAGAAGAGCGCCAAAAGCGACAAGAGGGCCTTCGTAGAGGACATGGCAAATCAAGCAGAGCAAGCTGCAGCAAAAGGCGAGATGAGTACAATTTACAACATCACAAAGAAGCTCAGTGGCAAGTACACCAGCCAGTCAGCCTCTGTCAAAGACAAGGACGGCAACATCCTCAGGACAGAGCAAGAACAGACCGCGAGATGGGCACAACATTTTCGCGAGGTACTCAACTGCCTAGCGCCAGATGACCCTGCTAACCCTCCACCAGCAGAGGATGTCCTCAACATTGACACCAGTCCCCCAACTAATGAAGAGGTAAAGCTTGCCATCAAAGCCATGAAGTGTGGGAAAGCTGCCGGCATAGACTCAATACATTCAGAGATGCTGAAAGCCGACCTTAATACCTCAAGCAAGGTGCTCGCAGACCTCTTCAGAAACATCTGGGAGAAGGAAACGATACCTGAAGACTGGGACAAGGGCCTGATAGTCAAAATCCCCAAGAAAGGAAACCAGCAAAACTGCGACAATTGGCGTGGAATCACACTGCTGTCGATACCATCAAAAGTTTTCTGCAGGATCCTAATTGGCAGAATTGATTCCGCTGTTGATCAGACCCTGAGAGACGAACAGGCAGGATTTAGGAGAGAGAGGGGATGCACAGACCAGATCTTTGCTTTGAAAAACATCATAGAGCAGTGTATAGAATGGAACGCCGCACTGTACATCAACTTCATCGACTTCCGGAAAGCATTTGACAGCCTGCACCGTGACACCCTGTGGAAGATCGCGAGATCATATGGAATTCCTCCCAAAATGGTCTCACTGATGGGGTTGTTCTATCGTCACTTCCAATGCAGTGTACTTGTTAATGGTAAACCATCCGAATGGTTCCCAGTGGAGTCCGGTGTACGACAAGGGTGTATCATGTCCTCCATTCTCTTCCTGATGGCCATCGACTGGGTTATGAGGAAGACAACAGCTGACAGACCCAGAGGCATCCAGTGGACCCTGTTTTCCCAACTCGAAGACCTTGACTTTGCCGATGACCTTGCGGTGCTCTCCTCAAACTATACCCATCTGCAGGAGAAAACTGAAAGACTTAACAGGTTTGCCCTACAAACAGGCTTGAACATCAACACCTCTAAAACACAAGTTATGTGCTTTAATACCACTCCAGGTGTACCAGTCAATGTGAACGGGCACCCTCTTGACTATGTGGAAGAGTTCACCTACCTGGGAAGTCTAGTCAGCAAAGAAAACGCAACACAAAAGGACATCAAAGCAAGGCTAGGGAAGGCTCACAGTGTTTTTGTTAGGCTCCAATCCATCTGGAAGTCAAAACAGTACACGCTTAGAACTAAAATCCGACTCTACAGCAGCAATGTGAAGTCAGTACTGTTGTATGGATCCGAATGCTGGCGAGTCACAATAAAGGATATGAAGAAAATCGATGCCTTCCATAATCGATGCTTGAGGAAAATCTGCCGCATTTTCTGGCCCGAGAGAATATCCAACGAAGAGCTACACAGGGTGACCAAGTGCAACAGCATAGTGTTAGAAATCAAACGGCACCGATTTCGATGGCTAGGTCATGTGCTCAGAATGGCCCAGGATCGTATCCCTAAGGTAGCTTTAAGATGGACTCCTGCAGGGAAAAGGAAGAAAGGTCGCCCCAAAACAACCTGGCGACGAACCGTGACTGCCGAGCTGAAGGAGATGAACCTGACATGGGGCGAGGCACAACATGCAGCACAAGACAGGTCCCGATGGAGGCAGATCGTTAAAGCCTTATGTCCCACTAGGGACGAAGAGGATTAAGCCATACACACTTCATACAGGTAGAGATTTGTAGCTGATGTAAAGTTTGATGCCAATGTTTGATGCAATGTTGAGTGGGGCAATGTGTTGAGCAATGATTTTGGAGTGCAATGTTTGGTATGCAATGCATTGTGAGCAATGAGTTGTTTTTGCAATGACTGTCTGTGTGCTATGATGATATGCTGTGGGTTGGCATTGTGACAATTCTTTATCCATATCAATCTGGCCCACAACGTCCTCAAAGAAAAACAAACCGATGCCTAAAAAAAAAACAAATTGTAAAAAGCATCAGATTTTTTGGAAAATGTATTAAACTCGATTTCAAATATTGGCAATATCATTCATATTTACTGTTTCAGTCCATACCTGCATTCTACTGATGCAGGTAACTGTTTGTACTCAAATGGTCAATATAAATTGTTTATTATTGTGAAACAGTCTGTCTTGAAGTGATGCATATCACACAGCTGACAAAATATAAATCAGTATGTTAATTTAATAGTTGATAAAAACTATATCAACTATATCATACTTTTACTATAATTCAGCACTATGGGTTTGAAGTTCCAGCTCTTTGCTCACTTTTTAGAAGTCAGTATGGCCTTCTGGAAGAAAACAAATGATGTTTCCCACACAAATGAGTTAGACCCACACCACAAACATGTGAAACAGGATGTTACAGTAGGCTACTATATTCTTTCTATACTGACGGTCAGATGGTTTTGTGAGAAACACACTGAGTGGCGGCTTGACCGACGTCAAACTTATTATAAAGAGGAAGATTTTGAATCCACCGTCATACTTCTAATGTATTTAGACAGTAGTACATCTGAGAGACAGACAGTGTATTAGAGACAGACAGTAACACAACTGAGAGACAGACAGTGTAGTAGAGACAGACAGTAGCACAACTGAGAGACAGACAGTGTAGTAGAGACAGACAGTAACACAACTGAGAGACAGACAGTGTAGTAGAGACAGACAGTAACACAACTGAGAGACAGACAGTGTATTAGAGACAGACAGTAACACAACTGAGAGACAGACAGTGTAGTAGAGACAGACAGTAGCACAACTGAGAGACAGACAGTGTAGTAGAGACAGACAGTAGCACAACTGAGAGACAGACAGTGTAGTAGAGACAGACAGTAGCACAACTGAGACACAGACAGTGTATTAGAGACAGACAGTAACACAACTGAGAGACAGACAGTGTAGTAGCCCCTACGGAACCTCTCCCTCCGCTGTACGCTGTATAGCTCCGAGATGAGGTCCCTCGTTAGTTACTGCCGTCTGTTTTCGAAATGGTCGCACGTCGTCCACTTTACATGTTTCTTACCCCTTTCTGCACATCGTATCCAAAAAGTAAAGCATTTCCGCCACTCTCTCAGATGTTTGAAGTTTTAACGCGCCATAAAAGCTATCCAACGGGTTGAAGAAAGTATTTAATTTGCCTCGGTTTTCATCCGGTTCCATAATATTTTGCATTAGAAGATGCAATTCAACATTTGACCAGTAGGGTAAAAAGTAATGTTATCTCTACGGGCGCAACTCTTGCGCAATGTCTTAAAAACCATGTAACCGGATGAAAACCGAGGCAAATTAAATACTTTCTTAAACCCGTTGGATGGCTTTTATGGCGCGTTAAAACTTCAAACATCTGAGAGAGTGGCGGAAATGCTTTACTTTTTGGATACGATGTGCAGAAAGGGGTAAGAAACATGTAAAGTGGACGACGTGCGACCATTTCGAAAACAGACGGCAGTAACTAACGAGGAACCTCATCTCGGAGCTATACAGCGGAGGGAGAGGTTCCGTCGGAGCTAACAGTGTAGTAGAGACAGACAGTAGGACAGCTGAGAGACAGACAGTGTAGTAGAGACAGACAGTAGGACAGCTGAGAGACAGACAGTGTAGTAGAGACAGACAGTAGGACAGCTGAGAGACAGACAGTGTAGTAGAGACAGACAGTGTAGTAGAGACAGACAGTGTAGTAGAGACAGACAGTGTAGTAGAGACAGACAGTAGGTGTGTGTGCTGAACAACAACATGGAGAAACACGTACAGATGCTGTTGTTTTTCTGTGGTGTTTTTATGACCTCTGTCCACACTCTGAAATGGATCAATGTACCTGTGGAACTGGGACAAGACACCATCCTCAACTGTTCTCTGGATAAAGATGGTGTCACCTGGAACATGAAGCTACTGGGAGGATGTCCTCTTCCCATCCTGAGAACGTACGATAAACGTTTTGAGGATGCCGATTATTCCAATGACACTTTCAAAGACAGGTACTTTGTGAAGCCAGGGAACCGTCTGTTCATTCACAACGTGACTGTGGAAGACATGAGATTTTACTACTGCACTGCTGAACTAAATGACGCCACCTTGGAGATCTTCCATCTCGTCTCTGGTAAGTAAGCTTCCTGACACACACACACACGCACGCACGCACGCACGCAGGCGCAGGCACACACACACACACACACACACACACACACACACACACACACACACACACACACACACACACACACACACACACACACACACACACACACACACACACACACACACACACACACACACACACACACACACACACACACACACACACACACACACACACACACACACACACACTCTCACACACTCTCTCTCTCTCTCTCTCTCTCTCTCTCTCGTGCGGATGTGTGAGTGTGGTGCGTAGTGGGTGATGGTTGCGCCCCCTACAGATCTGGTCAATGGTAATTTATATTGACCAGATCTGTAGGGGACGCAGAGGAGAAAACACAATAATTTACATCTGGCAGACATTTTTTTATTTTCTGCCCATAAAGTGTATCATAGAGAGAAGGTGGGGTCCTGAGAGGCCTCCCACCCTGGAGAATAGACTCTAAACAACGCAAAACAGCCTTTGTTTCAGTGAATAATGAAATAGTTTAGTTTATTTTTACTAAAGACGAAGACCTCACGCGGTAGTATAATGTTGGCTCTATGAGATGGTATGACTCTATCAGTTAGAGAGAACTCACTAAGGCAGTGGTTTTCAACCCTTTTTGCGTCAAGGACCCCCAAATTGACACATATTAGCCCAGGGACCCCCATTTGAAAAGATATGCCAGGGACTCAACCATTTTGATTCCTTGGGGGTCCCAATCTACACAGTAGCCTAGTATCATCATCAGTGTTCATGTAACTCCGAGAGTGTACAAATGGAACCAAATGGACCCGTTAGGGTCCATTTGGTTCCATTTGTACACTCTCAGAGTTACAGACATATAAGGGTCAATTTGGGTGCTAACTATTCATTTGGCTGGGGACCCCCTGGAACCCCCTCAAGGACCACTGGTTGAAAACCAGTGCACTAAGGCTCTAGACCAGAGCTAGACGCTGCAGTCTATCAGAGCCTCTAGCAGGGACGGCGGCTTGAATACCGCCCAACTCACTCCAAATCCAACTCACTCCATAAAGACTTAAGAAATATTTGCCCAACTCACTCCAGGGCTCGCCCAACTCACTCCAGGGCTGGGACAACTCCCTCCAGGACCAAAGACCAACTCCCTCCAGGACCATAGCCAACTCACTCCAGGACCAAACCCAACTCACTCCATGCAATGTCACCAGTGTAATATTGGTTCAATGTGTCAGTGGTGTAAAGTAACTAAGTACATTAACTTAAGTACTGTACTTATGTACAATGTTGGGTATTTGTGCGTTATTTGAGTATTCCCAACTTCCAATGGTTTTACCTCTACTCCACTACATATTGGATCCACATATTGTTTTTTTACTCCACTAAATGTATTTGTTTTACTAGTTACTTTGCAGCTATAAATTATAATATTATAGTGTGTGTGTGTGTGTGTGTGTGTGTGTGTGTGTGTGTGTGTGTGTGTGTGTGTGTGTGTGTGTGTGTGTGTGTGTGTGTGTGGGTTGAATCGGTGGAGACTCTTACATTCTAACCCTAACCCTAACCCTAAACCCTAACCCTAACCTGGGTGGAGGGTGATTATGCGGGTGAACTCAGTGGAGGAGGGCCAAAACCTTAACGAGGAATATAACAACACCTCTTGATTTGACCAACAATAGAATAAGACATCTAACAAACACTGGACTCCAAGTGCCAAAGTGGCCAGCGAGCCCCCCCCCCCCCCCCAGAACCATTAAGTTGTTTTGTAGAGACAGTATTTAAAACTTTAACCAAGCCTAAAACAGAATAGAGTTAAAAGTAACAAATTCCTCAATATTGTACTTAATTCCTCAATATTGTACTCAATAATAATTTTTGGAGTGAGTTGGGCAAGTGTGTGGAGTGAGTTGGGCAAGTGTGTGGAGTGAGTTGGGCAAGTGTGTGGAGTGAGTTGGGCAAGTGTGTGGAGTGAGATGTCTGGAGTGAGTTGGGCACGATTTGGAGTGAGTTGGATTTGGAGTGAGTTGGGCGGTTACCGGCGGCTTTTGTGCGTGGCCATGGGGACTGAACTTGACCACCACATTTTTAGCTGGCTTTACCTCTAGGCTTTATGCCACATGTTTTAATTGTTTTGTTTCAGTTTCTTAGTTGTTGTTTTATTTTATTGGTGTGATGTTTCTGTTTTTATGCAATTGCCTTTTGTAAGCACTGAGATTTCTTGTAAATGTAAAGTGCGTTATAAATAAAATCCATTATTATTATTATCATTATTACTTTATGTGAGAATATTATATGACCATATTGTATAGTGTGTAAAACTCAGGTCTCGTTTAAATGACCGTTTTATTTAAAAAAAAAGTCTCTCTCTCTCTCTCTCTCTCTCTCTCTCTCTCTCTCTCTCTCTCTCTCTCACACTCACTCACTCTCTCACAGCTACCAAGCTGCCAACCAATCAGACCACAGACTGTGACAGTCAGAAGGATGTCACTGTTTGGCCGTTGGTGTCCCTGGCTGTCAACTTCATTCTGATCACAGCTCTAGCAGGAATACCACCCAACTCACCCCCAATCCAACTCACCCCAAATCAAGCCCAACTCACCCCAGACATCTCACCCCACAGCAGAGCCCATCTCACCCCACAGCATTAAGTACAATATTGATGAATTTGTTACTTGAGGAATTTATATTGAGGAATTAAGTACTTCATGGGGTGAGTTGGGCTGTTACCCTCTAGCAGCAGGTCTGTACGTATACATAAACAAGGTCACAGGTCATGAGTAGGGTTCAGATTTCATATGCTAATTAAATGTGGATTAAAGTTGCAAAGCTGTTTTTGAAATTGTTATTTTAAAAACAGAGTATTTTCTCTCAAATGCATGTTAACACTTACATAATTGCTTTTTTTTTAACAAATGCTGCTGAAATGTTTCTGGTCTAGGATGTGAACATATAATATTATTATTAATGTACATATAAATGACTAGAATATAAATGTGATCAACATGATTATGAATATGTGTGTGTTTTGTGTTTGAAGGTTTTTATTATTCAGTCAGATCCAGACCCAGTCACCCTGTGTCACCTGGAAACCCCTCCCCCACTGTGTCACCTGGAAACCCCTCCCCCACTGTGTCACCTGGAAACCTCTCCCCCACTGACGTTAGTACAAACACATGTTATTAATGTGTTATTAACACTTATACACATGATATTAACACTATGAACATAAGCATGTTTTATAATATGATATATTATACATAATATATACATTATACTTTATATTAATGAGTTATTAATGTTGTTCTCAGGTAGCCTATGAGAACTACCCTCCAGACTCCACCTACCAGACTCTCAATCCACACACCATGGATGACAACACAACCTACTCTACTGTTATACCTACACACACATAAACAACAACACACACACACACACACACACACACACACACACACACACACACACACACACACACACACACACACACACACACACACACACACACACACACACACACACACACACACACACACACACACACACACGGATTATAATAAAGAAAAACATCACATGGATGCAACTGGGACGTATCATCAGTGTTGTAGCCTGGGGTCATCGGGTGTTTCGGGTCTCGCAACATACAACATACACCCTCACCCAGGTGACCCAGCCAGGGTTGATCAAGCCCCGACTTACGTCCCAGTAGCACCCACGGTCAGTCCTATAGGGAAAGACAGGGCCACTCAGTCCGCTTCTCCGGAAGTACTCTGCCGGGACTCAGGTTGACCTGGGTACCCAAGACATGGAAATGTGTGGAGTGCAGAAAACAAGTAGTATTGCAGTAACGTTTCTAATAGTAAACATGGCCAAACACAATCAATAATCAAAGAATATGTCTGATTTTGACACCTATGTTACCAGCGTGCAAGACCTCCTGATGACCTGATAACATAACAGAAAAACTGAAAAAAATATATCTACAGAATATTAACCATCTGTATATATGAGATTGTTATTGGACTGTCATGACTCATAAATTGTTACCAGATTAAATTATTAAAAAGCAAAGAAAAGCCATATATTTCACTGCCACCTGTTTTTTTGTTTTATTAGTTGCACAATGAAACAAATGAACGGCAGCCAATGATACAACACGACATCATTCAAATGTGTGATGTGCATTGCTGTGCTACACAATGTTACTGAAACCCATGCTATTCGGAAGGGACAACAGATGGATAAATGTTGCACAGAGCACAGCAAACTCTGACCATCTTGTCAAGAGATGTAGGCTCTCGCTCTCCTGGAGTTGCAATCTGGTAGAGATAGAGATGGGTGATGTGCTTTGTAATATGGTGTACTTGTTCCTCACAAGACCAATGACCCGTTCTACATGGATCCGAACTGCTGCTCAGTCCCCTCGTTGTCTCAAGTTCACATGGGTGCAGTTGCTTTTTACCTTTAGTGAAGTCAGTTATTTTGAGATGAGCACCGTGTTAAGGCCAGGAAGTGTATCATACCATATCCCACTATGACAATGAATATTAATTTTGATTATGTCTTGTGCTGGTCATGCAACAGTTTTGTAAGATCTATCATTGCACAAACTAATATGTCAATACAATGGTAATCATATTGACAGAATGATTGATATAGTGTCTCTATGAAACAATAATGTAATATAAAAAACAGACACAGTCACTACTTGAGGTGCATTGCTATGCACAATGATAATGTAACTGATGTTAACCATGACTCCTAATGATTTGTTTCTTAGTTTTACCCATTTTGGGTTATTTATATGGTATTGGGTTATTTTTGGTTATTTTTGTACCCAACAGCATGTATATTATTTGTTTACCTACATTGCCTGTGCTGTGGGCACAATCCACTTTTACAATGTGTAGTTCATTTGACTGAAAGAAACTACTATAATGGCGGCCGTGAGCGGTGAACGCGCGACGCGTCTATCTATTGGTTGAACCCTACGTCTGACGTCACTGACTGTATCCGGAAGTGTTTTAGCGCATCTTCCAGCGTAATATTGTTCCATAACAACATTCGACCAAACCCCGCCCTGCCGTCCTGCGATTGGCTGAATACAAACGAGAAAACAAGGACTCCGCCCCCAGAGTGGACGGTGGGGGCATTTACAGTCTAATACATTGGTTCTCAAAGTGGGGTCCGGGGACCCCTAGGGGTACTTGAGGGGGTTCCAGGGGGTCCCCAGCTAAATGATGGACAGGAACCAAATGGACCCGCATTTGTACACTCTCAGAGTTAAATTAACATTGATTTTACAATATGAATTGGGGTCCCAGAGGTATAAATGCCAGTAAATGGGGGTCCGTAGCCTAATGCATGTTAAACTGGGGGTCCTTGAAATTAAAATGGTTGAGAATCACTGCTAGAGCGCCATAAAAAACCTTCTCTTATTGGGGTCCCTGGCATATCTTTTCAAATGGGGGTCCGTGGGGTAATAAGCATCTATTCGGGGGTCCTTGACATGAAAAAGTTTGAGAACGACCGTTCTAACCCAAATCCAAAACGGCAGAAGCGTAACAGGATTCATGGCGTGCCTCACTAGGTGTTAGGCTGCAGATCCTTAGGCTCGAGTTCGATTCCCGCCGTGGTCACGTTTTTTCCAACAACTACAGACAACTTCTTTTTGGCTAATAAAGTATAGTTTTGGACCGGACCGTGTTGGAGGGGCGCAGTCTCAAGCGAACTTGATATACATATACTTTAGTACCCGGACCCGTTGTGAGCTTGTAGATCTGCTATTTTCTAATGATTTGTATACATTTTACGCATTTGAAAACTTAAAATGTGACATTCTGCCTAATTACTACTTTTACTTCTGGTACTTTAAGTATATTTTGATGCCGATACTTTTGTACTTTTACTCAAGTAAATTTTCATTACCAGACTTGTACTTATAACAGAGTGTTTCTACAATTGCAGTATTGATATAATTGACTTATTGATATTCATTGTTAAATCAATATTACAATGTATGTCTATTATTATTATTATTAATCTTATTATTATTATTATTATTATTATTATTATTATTATTATTATTATTATTATTATTGCTGTTATATATTTCGCTAACTTCTTCTCTTTAACTTTTAAATTAGTGAAATGACGTTTCCATTGAAAACAAATGTATCTATTTTTGGTTCGTGCGCATGTGCGTGCTTGTAATAGTGTGTGTGTGTGTGTGTGTGTGTGTGTGTGTGTGTGTGTGTGTGTGTGTGTGTGTGTGTGTGTGTGTGTGTTTGTGTGTGTGTGTGGGGGGGGGGGCGGGGCTTGTGTCGTGTTTGTTCGCGTCGTGCCCTCTCGCATGTACGCATGTCTGCTTGTCAGACCAATCACAGCCCTTGCTGTTTGGTCCCTCCCCTTAAATTCCCCGCTTCTGGCTGCTCGTCTTCACTTATCATGTTTTCGTGCGGATGCTACGTCGCTCCGTCCGATGACAGATTACTAATGGAAACTGTTCTACTTCATTTCGGTTCATATATCACTGATCTACTTTCATTTCGTCTTCTTTTGTCTGAGGTGAGTAATATGACTTTATATCTACGTTTTTCCCGCCTTTTTTACTTTTCCCCCGCCTTTTTTGGACCCGTACATGTACATAAACGTTCAAATTTCAAATATAAAGTTTTTACCCCATGGCCACGGATGTTATAATTATGTACGGGCCCTCAGAAGTAGCCGTATCTTCCGTATTGTTCAATAAAAACGCATCTTAATCCGATCGGTGCCCATTTGCTCATAGTTGGCACCACTCTATCAGAGTGCAGTACACCTACCAACCGATGGGTAATGCAGTTGAAAGCATAGGGCGGACATGCCGAGAAAATGGCCACCGATCGGATTAAAATGCTTTTTATTGAACAATACTGAAGATACGGTTACTTCGGAGGGCTCGAACAGAATTGTCACATCCGTGGCCGTGAGGTAAGAACTTTATATTTGAAATGTGAACGTTTATGTACATGTACGGGCCTTAAATGAATTAAGTGCAAACGCCAGGTTAAGTTTGTTTCAGGCCCCAGGACTCTGTCTGGGTAATGATTTGTTTACATAAACTCACGTCACAATCGACCTGTCCATAACGATTCATTATACAACGCAGAACGCAGCTTTTAATCAACATGGCATTTGTTATATCTTGTCTGTTAAAATTGAGCTTGTAGATCTGCTAAAACTAACTTTAAGCAGCGACGATTGCTCTGAAACTGGGTTAAAAACGACTAGTCAGCTATAGGCTAACCAGTGCTAACGGCTATAAAAGTATGCTTACAACTTCTGCATGGCAGTGACGTTTTAAATGATTACATTATCAACAGTATTGCTATCATGTTTATGTATTTACCAGGGACACAGTGCACATTAATCAACATGTTGGTTTTCACATCCGTGTAATGAACCAGAGTTAGCCAGAAGCTAGCTTTCATCTGTAGTCCCTGAGCAGGCTGTTAAAAGTGGTGATATAACCCATTGGTTCTCAAAGTGGGGTCCGGGGACCCCCAGGGGTACTTGAGGGGGTTCCAGGGGGTCCCCAGCTAAATGATGGATAGGAACCAAATGGACCCTTATGGGTCTGTAACTCTGAGAGTGTACAAATGGAACCAAATGGACCCGTTCCATTTGGACACTCTCAGAGTTAAATTAACATTGATTTTACAATATAAATTGGGGTCCCAGAGATATAAATGCCATTAAATGGGGGTCAATAGCCTAATGGATGTCAAAGTGGGGGTCCTTTGAAGTTAAAATGGTCGAGAATCAGAGAGCCGTAAAAACCTTCTCTTATTGGGGTCCCTGGCTTATCTTTTCAAATGGGGGTCCGAGATGCTGCTGTAATTTGACTGTTTTACTAGCAGTAAAATAGACATTCATTTGACGCACTGTTTGGTTCAACAAGTGTTTATCTGCACCGAGCATTGTACTGGGTTGACTAATGTTAGAGGACGCCGTGGCTTTGGGGTTGTTTGTTTTCATTAACCTGGTTGCTTGTATCTCTCGCTGAACCTGGCAACAACTGCCATGTCCGCTTATTGTAAGCGGACGGTCGCGCTTCTTTTGGGGTTTGTTTTGGGGTTGAAAAGGACCGTAATGAGAGTAGACGGTACACGGTCGGTCGTACCGTGTCGGTCGCGCATGCGCGCCACTCTCAATTGTATATTAGGATCATCATATTTATGATTATGTGTCCACATTTGCCTCTAAATTGTGGAGAAACTGTCGATGCGGAACCAAACTGTCAATTAATTGTTTCCGCCCAGACACGTTTCACTGTTGCACAATAACAACGTTATTGAGCGCATAGATATATATATATCTATGATTGAGCGTGCGAGCGGTGGTGGGAAAAGTAATCAAATTCTTTACTTAAGTAAAAAGTACCAATACTGCAATATAAAAATACTCTGTTACAAGTAAAAGTCCAGAATTCAAAATTGACTTCAGTAAAAGTACAAAAGTATTGGCATCAGAATGTACTTAAAGTATCAAAAGTAAAAGTACTAAATATTTGAAAATAGCAGATCTACAAGCTCACAAGGCGTCGCGCTCTGTGAGCTTGTAGATCGGCTATTTTCAAATAGACTATGTATAAAATAAGGCTAAAGTGATTAAGGTATGTTTTATAATGTAATAATAATTTATATCTTAAAAGTAACTAGTAACTGAAGTTTTCAAATAATTGGAGTAAAAGTACAATATTTGCCTCTGAGATGTAGTGGACATAAAAGTACTTTTCCCCCTCTAATTAATGGATTTTTAAATGTATTTGTATGCTTTCGAAAAAAAAGTTTTTTGTTGGGAATGTTTTGATAATCTTTTGAAATAATAAAAAAAATAGGAAGTTAGGAAACACAAAATAAACATATTTACTCACGTGACGCACGCTGGAATGATTACCAACAGTCTGTGACTGTGTTGTGGTATTAAATCATGCTGCAGTGTTTTTAGATCTTACCACAATACTGATATTCAGCATGATGTACAATTTATTTTTTTAAATTTCAATTGAAAAGAAAAGGGGCAATCCTTCTTGAAGGTAAAGCCTTTATTGAATAGCTATAATTTATTTTTAGAAAAAAAACATGTGTCCACCTACAGAACTCGGCCTTTATGAATTGAATACGCAGGACCACAATGGAAACAAGCCCTCGGGGATTTTTGTGTTATCCTTTTAGCATTATTGTGTAGGCCTTACTGTGCCTCTGTACTTTTTGCAAACTGCTGATAAAGAATTCAATCAATCAAAGCCACACAGCAATTTGCATGATGCTCAAGCAATGGCTGAACATGGCTTTGCTATCATGCTGCCTAGGATGGCAAATAAACAGTGATATGGATGGATAGGCTTTTAGTTTAGTGGTGTTAGTTAACAAAACTCAGTGTCGTAAACATACATGTCGTTACAATACACAATGTCATTTAGAAAAGGGTTTGGACAGCTGCTTTTTACAACAAACCCTCAAACGTGTTGCTCTGCTCCTTTCCCCAGGTGGTGAAGCTTCACACCAAGCTGGGGAAACCCATCCCTTCCACGGAGCCCAGCGTGGTCACCCAGACCTCCTCCTCCACCACCGCCGCCCCCAGTAAGACCCCCTCCTCTGGCCTGGGCAGCTCCAGCACCACCTCTTCGCCCCTGTCCATGGGCACCTCCTCCTCCAATGCTTCTGCCTCCACCCACAACTCCTCCTACCTGAAGCCGGTCAACACAGTGAGCGGTGGCAGGGGGGGGGGGGGGGGGGGGGGGGCTCGGCAACAGTGTCGTCTGCCAACTCCACCGCCCCCGTCAAGAAGGCCTCCGCCCCCCAAGATCAACTTTGTCGGTCAGTAGGTCCCCTTTGAATTTTGACGTCTCCTGGCGGTATTTGACAATGACTTAATTCTTCACCTTGTTGCCATTATGCTCTGTACTGTGTTTTTGCTGTATTCGTGTTTGATTTGTATAGCTCTGCATTTAACCAGTTCAACCACATGAATCCTAGCGTCCCTATTCGGGACTTGTCGTAATAGGCAAACATTCAGTGAAAACAAAAATCGTCTCACTACACGTCACGAGGCATTGTGTGAGCTTGTAGATCGGCAGAGATTGATGGATGAGTGATAGAAAAGGACGGGGCCAATTACAGACCCCTTGCACACCCATCTAAGTATATAGGGTTTAAGTCATTGAACCCCTATGTACTTATCACACAATGAATAAAGAAAACGACTTCCATTTTCACTTTATAAATGATAAAACTTTTTTTTTTTGTCAATTTGCAACTATAATCACGGGTGCACATAACTTTTTAGGTCTAGTACTCAGAAGAGCACCTGGAGATGTGACTCCGTTGCCTGCCCCCCCCCCCCCCCCCCGTTTTGTCAAGGGAGGGGGGGGGGGGTTCAGCACGGTCCCCACCGGACAGTTTTGTCAACGGGGGGGTTGACAAAAGCCGTTTATTTTTTCTCACGCTGTTAGGTAAAGCCCCCAAGGTTGGTGCCCTGTGCTGCTGCGCTGATTTTATCCGCCAGATTGGAACGTTCACGGCATATTTTGCACCATTACGGTGCGTTCATCATCGGTGACGAGTGCCTCTAACAGCCGCTGCTGGCTGCGTGCACGCAGCGAGGCAATGCGAGGCGACGCGAGTCAACACTCATACAATCACGTGCAGCATGCGTCCTCTACCCCTGCGCCTAATGGCTGTACATGGGGCCAACGGGTGCTTTAGCGTGATTGTGTGAGTGTGGCTTCAGGAAGTAAATTCCTAGCCTCGATCTCCAAGCTTTTATTTTTTAGTTTTGCTAAAAAATAAAAGCTTGGAAATTCCTGTCCCAGCTGTTGGTACGCAAAAGCGCCTCGCGTCGTCTGATGTGGTGCGCATTTTTTATTTTGGGTGCGCATGCGCACCTGCGCACCAGTTATGTGCACCCCTGCCTATAATGACGTGCCCAAAATAGGGACACCAGGTTGAAAGTGGTTCAAACACTCATCACTAATAAAGAGTGAAGCTGGTTTCACAGAGCGTGCTTTGCACTCAAAGGCTACATGCCAATGTCTTGCCAACTTGTGTAGTGATGGACGGCGACCAGGCGTGCGTTTCCAAACCTAACGTTTCTTGAAGTTCTGTGCCTTGTAGAATAACAAGTGTATAACCTAGTTTAACCATGCAGTCAAATGGCCAATAGTTCACTCCTGGCCCTTGCAAATGGAAACGGTCATTGTTTTCCTTTTTTTTTTTTATTATTGTTATTTATTGCATTTGTATGCTGTCCATTAGTCAAAGCATCTGTGGACTAGTGACTCCTCAGTAAAATGTAAAATGGAATGTCACAGTTTTAAGTAAACCAATACTAAGAATCTTTGAATGGGATTGTGTGTTAATAGTGATGTTTTGTTTGTTTTTGCATGATAAAAAATTTGATTTGCAAATTATTATCGGTTAATCAATTCATTTTTTGTGTGTATTTACGATTAGAGGTTGGGTGTTCACTAATGTCTATGGTAAGTTTACGGTAACTTTTGATTGAAAAATAAGGCCCTGCTACAAATAATAACTTCTCTAGCTGTGGTCTTTTGGAGCAGTAAGGATGAAGTCATTAGTAGACACAATTTCGGGTTTTATCGTATTTATTGGCTGTTCACTTCATCCAATGCCATCTGCAAACTCACAACACCTTACATTGCCTATTTTTGCCACTAAATAGGCAATTTATGAAATATTGGAAGAGGGTTTGTGCCCAATAGCAATGGTCTGAGACTAAAGAACCCTACCTCCCCCTTCGCCCCTTGCAGGAGGAAACAAACTGCAGACCATGGCGAAAGCGGATGAGATGAAGGCGGCGGAGATATCCAAGCCAACGCCACCCTCCATGGCTGCCCCAGAGACCAAGAATGATATCTCTGATTCGCTGTCTGCGGCGGCGCTAGCTGCACTGCAGACAGAGTTAATGGCACCCAGCGCCATTTTTTACTGTTTGAATGCAGTTTTGCGTTCTGTTAATCAAGTAACTCGTTGCAGAACTATATCTTTGTCATTAAAAAGTTATTGGTTACAGAATTGCCTACTGAGAATAGTAACTCTTTGGAATACTCTTACATGAACTAAATTGAAACCTCATTGCGATTCCTTTCTTGTCCTGTGAATGAATAGTTTTCTTTCCACCATTTCTCTTTTAGCCGCCTCGTCGCCCCGACTCTTCAGACGATCGCTACGTAATGACCAAGCATGCAGCCATTTATCCCTCAGAGGATGAACTCCAAGCTATCCAGAAGATTGTGTCCATCACAGAACGTGCCCTCAAACTGGTGTCGGACATCATCACTGACCAGGACAAAGACAAGGGCAAGGAAGAGGACAAGGAGAAGGAGAAGGAGAAGAAAGAAGTCGCTAAAGACAGGTGAGGCATCTGAGAGAGCTCAACATCTCTTTGTCTCCTCGTGTTTCTGTGTTTAAACTTCAAACATAAAATAGGGGACCACTGTCTTTTACATCATTTCTGGAGTGTGGTGAGTGAAACATTGTTCCACAGCATGCCCTATGCCATTGATGGTGTACAAATGATTGGGGTCCATTTGGTTCCATTTTTACACCGTCTTAACATTGATTTTACAATATAAATTGGGGTCCCAGAGATAGACATGCCATTAAATGGGGGTCCTTGATATTAAAATGGTTGAGAATCACTGCTAGAGCCGTAAAAGTATTCTTATTATGGGGGTCCCTCGCATATATTTTCAAATGGGGGTCTGTGGGCTAATTGTCAATTTGGGGGGTCCTTGACATGAACAATTGAGAACCACTGTCATATGCAACAACATGCTGGGTGTACAGTACAAGGCACAATCCATTTTATTTAGGATAGAGTGATTCAATGTCTTCAGTAGGGCTGTCAATCTTCCTCGTATGAATTTTCTGTGGCTATTTTAATCCATTTTATGACGCATTAATACAAATTAAATCAATTGCACAACAGATTTATCAATAAGCTTGTGCAATCTTGTTTTGTCTTCAGTTGCCAAGAAATTTGAAATTCCTAGTACCTCAGACTTAAAGGAGACACACCATGAATTTAAAAAAAATATTTGATATTTAATATCATATGGTGTATGTCCCTCAAACCATTTTCAAAAGGTTTGAGCCTAAATGAACACTCAGATATACTCATCCCAAGTCAATTCTCTCAGGCTTATAAAGCACTTTCAGCTGCAATACCAAAACGTCCTGTTGGGCAGAGGGGTGCTACTGAGCAATTCTAAATACTCAGAATACATCAAAATACATGGGCAGAAAGTTTGGTGATGTAAGCAAACTTGCCATTCTGAGATGGCCTGTTCAGACACGCCCATTTTGAAAATCTCTGAAATGAGAATGAATGACTGAATGTTTTAAAAAAAAATTTTTTGGGGTACAAGAGACATTGGGGAGCCCAAAAAATACCAAAAAAATAAAAAAAAGTGAAATTCATGGTGTGTCTCCTTTAAAAGTCTATGATGATTTGAACACTGAAGTTGACGAGGAGGCGTTTCAGTTTTTTATAAAGAAACCAGTCCTTGGTGTGTTGGAGATTTGTTCACCCCAAGACCCAAATCCTGAAGGTGAGTTCTGTTGCTTATCAACATGGAGCCTTATAGCCTCATTCATACAGTCCTGGCTAACCTAAAATGTCACACAGGTATATTTTTGTACTTTGAAATGATCTTTGTTTCTATACGCCCAATGTAAGTAAAAGAGAGAAAGTGTCTGAGGAAGAACTTTGTTGGTGTGTGGATCCTTCGGTATCTAATGTGAGCTTTTTACATTACACTTGCCACAAACATTCCTCTCTTGCTAATCACACTTGTTATGTCAACATTATTGCTAGATTCAGTGAGCCCCTCTGCAAGCAATTCCATTCCAATTTCCTTAAATATACTTGGCCACCAAATGTAGTGGCCTGTAGGACCAGACTGAGGAACTTGAAGGGGTCCTTGGGGGGGGGGGGTTCCAGGGGGTCCCCAGCTTGATTGATTGCTAGGAACCAAATCGACCCTTAATGGGTCTTTAACTCAGAGTCTATAGCGGGAACCAAATGGACCCGTAGTGGTCCATTTGGTTCCATTTACACACTCAGACTGATGCCTTGCCATGTAGATTGGGCTCCCAGAGATGAGAATCGTATGAAATGGGGGTCCGCGACCTCATGCAAAACAAACTGGGGGTCCTCAAAATGATAAAGGTTGATAATCACTGCTCAAAAATCGATGTACACGTGTTTCTTAATGGTTTGTATCTGTCTCTCTTTCTCTCCCATCCACCCCTGTCTCTCTGTCCAATGGTTCCTTGCTGTCTCTCTCATTCTTTCTCTCTCTCTGACTCCTCTCTCTACGCCACTCTCTCTATCTCCCTGTGTGTATCTTTCTCTCCCACCTCTACCGGGTTCCTCTCATCATGCTGTCCCTCCAGGTACAGACGGCGCGGCCTCCAGCTACCATGTCAAACAGTTGGAGGAGCGGAACGGCAGGCTGAAGGAGGCCTTGGTCAGGTCAGTCAAAATGTGTACATCTGTTTAAAAACAACAGCAGTTGACCCAAATGGTTTCCAATCAGGAATGACTTGACAACAGCATGATAGTCATAATAACCATTATCCACAAAAGCAAGTGGTTTAAAAATAAACCACTTGACTTAAATGATATGTAGGTGTCCTCTGCTGCCTCGGACACACGCACATTGTACTTTTACAATAACAAGACATAGTCTGGTTATGGCATTGCCTCCCTGTCAAATTGTAAGCAGAGTTGTACCGATACTTGTATCGGAAAAGCTGCCGATACTGCCTAAAATGCTGGTATCTGTATTGGCGAGGATGCCATTCCGATACCACATAAATTACATGATATTTCATTCATATTTTGATTTCTTCAATTGATGTTGCTCGACTGTTTTATACTCTTACTTGTACTATATACCTGAGAGTGTACAAATTATATACTCTCAGACCTGTAAGGGTCTATTTGGAACCCCCTCAAGGAACCCAGATGGTCCCTGAACCCCACTTTGAGAACCACTGTCCTAGATTTGTTTAAATGAGATGCGCAAGTTATGGGGATCGGTAAGGGAAAAAATGGTATCGGTTACATCTCTAATTGTAAGTTGTTAACCCCCCTGTTATGTTCACAGGACGCGTGACCTGTCCTCGTCAGAGAAGCAGGAGCACGTGAAGCTGCAGACGGAGAAGAAGAACGTGGAGCTGGACACTGTGAGGAGCCAGAAGGAGAAACTCCAAGAGGACATGACACTAGCCGAGGCAACTATCGATGAGCTGAAAGAACAGGTACGGACAGTTAGAGCGAATCACTATCATTTTGAAGAGGGGGTACTGTCTTCCCCTGTATAGGATATGAACCACATGCTTAAAATGAAGATGATTTCATCTTTTTCTTTAAAAAGATGACTGCTAATGCTCTTTATCGTTAAGACCTGAGGCCGATTCTGCAAATGCCTTCTAAACCAGTAGTTTTTCCAAGATCTTTCAAAAATGTTAAAAAATGGCAGATAAATTCTAAAATGACACAGATCCTTTCCCGTTTTTAAGGGGTAACATGTTCTAGTTTACTATTTCACCATATCTAAACTACTTTAATAATACATTTTACACACTTTAATTATACAATGAACAATCAAACAGCTAAGTATGCAATACACATGAACTTAATTTTATTTAACCACTGAAGCCCTAAAATTCTCACTTACATGCCCAAAATTGGGACGGGACGTTGAATGGTTAAATATTGTATTTGCTGATATTGTCAAAAAAATAGAATGTTTAAAAGAACAAAAGCACAACAAAAGAAACATAATACAAAGTGATGAAAAATTGTAAGAGGCAAACCATTTGGGTTAAACAGGTTTCCTTTGCAGATATGAATGTCATTCTGTCAAATTTGCAGATATTAGTGAATGGGATTGGGTGAAGTGACATTTAAATGGATATGGATAATTGTACCTGACTTTCAAACCATGTGCCTCTTGTAAGGATTGTGTGTGTGTGTGTGTCACAGGTGGATGCTGCGCTGCGGTCAGAGGAGATGGTGGAGACCCTGACGGAGAGGAACCTGGAGGAGAAAGTCCGGGAGCTGAGAGAGAGGCGGTCAGTGCACCTGTGTTCTTCACCCGGACTTGCATGCAATCAGTGTTTCATACAGTAGCCCATTAAGACCTGAGGCCCATTTTACAAACGCCCTCTCAGTGGTTCTCAAACCTTTTCATGTCAAGGACCCCCAAATTGTTGTACAAGCTTGCAGCGTGGCACGAAGTGACACGTTGTGAGCTTGTAGATCTGCTATTTTCAAAAGATTTGTACCGGTATACATTTTGAAAACTTAAAATGGGACATTCTGCATAAGGAATACTTTTACTTTTGGTATTTTAAAGGAATAGTTTACCCCGAAAATAACTTTCCTTCGCATTCCTAAGTCAATAATTTGATGACCGGCAGCGGTTCCGTATGGAGACACAGAGGAGATTCTTTGTGTCTCCATACAGAACTGCTGCCGGTGAGTAATCGATAGAAAACGTCATTTTGGGCGTGAACTATCCCTTAAGTACATTTTGATGCCACTACTTTTGTAGTTTTACCCAAGTACATTTTGAATACCAGACTTTAGCTTGTAACAGTTTTCCTACATTGTAGTATTGATAATTTTACTTAAGTAAAAAGATTTGAGTACTCCTTCCACCCACTGCATTTGGCTTTGTTCTACGCCTTACAATGTATATACTACCACACATGACGGTCGGTCCCCTCTTCTGTCCTCCCAACAGGAGGCCATTAATGACATGAACGACGAGCTCCAGGAGAACGGCAGGGAGACTGAGATGGAGCTGAGAGAGCAGCTGGACATGAGCGGGGGGAAAGGTCCGCGAGGCCCACAAGAGAGTTGATGCTGCCCAGGAGACCATGGCCGATTACCAGCAGACCATCAACAAGTACAGAGAGCTCACAGCCAGCCTGCAGGTGCATAGATCACTACACACATACACGTTGTACTACTATACTTACTTACCGCAACATTTTAGGATGGATTTTCGTTTTAAATGCATTTTTCCCCCCATGAGTTTTTTTGCCGTTTGTAACCCTGAACCTAACTCTAAATCCTAATTCTGACCCCAACCTGAATCTTTTCCTAATTGTAACCTTGGCTCTAAAAGTCTTTGTTAACAAATTCTCTTGTGGTGTCCAGGAAAATGGCCTTCACAAGGTCAATTTCTACTATACTTATGGGGACACGTGGCCCTCAAGTATATTCACACACACACACACACACACACACACACACACACACACACACACACACACACACACACACACACACACACACACACACACACACACACACACACACACACACACACACACACACACACAGGAATGAGAAGTGAGCTGCTATGATTATCAGTAGGTCGTCAGTTATTGCACATTGCTCACTGCTGTCTGTGTGTGCTTTTCCCTGTGCACCAGGAGACCAACAGAGAGCTGACCAACCAGCAGAATGCCAACGCTGAGCAGGTCCTGCTGCATCCTCCTGCAGAGATGTTTGATTTCAAGATAAAGTTTGCAGAGACCAAAGCTTATGCCAAGGTACGGCTGAGACGAATGTCAGAATGCTAGGAATCTGATTGGGAGTTGATGGGGATTTGAATCAATCCAATGACAATAAAATGTCTAAAGTGACACTTTGGTACCACTACCACAAAACTCGGAAATGGATTGGAAAAGGTTGTATCCAGTTTAACTGAGCACTAGGCTTACGTGATCATAATTCTTGTTAATGGCATCAATGAACATTTAGTTTAAAAGTTTTACATTAATAAAAGTTTAAGAAGAGTAATGAATAGTAACCGCTCATATCATAAAATTAGGATAATCATTTCTGGATCCTAAAATTATTACGATATTTATCAATTCCGATTCCTTCATTTTCATGGGTACCTGGCAGTTTGGATATGGTTCCTAACTTCTATACCCAACCTTGACTGTGTGTCTTCCAGGCCATCGAGATGGAACTGAGGAAGATGGAGGTGGGCCAGGCTAACCGCCAGGTGTCCCTCCTCACCGCCGCCTTCATGCCTGAGTCCTTCCTCCGCCATGGAGGAGACCACGACTGTATTCTGGTGCTGCTGCTCATTCCAAGGCTCATCTGCAAGGTGTGTGTGATCTGCAAAAAAACGAAAAAAATGTCTGACCAATGCCACATGGGGTCGATCCTGATTTTGGAGAGTCCTAGACCACTAATGTTTGACCGATCTTTTGTAAAAAAAAAGTATTTTAATGTATTTAACAACATAAGCCCTGTTCATACATTTTCAGAAATAGCCTATCTACAAGCTCACAATGTGTCGTGAGCTTGTAGATCGACTATTTTTGTTATTGTTTTGAAAACGTTTGTTAATGTTCACTTAAAATGACATGCCCAAATAGGGACACTCTGTTTAAAGTGGTAAAACATTGGGACACATCGGCTGCATAATTACAATACTGATCGTCGACAAATAAGTAAAACAATGGCCATATATCAGCCAACCGATGTATCGCTCAGGCTCTGCTTACCACCTGTTCCCAACATGTCCGTGTGTCATTTCCCCTGCAGGCGGAGTTGATCAGCAAGCAGGCCCAGGAGAAGTTTGACCTGAACGGTGACCCCCTGCAGGGAACCGCGATGAGGGGATCCCGTGGAGAGCAGCTCAGCTTCGCCTCAGGACTGATCTACTCCCTGGGCCTGCTGCAGGCCACTCTGCACAAATATGAACAGTGAGTGACTATCGCACATGACAGACTAAATTGGGAATGTTGTCATTGGAGAATACCCACCATGCTAAAACTTTATAACAAGATTCCAAATAAATTAAAAGATTCTGGTAATGCTCCATGTTGCTATCCAGAACTGAACACCTTTATTCCCAATGTATTGAACATCTTCAATAAAAATTCAGTCCAATGAGAGACAACCTTTCTCGCTCGTATTTAGTTTATAAGTTTTGTCCTCTGTTAACTACTAAAGCCCTACATACTTACCGTCATACCGTATGACGAATAGTGAAACAAGCAATTCTACAAGCTCACAACAATCTGCTATTTTTGCTGCAAGGGAAAGTGCGACATTGTATCATATTGGTCCCTGAATCTGAACAAAGCAAACGCACTACTGGTTTGAAAACACACTTAATGCATTACTTTTGAGCGTCCTGTGTATCACAAAAACCTTAACGTTATCGGTCTCTCCACTCTCGCCACTTCTAACATTATCTGTCCATTATCTATCTGAGAGGAGGACATTGTCATGTCCTCCTCTCATCCAGGGCTATGAGTGGCTGCAGTGTGGAGGTGTTTAAGAGGATGGGCACTCTGTACTCTGAAATGAGCGTCCACGAGCGCTCTCTGGACTACTTCATCGACCTGCTGCACAAAGACCAGCTGGATGAGACCATTCAAGTGGAGCCACTCACCAAGGCCATCAAATACTACCAGGTAACAACAATACAGGACCTCTAGGCTGCCATCTAGCATTTAAAACATGCACACATTTGTGTGTGTGTGTATGTGTGTGTGTCTCTCTCCATGGAAAAACTGTGCATGTGCCCGGTCTGCATTAATACGCATTCAACGTATTCATGCTTGTTACTTGTCTGTAAGTAACTCACTACTGTTGTGTCCTCCAGCATCTGTACAGCATCCACCTGGCGGAGCTCACAGAGGACTGCACCGTGCAGCTGGCTGACCACATCAAGGTATTTCAACGCCTTGTGATTTTGTCTTTATTTATTTTTTGTTGGTGTTTGCTGGGTCACATGTCGCCTTTCCGACATGTCGCCTTTCCGACGTTAACCCTAACCCTAACCGCACGCGGAAGCCACTAGTCGGAGTGGCGAGATGTCGGAATGGAAGGCGGTTACCGTTTGCTGCTGTCTGCTGCACCTTTAATGCGGTCACACCCTTGCCCGTTAAAGCCGAAAGCAAGCTACGTACACTGCAACTGTGAAGACAAACGGATCTAACAAAATAAGACTAAGGCAGTTTATTTTGTAATTTGGTGATTTTTTTTTAATTCTGTTGTGATTTGGCACTATAGTCAAATTTAACAAATTGTCTCAAGACAGTTTACATATAGAGCAGAGACCCAACGTTTCCCCCCCAGAGAGCATTTGGCAACAGTGGCAAGGAAAAAACCCTCCTTTTAACCACTTAAACCCTATACTTAGTTGACTGGATTCCCAAGAACTCTATTCTAGATCCACTCCTGTTTTCGCTCTACACTGAAATACATTGTCATCAAATGTTTGCCCCAGAATAGGGTTCATGTGGTTATTGGGAAGAAACCTTGGGCAGAACCAGGCTCTAGAGGGTGGGCGCCCCTGAGATACAGGGGAATGGAGAGAGAGAATAAGTGCCTGGTGTGCATGGATTCAAGTTCTCGCCACGACTGATTTCAGTCATTTGTATTCCATAGAAGCCAGCATGTCCTCTATGGCATCATGTTGCGCACCTACGCTCTCAATGCGCCTGCGACTGTTTCACAAATCACACATTACGACTTGGTCATACAAACCTTTTTCAACAAACCTTTTTCAGTCGTGAGATTGTATTTTGCTTTAATCCATGGGTGTGTCTCAGTTCATCCAGAGTGACCTGGACTGTGTGGCAGTGGAGTCGGCTCGCCTGCGGGCCTTCCTGACCGCCGGTCAGGAGAGCTCCAGCCTCTGCATCCTGCTGAAGGACCTGGATACCTCCTGCTCCGACATCAGACAGTTCTGCAAGAAGATCCGTCGCCGCATGCCCGGAACGGACGTGATGGGAGCACCTGCCGCTGTCATGTTTGGACCACAGGTACACATACACCCATTCTACTGTCTGTACGGGTCAGTGATTCTCAAACCTTTGAATTTCAAGGACCCCCCCCCTAATTTTTATGTGCACTAGGCCACAGACCCCCATTTGATGCAATTCATCTCTGGGGTCAATTCTTCATCTCTGGCAACCCCAATCTACCCTGTAAAATATTTTTTCAATTAAACAAAAAGCTACTTTTTGATATAATCTTTCACTGATATATTTTTCACAATGACCATTCCACATACAGGTAAATGTTGTTTGACAACTTCTCTTAGAGTGTTTGCCCCTGACAACCGGGAATGTATTTCTTTATGTACTTTTACAGTTAATAACAGGATTCCCACGGTCATGAATTTCCTGGATATATTTTGAAATGAGAAAAACTGTCTGCCAGGCCTGGAAAATGTTTGGAATTCATCAAATGTTTTGGAAGATGTTTGGATATACATAGTTTTTGGCTATTGATTTTGTTCATAAAAAACATGTCTAACATTTCATGAAATATGTAACATGGTAAAATGCAGTGCTGCGTAAGAGCTGCCTATTATACAGAACATCACGTAACAAAAATAATACATCTACAAGCTAAGAACAAACGTTGTTAGCTTGTAGATCTGTTCTGTCATGTGACGCCTTTGCTCGAGGTCTGTCTTGGGGCATTGATGGAGTAAGAGCCTCATTATTGCCACCATACGATTGATATAGGCCTGGAAATAGGGTGAAAAAGTTATGGAAAAGTTTTGAAAATGACCAGGTAAAAATGTGTGGGAACCCTGACCAGTGCTTTAAAATATTACTGTCTATCCCTGTGTTTCCCCTCCCTTTTTTTTACTTCCACTTAGATGGTTGAAAAAATTCTGAAGGACAGACCTGGCGGAGAGAGGATCCTTACCGAGTATGCTCGGACAAAAAGCCTAACGGATACTAGAAGACGCGACATGGTGAAGATATTGGTTGCACACATGGCAAGTGAACATGGGTATGTTGTCATCTAAAAAATATGCACCCAATACACAATTTTGGTTGTACTTGTTGCAGGCCAAAATCCTCCTTTTTGCAGAAGGCAGCGTCACAGCAATACTTTTGTTTGGATCTCATACGTGTGTGTGTGTGTGTGTGTACTGTAGGACGAGTCCTTCAAGGCGTGTTAAAGAGGACTATGCACAGGGCATCACTGCCTTATTCCCATACCTGGCCGATCCCCAGGGAAATTTGGGCTATGTAAGTACATAAAACACCAGTCTAACGCACATTTACACATGCTCATTAAAACCAAATGACACTTTCCCCCCCTCTTTTCTTCTTGTGTTTTAGGAACAGTATTACAATCCAGTAGATCGGAGTGGGTTTCTGGCATGGCGAGTGAAATCACTTCAAAAAGAAGCATCAGAGGGACAAGAAAAGAGCAGAAATGTTCAGCCACTGACGGGTGTGTGATTTTGATTGTTGCTAGAATTTAAGGGTGAAGTCACACACACACACACACACACACACACACACACACACACACACACACACACACACACACACACACACACACACACACACACACACACACACACACACACACACACACACACACACACACACACACACACACACACACACACACACACACACACACAGGAAGAACCAGTGCAACATGTCATGTTTCCCCCAGTCCACTGTCTAGCAACTGTGAAGATGGATCCTTATAGTAAATGCATATCACTGGAAAGTATTGCAGCAGTATATGTGGTTTCTACACTGTTACAGGTGGTCCAAATGCTGGCGACAGAGCTCCCGTCTGTGAGGAAAACCAGCTAACCACAGAAACCCAGTGTCGTGAGGCCATTGTATATGTGGCTGTATGTATGTATGTATGTGGCTCTTCAACTGCCTTGCATTAACCCACTAAGACCTGAGGAAGCGTCTGTGTCACTTTTTCATTTGAGCTAAAAAGCATTATTTTACACTTTGACTATTCAAAAATAGCAGATATATATCCCCTCCCCTCCTCTCCTCTCCCCTTCTCTCCTTCTCTCCATATCTACAAGCTCACTGTGAGTTTAATGTTTGGAAAATAGCAGATCTACAAGCTCACTGTAAACTTGTTGCCTTATTTTAAATAGCCGATCGACAAGCTCACTTGTCAGCTTGTAGATAACTTGTGAGCTTGTAGATCTGCTATTGTCACTATATTTATATAGTGACAAATATATATTTGTGTCTAAAATACAGTATTTTTGCTTGACATTTTCAGCTGTGGCGTGGCTGTACACCGGATCTGATATCTTGGCCAACACAGCTGTGGACTGAGGGGACCGTCCCAGACTGCACTACTGCAAGGTTTGTTTAACATAACATGACACATGTGCAAATCAAAACCTTTTAGATCTAACTATCTAATGTTAGCATATGGACATTTTCTTGTGGTCAGTCCATTGTCCGTTTTTAAGGAGGCATTGCCAATATACATACTCTGTAGCTTAACTCTTTGACTGCCATATGAACAGTGTAATAGTGTGCCACTGCTGCCAGCAAAAACAGTGATTTTTACTGTATCAGTTTGCATAGAAAAATACTGTACTTGTACTTCTATCCACTACAGCTCAGAGGCAAATATTGTACCTTTAATCCACTACAATTGTTAGAAAACTTTAGTTACTTTGTAGATTTTGGTTATTGTTTAAAAAAACATAGGGTACATTAACCACTTCAGCCCCATTTAAACTTTGGCTATTTGAAAATGGCAGATCTACAAGCTCACAATGCAACATGTTGTGAGCTTGTAGGCTTACAAGCTCACTTGTCAGCTTGTTGGACACTTGTCAGCTTGTAGATCTGCTATTGTCTATTGATATGCATGTACTTTCATAGCTTTGTGTCTAAAATATTGTATTTCTTTTTTTTTACAGCTCCTGCTGCGGACCCAGGTGACAGACACACCATCCCAGGCCTACTGCAAGGTGTGTAACTATCTAATGTTGGCTTATTGACATTGTCTTGGGGTCAAATACTAGGTTGTGGGGGTCTGTGGTTTAATGCATAGGCTAAAAAATGGAAGCTCTTTGACATTACAATAGTTTGAGAACCACTGGTATTCAGGTGACAAGTATATGTTGCTTACATTTTCTATAGTTGTCAGCTAATAATAATAATAATAATACATTTTATTTATAACGCACTTTACATTCTCACGGATGTCAGAGTGCTACAGATTAAAAACAGAGCATAAAAACAGCATAGGCAACAAAACAATTACAATAGACCCAACCAGGCTAAACTAAAGGGCCAACTTTTAGAAATTATAACTCAATACGAAAAACAAACAAAGTCCATGAAAAAATAGAAAAATGCTTTTTTTTAAAGGTAGGTTTTTAGTCCATTTTTAAAAGCATCAGTGGACTGTGGCGCTCTCAGGTGGTCTGGGAGGGCATTCCACAGACATGGGGCTGTGTGGCAGAAGGCCCGGTCGCCCATGGTGCGGAGGTTGGTGTCAGGCACGACAAGAAGGTTGGTGTTGTTGGAGCGGAGGCTTCGGGTGGCAGGTTTTGGGGTGAGGAGTTCTTTGAGGTAGGGGGGGGGGGGGGGGGGCGTTGCCGTAAATGCACTGATGGGTGAGAAGGGAAATCTTGTATTCGGTCCTGAAGGAGATGGGGAGCCAGTGAAGTGAGCGGAGGGTGGGTGTGATATGGTCATATTTTCGCACTCTCATCAGGACCCTATCAGCGCTGTTTTGGATGTATTGGAGCCTTTGGAGGCTCTTGTTAGGGATCCCGATGAGTAGTGCATTGCAGTAATCCAGCCTGGAGGAGATAAAGGCGTGGACGAGTCAGCTGACTGAAAGGTGATAATAGGGTCGTGATTAGAGGTGTGGTTATCCATATGTGGCCTATATTTCAGCACAATATGACAGTTTTCAAGATGGATCTTGGCACTGTTTCTTTGCTATTGTCCAGTTTATAGAAAGCTATATGCTGATATTCAATTCAATTCAATCTTTATTTCAGACCCAGGAGGATCCATATCACAAGAAAACAACACCACACAATAAAAACAGAAAATAAAATAAAATAAATAAAAAATAATGCAAATAGCTCACATTGTTCAGTTTCTGACATACAGACATGTGCGCCAATGGTTCCACAATCTAGAGGTGAACCTGACAGAGCTTCGTGTGGGGTCTGTTATGACAGCGATTATGTCATTTACTGACTCCGATGCTCTACACATAAACCTATACATAAGGTTGCGTAGCACAGCAGCACAGGTGGGTACCCCAACACTAACAAACATCTGGCTTGCACTGGAGCTTCTTGGAGCTCTCAGCAGCAGCCTCATGCAGTCATTATAGGCCACTGTAAGGCGCCTGAAGCTGCCTTGCCTGAAGCGACTCCAAAGGTGGGCAGTATACAGTGGTGTACAGAAGGATCTAAACAGTGAGATCTTCACAGGTACTGAGCACATGCTAAATTTGCGGCACAGCATGTTTGCTTGGGCATACAGCTTACGCCGCTGCCTATAGATGTCTTTGTCATCTGTTAGGTCATTGGAGATAATATGTCCCAAATAAGTAATCTCACTGCACACACTAAGAGCAGTGCCAGCCAGGTAGAAGTCAGGAAAGGTAGATAGTCTGTCTTCCCTACTTCGGACAATCATGACCTTACTCTTTTTCGCGTTGTATTTTATATTAAAATCAAAGCCATACTGTGAGCATATCCTCAGTAGCTGTTGTAGCCCAGCACTATATGGACTAAAGATGACCAAATCATCTGCATACATCAGGTGATTAATTAACGAGTCACCAACTCTACACCCTGTCCCACATGCATTTAACATCAATGATAAATCATTCATATAAACATTAAAAAGGAATGGAGAAATTATTCCTCCTTGACGGACACCATTGGTCACATGAAAAGGAGCAGATATTGACTTCCCCCATTTTACCCTCATTGTCTGGTGAGCATACCAGAACACCAAGATTCTGACTAGGAAACTAGGGACCCCTCTCTGTGTCAGTTTTAAGAATAACTTTTCATGATTGATGCGGTCGAAGGCCCTAGAGGCATCAATAAAAGAAACAAACATAGTAGAATTCTGCCTACTATATTTATCTAAAAGCTCTTTGAGTGCAAAAATACACAAATCAGTGCCGTGTTTTCGTTTGAATCCAAATTGGTTATCCGCTGACAGGATCAACCTCTCAAGTCTACTCAGTAGAATTGTCTCTAGCACTTTGGATAAAACGCTGGCCAATGCTATTGGCCTATAGTTATCAGAGCTGTTTAGTTTACCCACTTTGTCTTTAATGACCGGCACTAATACGACAGAGAGCATGGAAACAGGTAAAAACCCATGAACAAAAAAAACTGTAAAACACATAGCAACCAAAGGGCACAGTTTCTTACTGGCTAGTTTTAGATGTTCAGCTGTTATCTCATCCAGCCCACAGGCCTTATTATCTCCTAGCTTCAAAACTGCTTCATGAATTTCGGCAGGAGTAACAATCACCTCATCATTAAAATCTACATTTTCCACTACAACAAGATTACTTTTTACACAGTTGAACAGCTCAGAATATTGTTTCTGCCATAGCTGTGAAATTTCATCCGAACCACTCACTCCATCTATATTTGATGGAAGAGATGTTTTACAATTATTTATCATTTTAATTTCCTTCCAGAAATCATTCACATTATGCTTTTGTAGCTTCTTTGCCAGTGAATCTGACCTCATTATGTTCTCATTTCTTTTAATAAACCTAAGGGCATATTTAAAATTAGCATTAGTGTCTTTTTTATACTCAAACAGAGGGCCATGTCTGCTTTTGCCAGCCTCAGCCCATCTTTTAAAAGCCATTCTAGCCTCTGCATGAAGCTCTTGGACGTGAACATTCCACCCTGGCTTGGCATTACATGCTTTTGGCCTATGTTTGAGGAAAGGCCTGCTAGAAATACAGAGTGACTCCACAATAGACTCATACAGGGTAGATAACTCATTACAGTGTTGGACATTCCTGCAGTTCATGTCGCGACACAATAGAGCATCTTTTGGCACCTTAATATTACCTAGCAAGGCATCAGAACTTTTCACATATTTATCAAGATCTCTCTTGGTCAGTTTGGCCCAGTCAATTTTACCTGCACTTAAGCTGTTCTCCACAGGCAACAGCACCGGTAAATTGCCTGTATTTACCACCACACAAAATGGTATGTGGTCAGAGGTAGCCATATCATAGATAATCTCCATTTTATCAATACAGTCATGTGCATCTATTGTACAGAGACAATGATCAAGCCAGGAAGTAGTGTGCCAAGCCTCGCTAATATAAGTATAGCTCTTCTCAGGCAAAAGTACTTTGCTAGACAAAATCAAACCACTGTCTACACAAAATTGCATTAAATGCTTACCAAATAAGGAGTTAGCATCAGACACATCAGAATTCATGTCACCAACAACATATATGCAGGTGGAAGGATTATCCTGTATGAAAGACATAATAAATGCCATTCTGCTAAGATAATCATCTTCATTCTGATAACATTCATATGGTGTATACACATTCAAAATAATTAGCTTTTTGTCACTACAACACAGTTCAATTCCAATTGCCCAGTCAACGCCTAATCTAATCACATTAACCAACTGGTCATATTTTTTATTCCACAGCGTGGCAACTCCCCCTGGTATCCTCCCTCGTACCACTTTTGTACACAGGTCGGTGGTGGATTCCCCCGCCCCGTGAAAGTCCTTATGGATGGAGTTAAGGCCTTCCAGGTCTTGTTTAGCCAGGAAGGTCTCCTGAACACACAAAATGTCACATCCATCTAACAGTCTGTCCACAACAATACGGCGTGATTTATCAGATTCACTGTGGCCAACACGCAGCCCTCGCGCATTGTAAGATACAACTGAGATGTTCGTGTTCATAGAGAGTTAAGTTCATGTTCCTCACAGATACTATGCAGTCTCAGACTGGCTCACAAGCATAGCTACAGGTGTAGCTAGACACTTCAGCTCACTCCCCCCCCCGCTGCCAGTAGCCTTGGGCCCACGAGCCTCATAATAGCGGCGTACATAAGTCCCCGCGGGCCACAGTTTGGGGTCAAACATGTCCTCAACATTTTTACATTCAGTAGTAACGTGAAATGAGCCGAATCGGCTGTGGGGCGACTCGATTTTACGACACGTCACAGATGTATTACCCAGTTTCACTGATAAATAATCCCGCAGTGTATTCGCATCCAGATTAGGGGAAAACCGAGTAGCAAACACACTCACCAGTTTGGTTGTGACCACTGCAATGTTGCTCTCAGTGCCAGTTCCTATTATTCCCTCATTCTTCTGCTCACGTCTCCCGTGAGCTTGCTTGTTGTGGGGTTTGTGTCTCACTGCTGCTGCTGCTTTCAGCGACACCGGCTTCTTGCGTCCTTCCTTCACAACACGGCTCCACTGCGGGGACTTTAGTTGTGATAGTGGCAATGAAGTTGTAGTTACACCTACATCCAACTCCTCTCGTTGTGCGGAAACCACCAGCCCTTGCACCCCCTCTCGTGAGGTACTGGCGATCCCGGGATCCAAACCCGGGCCTCGGAGCCTCCCAGCGGGAGGCATTAGCTCCTGTTGACAAACAGAGCCTGTTAGCCCCCGCCACGGCTCTGGCCCCCGCTGCTCCTCCCCTGCGTTGTCTGCAGCCCCAGGATCGCGGGCGGGATCATCACGCCGTTTCTCTACAGCTGTTAGCCGGCTTTCCACAGCCGCAACAATAGCACCCAGGTTCACACTTACATCTGTCTGTGATTCCAGTGACCTCCTCAGACCAGACACTTCTTGGCTCAGCTGCTCCAGTCTGCTCAGCAGCGCCGAAGCGTCCATGTTGCCGAACCCAACCGGTGGCAGTTCATCCAGATAGTGTGACACAAATCTGGGAATATTTTCTCCGAGCTCATTAAAAACTTTTAAGCAGGCCTTGACGTTATTCACGTCTTTCTGTGCGCCTTTGTGCGTTACATTCCGTACAGTGGTATTCGGGCATAGTTCAAACAGCAGCCGCTTTGACTCCTCAATCCAGTCAGATGTAAAATTGTTTGTTGACAACATCACAATTTCATCCTGGCTTAGTGTCTTCATTTTAACCACAATAAAGTTTAAAAGCTCGTCTTCCACTATCACCTTCCCATCCTCTGTTTTGTAGATATCAGGTTTTGATAGCCATCATTGCTTTGTGTTTGTTTAGTAACAGGGAACAGCCTGTCTCTGCAGGTCCTTTTTAAACAGAAAATTAAGGGTGTGTTGGCAATTTCATCCAACCATAATCAACAACTTGATTGTATAGGATGTGTCCTGTATGAGTTCTCTCTCCTGATTGGATGAAATTGGTCTCTCAAAATCACAATTTAGTTTTAAAGGCAGTTACTGTATTCACCCAGAAGCAGTATAATAGCAGTCGCACCCCTACTTAAGTAAGACTGTGTTTGCATACTGGTATAGTGGTGTAGTTAACTGGTATAGTTGCTGTGTTTTCACGTCGTGGATGCAATGTATTATTTAGTATATTCGTTTCCATTTGAAAGTATGCTTTAATAAGTACCTGGCATACAAACATGCTCACTTCTGTGTGCCTACGTGTCTTTGGGTCATTCCAGGGCCAGTGTTTAAAGGAGGAGTTCACCCAAAAAATTACTTATTTTCTATCAATTGCACACCCTATGAAGCCTTGAATCCATGGATTATTTTTTGTTTTTGTCGCATTCCTAAGCCAATAATTTGATTCCCGTCTCCTACCAGCTAATGTATCCGGTAGGAGACACAAAGTAGATTATTTGTGTCTCCTACCGGAAATACACACGGTCATCAAATTATTGTCTTAGGAATGCCACAAAAAACAAAAATAAATCCATGAAATCAAGGCATAAATCACAGTATTATTCATATTGTAGCATTGTTTTGTCTTTTTTCATAACTATTGATTGTGAAGCATTTGTTTGAAAAGAACACTAACACTTGTTTCCCTGTTTTTCAGAAGCCGTCCAGCACTGACATGTTTTTTTGCCTTTAACCTTTTTCTACTTTTCAGGAATGTTCTTTGTGAATAATTGTCATATTTCTAAGATAATTGCATTCCATTTATGTTGTGGCTCGTGAACCGGTAGTACCCAATTTCTATAACACAATATTGGCCATCCCTGAATTTAATAACAAACTCACACATGAAATAATCAATTCTAACAAATGCATAACAAACTATTTTGGATTGTATACTGCCTTTTCATGACCCACTACCTTATATTTACATGTGCATGTTGTAAATGTTTAACTCACCATTTGTTTTTAGGGCTGTAAGACTGTAACACTTATTAGGACTAAATTATTTTTTAATTCATTTTGACAAAAAATGTAATTTTATTCAAACAGCTAATATACACTTATTAAAATAGGACTTAATTTCCTAATTAAACTAATAAATGTAATCCCAAAATAATTATGGAAAATGTTACACATTGATTCATTGATAAATACAAAATTAGATATCTACAAAATACACTTTGAGATAATTAACTTAATCAATATAGTTGCAGCCCTACAATTTGTACCTATTTTTTCAGAATGTTACAGAATGTTTAATAATATATTAATATATTTACCAGGAGCTTGCTTGATCCCCTTTTTTAACAAATGGGTCGGTGCAAGAATTTTTTCCCCGTGCACTCCTAAATTGGCTGAAATAGGAGGCGGGTTTTTTGCTTCACCCTGGAAAATATTGAATTTACTTAAAAGTTAGAATATAATTTTGGATAATAACAGTAATAGTAGTAATAATAATCATTATAGCATCAACAATATATCTGTCAATAATAAACTGTTTACAGGCATTGTAATAGTTACCATACTATATAATTGTATAATTATCAATAATAACTATAATTAACCTATATATAGAATCATAAAATATAACCATACTATTATTACATATATAATCATAATAACAACAACAACTATAATAACAATAATTGATAGGACATTATACCAAATATATTGATGGTGTTGCTTACAGTAAAGGTACCAATAATACAATTGTGTTAATAAATACTTTAAACTATATCTGCTCTGCTTTGTCTCTACTTATTATTCTTTTTACCATGTGGTTGAAAAGTGAATCTATATGTTTGGTAATGTATTTAGTCGCATGTATTTAACATTTACAATGAATACAGATGTGTGTTTTTTTTTTTTGGAATTACTATTCATAATCAGAAGGGTTCTTCACTACTAAAGCTGAACAAAAAGTGAAACTTTGGAATGTAACATCTCTTAATACCTAAGCCCATACACATATGAACATAATACACAAAAGTTTTTTGTTTAACTGACAATAATTTTTGCCTTCTACAATCTGGTGTTTTAATTTATTTGACCAACTTATCCACTTAACGGTTTGATCCATGCAAGAGTCAAAGCTTGTAATTGAAAGTGTTGTCAGACTATAATCTCTGCCTGCTGGACAAAATGGACTTCAATCCCTCTACTGTGTGTAAAACTGTGAAGCAATCTACATGGACATTAGAGCTTAACCAAAACTCCTGCCTGGTGATGACAAGTCTGTCACAATGTAGGCTAAACAATAGTTTTTCATTGTGGTATTGACGCCATTCAGTAACATTGATGTGCCTGATATGCTGGGGAGTATCTATTTTACAATATACAAAATGGTATGGCTTCAACCCAGCTACTAGCCAGGTCGACATGTATCGTAATGGTTCCACATGTATTATATGGTGAGACATTCCCAAGTACATTACAAGGTATTTAATATCTATTATCAGGCTGGGGGAAAATAGGTGCTGAATCTTATACTCACAAAACATGACATCATAATATAAGGAAAACGTGAAATGTCTTCTGAGTATTTACAACTTGTTTGCAAATAGCAGATATGCCATTTACTCTATATACACAGGGTATTGTCTCCTCTCAATATCTCAGATCAGAACAATAAGGTAAAAAAAAAAGGCAAGTTTGCTTTAACAATAATTTATTTTGAGATCTTCAACACCACTGGAGACTGGACTGTGAACTATGTGACGATGGATTCCTTGGACCCCCATGGCCGCAACCCAGAACTCTGCGTCGGCGCAACCACACTTTGCAATTGCCCTGAATTGTGAAAATTCTAGTTCAGTCTTATGCTAGATGTGCTCCTGTTTCTGCTCAACATTGTAACAGGGCCTTTTATTTATATGGTATATATTTTACCACGAATGTTCGTATTTTACCACGAATGTTCCATTTTCGTATGAAAATCTTGTACATATTGTGTGTCTTGTGACGATTGGGTCCAATATTTAGTTCAGTAACCATGGAGCTAAGGAATGGTTCAGAAGCTGTGTTCACGTTCACAAAATGAATATTGGAATTGGTCTATTTGTTCTATTTGATGCCTCTTTGTTATGCATCTTTTGGGAGGCCAAATACAGGCTTATATTTTTGTAACTGTCATTATTCGACTGTTCTCTTGGGATAAAAAAAACTAAAACAAAACAAAACAATTAAACGTCAACGGTATAGTTTGAATTAACGGCTTGCTCCTCCGGACGCGAAACGTAACGTCTGGGGGGTGACAGATACATTTTTTACACCCACCCTTTGTTATTGTGGTCCAAGTGAAGACGATGATTACTTTTAATTGAAAGTCATGTGTAATAATTAAAAGTAACTTCCCCTACACTGTCTATGAATTGACCTTCCTTCTCTCCGTGTCTTCCGGGTTGCAGTTGGAGGTTCTTCACCTGCTGTCTCCAGAACAGAAGGCTGAGCTGCTACTGAGGCCTGAGGTTGCAGGCCTGGACAACGGGACCCTCAGCCTGATCTTCCACAGCTTGATGACCGGTGGTCCTGGGCCCACCCCCACCTCCACCCCCGGATACACATACACCTCACATAGCCCCTACTCACCACCACCACCACCACCACAGAATAGCTTCAGAGAGGTTGCATAGCTTTAAATATTATACATTTCTTTCATCCAATTAAACTTTTACCAGATTGTTGATGGTAATCTTCATAACCTTAAACAATATTATTTTGTTCTTTTTGAAACACTTGCAGGTGGTGAATGGGTTGATGGGAGCTTTCAGACCTGTTGGGAGCCTCGTCAGTGAGTTTGTGTCTCTCACACGTGAGGTACATACAGCGTACATACATATACTATATGCATATATGAGAAGCCAATTACTTGTTTTTATATGACTAGTTTATTATGGTTATGCATATTACATCTGCTAACCTGACATGACCCTGACATTCCTATCTATCTGTTGCTCTCCAGAGAAATGTATCCGAGATCGGAAGCATGACTCTGACCCAGACCCTGCTGAACTGGACCCTAGCTGAGCTGGCTGGCATGTACACGCCACATAATACGTCCATAGCCCAACCAATGGAAGAGTTTGATGTGACAAATGTGGAGGATTGGTTCAACCATGTTGTACCGCCACTATTACAGAGATTCTTACCCCATGGGCAACTCCCTGACCAAATCAAGTATGCCTTCCACCAAGTGTTGTAAGTACAATTCATATTCTTTCATACAGTGAGTAGATGCATGTACAGTCCAGCGTCCATGTCTTTCCAATTATGTTGTGCAGGCTAGTCTTGACCAAAGTCACAGATTTTCCTGGATGAGCCGAACTAGTTTAATTAAGAGTGCCGGTGGTGTTAGTGGACTTCTGTTTCCTTTCACATTCAACACAACACAACACAAAATAATGGAAATCAACAAAAGGGCAACGTTTATTTATGGATTAACTCAAAACGTTTCTTTGAATATTACATGCGAGATAGCAAATATTGAGTGAGTAATAACTGGAATTGTTGATTGTAACCTTAAACAAGTGACCTAAGCAAGGCAGGACACAAAGATTACAAAAGGAAAGACAAACACAAGCCCTTTACTAAGATGTGAACACAGGGTAGGTGGCTGAACAAAGTTAAAATTATTAAAGGGAGCTTAAATACAAACCGACACAAGGAATTTGTCACTTTGTGATAGTGAACCTAACAAGACAAAGGTCAACAATGTCCTGCTTTTGGAGTGATAACAAAGGTCAGCCTCTGGGCACCCTCTGGTGGCCATCCAGAAATATTGCAGGTTATGTCCTTTGTAAGTCCCTTGTTTCGTCCACTGTCCATTATCTATGCATATGATGCTGATTATTGTGCTTGCTTGTTGAACAGCTATTTGGACATGGGCAATGACACCACTGAGGTCCAGGACACTTGCAGCATCACCCTTGAAGAAAGATCATGTGGCGTGAGAAGGCTTTATTAATTGTTTCTGAATTTCTTTAATTTAAATGTATTACACAAAGGATTCCAAATTCTATTCTAGATGTCGTCGGATAGGAAAGTCATGCCTGTACATCCATTATCCTTCTCCCCATCTCTTCTACCAGCTTACCAACGCAGTGGAAAATGTGGCCCGTTTCATGCACTGTGCTGCCCGTAGCAACCTCACTATGTCAGAGTCGATGATACCCAGGAGAACCTGGAGGACCCAGACTTCATCAGGATGTGGTTCCAGATCAAACTGCTGCCTCTGCTGCCTACAGTTCCCATAAGCCTCCTCGACTGCCTCAGCTTTAAGAACTTCACCTGTCCTGTTTACCAAGCCCTGTGAGTTGTCCCGTTTATAAAGGGAATGCTATCTTCTCTAGAACATAACTGTTTCCCAAACATTTTCAGCTTGAGACCTGAAAGATACATTTGGTGACTTCCTGGGACCTAAACTTTTAAGAAAAATCATTATGAATTATAAAGTATGCATATTTAAAAAATGTATTTCTTAAAATCTTCTGAAAATCTTTTGTATTCCTTTTCCTTTTCTTTCATTTCTGAAAATCTGTTGATTTAAAAAACTTTACCTTACTTTAATTCATAAAACCTGGTCTGTGACGCAAAAATGGGTCAAGAGTAAGACCCTACGTTTGGAAAACACTTATAGTCGAAATACACAAAATAGTCCCGGAATAATGATACATTTCTTTGCATTGCTGGGTCCAGAGTAAAAGACCTGAGTCATCATATGCGTCTCATGGATCCTGATCACAACCACAGCCCAGTGATGTACGAACACTTCATCCATTCCTTCTTGCTACATCACAACACGTCCGGTAAGTGAACCAAGTAGCCATAGCTAGAGACAAACTCAGAGGACCATTTGTCTGCAGATGTACAGGAATTTCTGTTGCTTTCAGGGTACATTTTTGAGTAAAACATTACTCTATTCTAATACTATACTATTATAGCCTACACTGACTTGTGTATTTATCTTCAGATCCTCAGTGTGTCTCCTCATCCAGCCATAGTGCAGAATGGCTGGAGGAGAACTTTGGATTCTTCTCCATGTTCGCCCCCATCACAGACTTCTATGACCTCAACCGTGACTTCTCTGGAGTGAGTGTGGATAATCTGAACATTTTTACTGAAAACATTGATTTGATTGTTTGTACTTGACACTACAATTTCAGTAACTTAATAACCTTTCAACCTGGCGTATATTTTGGGCATG
The DNA here is from genome assembly GCF_963454915.1 of Gymnoscopelus microlampas. Taxonomy (NCBI): domain Eukaryota; kingdom Metazoa; phylum Chordata; class Actinopteri; order Myctophiformes; family Myctophidae; genus Gymnoscopelus; species Gymnoscopelus microlampas. The sequence goes on from NC_139949.1 coordinate 51,916,825, forward strand.
TCATCACAGGATTGCAAGATTTTCAAAAACGTAATAGCTGATTTGCGAGTGTGACATTATAATTCGATTACGTATAAAATAGGGCTTCAGTGGTTAAATCTCATATCCTGCCCTCTCCCATTATGTCCTGTCTGTCTGTCTCTTGTCTTAAACGTGTCCAGATTCTACACCTCCTGACTCCGAAGCAGACTGCAGAGATGCTGCTGGTGCCTACTCCTCCAGAGAAAGACGTCATCATCCATGCAGTGTTTGACCATCTGACACAGTCTCAAGGAGACTTTCCTGAGTTCCTGCACCACCTGGTTCTGCTCGCTAGAGAGGTAACCTCATCTGTAGAGCGTCTTATGACAGCTTAAAAAACGTACAGCAAAATATAATACTAATTATAATAATAATAATTATTATTATTATAATGCATGGACTTTTATCCACCCTGTGATGTCTACCAAGTCATGTGAGTGTCTTGTGATGATGTTACATGGCTTACATTTTAAAGGGGCTACACCATGAATGTAAAAAAAAATATATTATATATAAATATTGCCCGCCAACAACCCCGTGGTCAACAATTGGTATTTTCTTGTGCGCCTGGCGTATTTCATCCAATTAAATGATAACTTCATGAAGACATTTGGAAAGTCTGTTTCCAATGTATTTTGCATTGTATTCTTGCATGTGAGGCTGTTGTCCTTTTACCATAATATTTAATATTGTCTGACCACATTACCACCAAGATAAAAGTCTTGTAAATGTATTGCATGAATGAACAGGTATCGCAAATAAAGTGATTCCAGTTGCATTTCTGATCTGGTGTCCCGTCTAATATGTCTCTATCCACTAATATGTCTCTATCCACAACGTCAGGCCTATGTCAGTGAGTCGTTCATCCCAGAAGAGAAAGTCCAGGAGCTGGGGCCTGCGTCACGCAACGCCACTACTGATGACATCAGCATGTGGAACATCACACAGATTGACACACTGTGTTCTTTAATGGACTCTTCAGATGGGGAGTGGGATTCAGCTCTGGTAAGTATACAAATGATCTTTCATTGATTGATGGTGTTATTGACAAAAATGCATGGGGCGGCAGTGGCTCAGGAGGTAGAGCGTCTGTCTGTTTGTCTGTCTGTCTGTCTGTCTGTCTGTCTGTCTGTCTGTCTGTCTGTCTGTCTGTCTGGCTGGCAGGCTGGCTGGCAGGCAGTGTAATCAGTGTAGAAGTGAGAAAACATAATGCGTTGTGATTATATTTACACGTTTTTGCATGTGTGTTCGTAAATGTGTGCAGTACATGTATATGGCACTAACACATTTTTTGTCACCATCAAGGCCAAGGCCATCATTTCCAAGTATCTGACTAAGGCGGGCAACAGTCTTGGCAGTGCAGAGCTCAGTTGTGTCAAGGGACCCAACCTGTGTTCCCTGGATACCAGTGTCCTACAGACCATCTCAGAGGACACCCTCAGGTGAGGGGTGTTGGGGAGGGAGCCAGTAGTATCGTAAATCATGTTTACTTTAGTATTTCTTCACTACTTGCACACACTTGAACATCGACATTAATCCAAAAAACTATTATTATAAAAAATGAATTGGGAATATTTGTGGGCTTTATTGACAGTGTATAGTAGAGCGAGACAGGAAACAGGGAGAGAGATGGGTAATGACATGCAGCAAAGGTTGTCGGGACTGGGATTCAAACTCGCGACACTCTGTCAGACTGTATTAGAGCCTATATATGGTATGCGCCTGGACCGCTAGGCCAACGGGCGCCCCACCCAAAACTATTTTTAACCTAATTAACCCTGGCATCCGTATTTTGGGCTGGCAAAAATAAGAATCAATTATTATTTTATAGAAATAAAAGTCCTAATAATAATAATTCACGCATTTTCACAAATAAAAAAGAAAGTAGTAAAATTAGCATACATTTCTACAAGCAACATCGTACAACAAATTATAAAAGAGTGATGTGTGTGATTCCATGACATATTAGCCAAAAGGTAAATAAGATATGTAAGGGACTGAATTTTAGAGACTGAATACATTACATTTGTGGTTGAAAATGTGGTAGCACTCTTTTGAGATGTGTGCTGTGTGTCTCCTGGTGTTTCCAGTAATTCCAGTTTGCTGGTAGTGTCCAGCTGTACGCTGGAGAAGAAGAAAGTGCTCTTTAACATCGCAGAAAAAGCCTTCTCTGGACTCAGCCGCACTACAGCTATCAGCACTACCAGCTTCCAGAATACAGAGCCATTTTTGGTAAGCAAGCATTCATTCACATGTACATGCGTACAAACACATACTGTATATTGCAGTGGTTCTCAAACATTTCCATGTCAAGGACCCCAAGTTCATACACAACTGTCGGTAGCACTTTACAATAATGACCCGTTATAAAGCATTTATAAACGTTTATAAGTAGTTTGTAAACTATTAACAAATCACTAACAACCTATTTGTTGACATTCGTAAATGATTACTAAAACCTTTATAACTACGGTTACAAATCATCTATAAAGGTATTAGTAACTATTCATGAATAAGCCATGTATAATACATCTGTAAATGATTATTAAATCATTTGTAACTGATGTTACATAATATATACAAGCTATTGGTAGCTTGTTCATGTTTAACATATGCTTTGTTAAACATTCCTAAAGTATCTATAAATCCTTAGTACATGTTATTATGTGCCCTATAGTAAAGTGAAGACAGTTCATCATTTACAACTGTCTGTTAATGTGTTTGTTCATGTTTAACATGCTTTGTAAAACATTCCTAAAATATCTATAAATCCTTTGTACATGTTATTATGTGCCCTACAGTAAAGTGAAGACAGTTCATCATGTATGACTGTCTGTTAATGTGGACTTTCTCCTTACCTGTTGCAAACTACCTGGCTTTCATGAATGCAGACACCAAACAATTACTAGAATTATCATTCATGTTAAGCAAATGATGCGTAAGACATTCGTAAAGAGTATGTAAACCATTTGTGGTGTTAGGGACCAAAAAAGTCACTACAAAGTACTACCAATCAACTCTAAATTGCCTGAAACGTACTCCTAACAGGTTTTTGGGGGGACGATTTTGGCCTCCATACTTAGTGATTATTTCGGATTTAACTTTCGTTTCGGTGGTGACCAACTTTCGTTTCGGTAGTTTGATTACAAAATGTAAGTTGTGTAAAAAATAATCTGACTATACTAAGTTGTTATTTGTTTGTTTAAGTCAGGCTATACTCTACTCAGAGTCATAAGTTTACAAAATGTACTAAAGTACAGTGAACGTCTGTGCGGTTTGTCTTCATCACTGAAAATAACGTACATGTAAACTGATGTCATGTGCAGTTGGGGTGAAGAAACACAACCATTTCACTCCTAATAACACCTATTTGATTTGACATCCTGACTTGCTGCTGTAGCTGAGGCTTGAACTTGTTACCTGCGGCTCACTAGTCAGTGACTCTATCCATTCACCTACAGCTGTTTTCTTGGAATCTGTGGTTCTGAAACGTTTTCTTGTCAACCCCCCAAATTGACATGTATTTGGGCAGTGGACCCCAATGTGAAAAGATGTAGTGTCAGGGCCCCCCATGAAAAAGATTTATATTTATGCTGTAACACATTTTTTAAAAGTTATTTGTCTCGTTTGTTGTTCAAGTCAAAGCACCAGGAAGGCTGTACTTGTCAGCCATCTGTTAGCTCAATGGGTTGAGACGCAGTATTCATGATCCAGAGGCCATGAGTTCAAATCCCATTGATGTCTTTCCTATGATTCTTTCCTTTGCAGACTGGCTTCCAGAAGATCAACTGAAAACTACCAGCAAGGCTATATTTGTCATCCAACTGTTAGCTCAATGGGTTGAGACGCAGTATACATGATCCAGAGGCCATGAGTTCAAATCCCATTGATGTCTTTCCTATGATTCTTTCCTTTGCAGACTGGCTTCCAGAAGATCAACTGAAAACTACCAGGAAGGCTGTACTTGTCAGCCATCTGTTAGCTCAATGGGTTGAGACACAGTATTCATGATCCAGAAGCCATGAGTTCAAATCCCATTGATGTCTTTCCTATGATTCTTTCCTTTGCAGACTGGCTTCCAGAAGATCAACTGAAAACTACCAGCAAGGCTATATTTGTCATCCAACTGTTAGCTCAATGGGTTGAGACGCAGTATACATGATCCAGAGGCCATGAGTTCAAATCCCATTGATGTCTTTCCTATGATTCTTTCCTTTGCAGACTGGCTTCCAGAAGATCAACTGAAAACTACCAGGAAGGCTGTACTTGTCAGCCATCTGTTAGCTCAATGGGTTGAGACGCAGTATTCATGATCCAGAGGCCATGAGTTCAAGTCCCATTGATGTCTTTCCTATGATTCTTTCCTTGAGTGGGTTCGATTCCCACTCCGAGTCATGTGTCCCCGGTAACTTGAGGCAACGGATAAATTGACTGATATCCTTAGTGATGCTTCCCTTTGCAGACTAACTTCTAGAAAACAAGTTAAAACCACCAGGAAACCTGTAACTCTCAGCCAACAGCATAGCTCGACTGGTAGAGCGTCTGTCCAATGACTTGACTTGACTTGAGTGGGTTCGATTCCCACTCGAGTCAAGTGTCCCAGGTAACTTGGGGCAACGGATAAATTGACTGATATCCGTAGAATAACTTGTAGGAGAATTTATCCGTTGCCCAAAGATACTTGAGTGGGTTCGATTCCCACTCAAGTCAAGTCATGTTATTGGACACCGGGGACACTTGACTCGAGTGGGAATCGAACCCACTCAAGTCAAGTCAAAACCACCAGGAAACCTGTAACTCTCAGCCAACAGCATAGCTCGACTGGTAGAGCGTCTGTCCAATAACATGACTTGACTTGACTTGACTGGGTTCGATTCCCACTCGAGTCAAGTGTCCCCGGTAACTTGGGGCAACGGATAAATTGACAGATATCCGTAGAATAACTTGTAGGAGTGTGCTGGTTCAAATCCAGTTCAACCCAGGACCGAGCGGTCCTGGGTTCGATTCCCACTAATGTCAAGTTAGTGACTTGACTCGAGTGGGAATCGATCCCAGTCAAGTCAAGTCATGTTATTGGACAGACGCTCTACCAGTTGAGCTATGCTGTTGACTGAGAGTTACAGGTTTCCTGGTGGTTATAACTTTTTTTTTTTTTTTTTAGAATTAACTTGTTTTTCTAGAAGTTAGTCTGCAAAAGGAAGCATCACTAAGGATATCAGTCAATTTATCCGTTGCCCCAAGTTACCGGGGACACTTGACTCTAGTGGGAATCGAACCCAGTCAAGTCAAGTCAAGTCATGTTATTGGACAAACGCTCTACCAGTTGAGCTATGCTGTTGGCTGAGAGTTACAGGTTTCCTGGTGGTTATAACTTGTTTTTTTTTTGTTTGGAATTAACTTGTTTTTCTAGAAGTTAGTCTGCAAAGGGAAGCATCACTAAGGATATCAGTCAATTTATCCGTTGCCCCAAGTTACCGGGGACACTTGACTCGAGTGGGAATCGAACCCAGTCAAGTCAAGTCAAGTCATGTTATTGGACAGACGCTCTACCAGTTGAGCTAAGCTGTTGGCTGAGAGTTACAGGTTTTCTGGTGGTTTTAACTTGAGCTAAGCTGTTGGCTGAGAGTTACAGGTTTTCTGGTGGTTTTAACTTGTTTTTCTAGAAGTTAGTCTGCTCTACCAGTTGAGCTAAGCTGTTGGCTGAGAGTTACAGGTTTTCTGGTGGTTTTAACTTGTTTTTCTAGAAGTTAGTCTGCAAAGGGAAGCATCACAGTAAAGACACCAGTGGGATTTGAACTCATGGCCTCTGGATCATGTATACTGCGTCTCAACCCATTGAGTTAACAGATGGCTGACAAGTACAGCCTTCCTGGTAGTTTTCACTTGATCTTCTGGAAGCCAGTCTGCAAAGGAAAGAATCATAGGAAAGACATCAATGGGATTTGAACTCATGGCCTCTGGATCATGAATACTGCGTCTCAACCCATTGAGCTAACAGATGGCTGACAAGTACAGCCTTCCTGGTAGTTTTCAGTTGATCTTCTGGAAGCCAGTCTGCAAAGGAAAGAATCATAGGAAAGACATCAATGGGATTTGAACTCATGGCCTCTGGATCATGTATACTGCGTCTCAACCCATTGAGCTAACAGTTGGATGACAAATATAGCCTTGCTGGTAGTTTTCAGTTGATCTTCTGGAAGCCAGTCTGCAAAGGAAAGAATCATAGGAAAGACATCAATGGGATTTGAACTCATGGCCTCTGGATCATGAATACTGCGTCTCAACCCATTGAGCTAACAGATGGCTGACAAGTACAGCCTTCCTGGTGCTTTGACTTGAACAACAAACAAGACAAATAACTTTAAAAAAATGTGTTACAGCATAAATATAAATCTTTTTCACGGGGGGCCGGACACTACATCTTTTCACATTGGGGTCCACTGCCCAAATACATGTCAATTTGGGGGGTTGACAACAAAGCGTTTCAGAACCACAAATGCCAAGGAAACAGCTGTAGGTGAATGGATAGAGTCACTGACTAGTGAGTCGCAGGTAACAGGTTCAAGCCTCAGCTACAGCAGCAAGTCAGGATGTCAAATCAAATAGGTATTATTAGGAGTGAAATGGTTGTGTTTCTTCACCCCAACTGCACATGACAGCAGTTTTATATCAGTTTACATGTACGTTATTTTCAGTGATGAAGACAAACCGCACAGACGTTCACTGTACTTTAGTACATTTTGTAAACTTATGACTCTGAGTAGAGTATAGCCTGACTTAAACAAACAAATAACAACTTAGTATAGTCAGATTATTTTTTACACAACTTACATATTGTAATCAAACTACCGAAACGAAAGTCCAGAGCTCGATGAATTTTAAGGACCAAAAAAAAAGTCACTACAAAGTACTACCAATCAACTCTAAATTGCCTGAAACGTACTCCTAAGAGGTTTTTGGGGGGACGATTTTGCCCTCCACACTTTGTGATTTTTTTCGGATTTAACTTTCGTTTCGGTAGGGACCAACTTTCGTTTCGGTAGTGACCCAATGGTGAAAAAAGAAAATGTACTAAGTCCAGAGCTCGATGAATGTTAGGGACCAAAAAAAATGTCACTACCAATCAACTTTAAATTGCCTGAAACGTACTCCTAACAGGTTTTTGGGGGAACATTTTTTTTTTTGACACAATGGTGTCACTACCGAAACGAAAAAAAAAAATACTAAGTCCAGAGCTCGATGAATGTTAGAGACCAAAAAAAAAGTCACTACCAATCAACTTTAAATTGCCTGAAACGTACTCCTAACAGGTTTTTGGGGGAACATTTTTTTTTTGACACAATGGTGTCACTACCGCCACTACTTTCAGCTCATTTGCATTACAACATACCATTTGTTTATCGCAAATGAAATTGTAATCTCATAAAACTTTTAGTAACCAGGTAAATTTACTAAGTCCAGAGCTCGATGAATGTTAGGGACCAAAAAAAATGTCACTACAAAGTACTACCAATCAACTCTAAATTGCCTGAAACATACTCCTAACAGGTTTTCGGGGGGACGATTTTGGCCTTCACACTTAGTGATTTTTTCGGATTTAACTTTCGTTTCGGTAGGGACCAACTTTCGTTTCGGTAGTGACCCAATGGTGAATTTACTAAGTCCAGAGCTCGATGAATGTTAGGGACCAAAAAAAAAGTCACTACCAATCAACTTTAAATTGCCTGAAGAGTACTCCTAACAGGTTTTTGGGGGAACATTTTTTTTTCGTTTCGGTAGTGTCACTACCGAAACGGGAAAAAAATTAATAAGTCCAGAGCTCGATGAATGTTAGGGACCAAAAAAAAAGTCACTACCAATCAACTTTAAATTGCCTGAAACGTACTCCTAACAGGTTTTTGGGGGAACAATTTTTTTTCTGTTTTCGTCACTCGTCACTTTTCGTCACTACCGAAACGGAAAAAAAAAATCACAAAAAAATCACTACCAATTAGCTTTAAATTGCCTGAAACGTGCTCCTAACAGGTTTTTGGGGGAACAATTTTTTTTCTGTTTTCGTCACTCGTCACTTTTCGTCACTACCGAAACGGGAAAAAAAAATCACAGAAAAATCACTACCTGAAACGTGCTCCTAACAGGTTTTTGGGGGAACAATTTTTTTTTCTGTTTTCGTCACTCGTCACTTTTCGTCACTACCGAAACGGAAAAAGAAATTCACAAAAAAATCACTACCAATCAGCTTTAAATTGCCTGAAACGTGCTCCTAACAGGTTTTTGGGGGAACAATTTTTTTTCTGTTTTCGTCACTCGTCACTTTTCGTCACTACCGAAACGGGAAAAAAAATTCACAGAAAAATCACTACCAATCAGCTTTAAATTGCCTGAAACGTGCTCCTAAAAGGTTTTTGGGGGAACAATTTTTTTTCTGTTTTCGTCACTCGTCACTTTTCGTCACTACCGTAACGGAAAAAGAAATTCACAAAAAAATCACTACCAATCAGCTTTAAATTGCCCGAAACGTGCTCCTAACAGGTCTTTGGGGGAACATTTTTTTTTCTGTTTTCGTCACCCGTCACTTTTCGTCACTACCGAAACGGGGAAAAAAAATCACAAAAAAATCACTACCAATCAGCTTTAAATTGCCTGAAACGTGCTCCTAACAGGTTTTTGGGGGAACAATTTTTTTTCTGTTTTCGTCACTCGTCACTTTTCGTCACTACCGAAACGAAAAAAAAAAATCACAAAAAAATCACTACCAATTAGCTTTAAATTGCCTGAAACGTGCTCCTAACAGGTTTTTGGGGGAACAATTTTTTTTCTGTTTTCGTCACTCGTCACTTTTCGTCACTACCGAAACGAAAAAAAAAATCACAAAAAAATCACTACCAATCAGCTTTAAATTGCCTGAAACGTGCTCCTAACAGGTTTTTGGGGGAACATTTTTTTTTCTGTTTTCGTCACTCGTCACTTTTCGTCACTACCGAAACGGAAAAAAAAATTCACAAAAAAATCACTACCAATCAGCTTTAAATTGCCCGAAACGTGCTCCTTACAGGTTTTTGGGGGAACATTTTTTTTTCTGTTTTCGTCACTCGTCACTTTTCGTCACTACCGAAACGGGAAAAAAAATTCACAAAAAAATCACTACCAATCAGCTTTAAATTGCCTGAAACGTGCTCCTAACAGGTTTTTGGGGGAACAATTTTTTTTCTGTTTTCGTCACTCGTCACTTTTCGTCACTACCGAAACGGGAAAAGAAATTCACAGAAAAATCACTACCAATCAGCTTTAAATTGCCTGAAACGTGCTCCTAACAGGTTTTTGGGGGAACATTTTTTTTTCTGTTTTCGTCACTCGTCACTTTTCGTCACTACCGAAACGGGAAAAAGAATTCACAAAAAAATCACTACCAATCAGCTTTAAATTGCCTGAAACGTGCTCCTAACAGGTTTTTGGGGGAACAATTTTTTTTCTGTTTTCGTCACTCGTCACTTTTCGTCACTACCGAAACGGAAAAAAAAAATCACAAAAAAATCACTACCAATCAGCTTTAAATTGCCTGAAACGTGCTCCTAACAGGTTTTTGGGGGAACATTTTTTTTTCTGTTTTCGTCACTCGTCACTTTTCGTCACTACCGAAACGGAAAAAAAAATTCACAAAAAAATCACTACCAATCAGCTTTAAATTGCCTGAAACGTGCTCCTAACAGGTTTTTGGGGGAACAATTTTTTTTCTGTTTTCGTCACTCGTCACTTTTCGTCACTACCGAAACGGAAAAAAAAATTCACAAAAAAATCACTACCAATCAGCTTTAAATTGCCCGAAACGTGCTCCTAACAGGTTTTTGGGGGAACATTTTTTTTTCTGTTTTCGTCACTCGTCACTTTTCGTCACTACCGAAACGGAAAAAAAGAATTCACAAAAAAGTCACCACCAATCAGCTTTAAATAGCCTGAAACGTGCTCCTAACAGGTTTTTGGGGGAACAATTTTTTTTCTGTTTTCGTCACTCGTCACATTTCGTCACTACCGAAACGGAAAAAAGAATTCACAAAAAAATCACTACCAATCAGCTTTAAATTGCCCGAAACGTGCTCCTAACAGGTCTTTGGGGGAACATTTTTTTTTCTGTTTTCGTCACCCGTCACTTTTCGTCACTACCGAAACGGGAAAAAAAATTCACAAAAAAATCACTACCAATCAGCTTTAAATTGCCTGAAACGTGCTCCTAACAGGCTTTTGGGGGAACATTTTTTTTTCTGTTTTCGTCACTTGTCACTTTTCGTCACTACCGAAACGGAAAAAAAAAATCACTACCAATCAGCTTTAAATTGCCTGAAACGTGCTCCTAACAGGTTTTTGGGGGAACAATTTTTTTTCTGTTTTCGTCACTCGTCACTTTTCGTCACTACCGAAACGGAAAAGAAAATTCACAAAAAAATCACTACCAATCAGCTTTAAATTGCCTGAAACGTGCTCCTTACAGGTTTTTGGGGGAACAATTTTTTTTCTGTTTTCGTCACTCGTCACTTTTCGTCACTACCGAAACGGGAAAAAAAAATCACAAAAAAATCACTACCAATCAGCTTTAAATTGCCTGAAACGTGCTCCTAACAGGTTTTTGGGGGAACAATTTTTTTTCTGTTTTCGTCACTCGTCACTTTTCGTCACTACCGAAACGGGAAAAAAAATTCACAGAAAAATCACTACCAATCAGCTTTAAATTGCCTGAAACGTGCTCCTAACATGTTTTTGGGGGATTTTTTTTTTTCTGTTTTCGTCACTCGTCACTTTTCGTCACTACCGAAACGGGAAAAAAAATCACAAAAAAATCACTACCAATCAGCTTTAAATTGCCTGAAACGTGCTCCTAACAGGTTTTTGGGGGAACATTTTTTTTTTCGTTTCGGTAGTGTCACTCCGAAACGGAAAAAAAATGACAAGAGTCCAGAGCTCGATGAATGTTAGGGACGAAAATAAAAGTCACTACCAATCAACTTTAAATTGCCTGAAACGTACTCCTAACAGGTTTTTGGGGGAACAATTTTTTTTTCGTTTCGGTAGTGTCACTACCGAAACGGAAAAAAAATGACAAGAGTCCAGAGCTCGATGAATGTTAGGGACGAAAATAAAAGTCACTACCAATCAACTTTAAATTGCCTGAAACGTACTCCTAACAGGTTTTTGGGGGAACAATTTTTTTTTCGTTTCCGTAGTGTCACTACCGAAACGGAAAAAAAATTACTAAGTCCAGAGCTCGATGAATGTTAGGGACCAAAAAAAAAGTCACTATCAATCAACTTTAAATTGCCTGAAACGTACTCCTAACAGGTTTTTGGGGGAACAATTTTTTTTTCGTTTCGGTAGTGTCACTACCGAAACGGAAAAAAAATGACAAGTCCAGAGCTCGATGAATGTTAGGGACGAAAATAAAAGTCACTACCAATCAACTTTAAATTGCCTGAAACGTACTCCTAACAGGTTTTTGGGGGAACAATTTTTTTTTCGTTTCCGTAGTGTCACTACCGAAACGGAAAAAAAATTACTAAGTCCAGAGCTCGATGAATGTTAGGGACCAAAAAAAAAGTCACTATCAATCAACTTTAAATTGCCTGAAACGTACTCCTAACAGGTTTTTGGGGGAACATTTTTTTTTCTCGTTTCGGTAGTGTCACTACCGAAACGGAAAAAAAATTACTAAGTCCAGAGCTCGATGAATGTTAGGGACCAAAAAAAAAGTCACTACCAATCAACTTTAAATTGCCTGAAACGTACTCCTAACAGGTTTTTGGGGGAAAAAAAATTACTAAGTCCACAGCTCGATGAATGTTAGGGACAAAAAAAAAAATCACTACCAATCAACTTTAAATTGCCTGAAACGTACTCCTAACAGGTTTTTGGGGGAACAATCATTTTTTCGTTTTGGTAGTGTATCTACCGAAACGGAAAAAAATGTACTAAGTCCAGAGCTCGATGAATGTTAGGGACCAAAAAAAAAGTCACTACCAATCAACTTTAAATTGCCTGAAACGTAATCCTAACAGGTTTTTGGGGGAAAATTTAACCGCACGCGGATGCCACATAGTCGGAGAAAAGGTCTGTCGGATTAACGCATGCCTCCCATCAGTAGTGGCGTTGCGTGACGCAGGCCCCAGCACCTGGACTTTCTCTTCTGGGATGAACGACTCACTGACATAGGCCTGACGTTGTGGATAGAGACATATTAGTGGATAGAGACATATTAGATGGGACACCAGATCAGAAATGCAACTGGAATCACTTTATTTGCGATACCTGTTCATTCATGCAATACGTTTACAAGACTTTTATCTTAGTGGTAATGTGGTCAGACAATATTAAATATTAAAGGACAACAGCCTCACATGCAAGAATACAATGCAAAATACATTGAAAACAGACTTTCCAAATGTCTTCATGAAGTTATCATTTAATTGGATGAAATAAGCCAGGCGCACAAGAAAATACCAATTGTTGACCACTTAAGCCTTATTATATATTTTGTTTTATATGCTAGTGCTATTTTCAAAAATATCTAGCAGATCTTTAAAGGTAGGGTAAGTGATGTTTTTTTTTTTTGTTAAAGCGTTAAAGTACTATATTCTGACAGAGCGTTTGTTCGGTCACAGGGGTCTCTCCAGCTCTTTAGTAAACAGAATTATGTACATTTTCAGGTAGGTGACCACATTTAAGCCAATCAGGAGAGAGTACTGAAAATGCATTTTCTGTTTAATAAAGAGCTGGAGAGACATTTAGACGTTACTGAACAAACACTCTATAACAATGATTACTATCAGAATATAGAGCTATTTCACACTTATTTTAACAAAAGTAAATCACTTACCCTACCTTTAAGTTTCGCCTGTAATGACATGCCCAAAATAGGCACGCCAGGTTGAAAGTGGTTAATTGAACTCAGACAATCTAAAACATGGACCTTTACTGGTCCATTTGGGGGGATGTTGCTTCATATTCAGTGACCCACCTCTTGCAGCTTGGTGAGAACAATGCTGGCGTACTCCTCTTGGTCCACTTTGTCCAAGATGGCGGCCAGGTTGTGTTTCACAGTCGTCGCGCTGAGGCAAGAATTGAACTGTGTCTCGTCGTCGTAGTCGAAGGGGAAGGTCTCGTCGCCGATCGTCACCTGTGTGATTTGTCCCACCGTGCATTCAGTCGATGTGACAGAGCAGAAGAGGCAGGGAAGGACAGCTTGTTACACACATTGTGGGTGTTGTTAACCACCTGCCCAAGGCCTTTGGCTTAACCCATTAAGGCCTGAGGTTCCGATTCTACAAAACGTCTTCTAAATCCTAACAGTTTTCTGAAAAACGTATGTTACTATGTCAGTGGTTCTCAAACCTTTTCATGTCAAGGACCCCCAAAATCATATGTATTTGGCTGCCGACCCCATCTGAAAATGTTTTGTTCCAGGGACCCCCAGATGCAAAGATTTGAGTAAAAAAAAGATGCTTTAAAAATATGTATATTCAAAGATTTGCTAAAATGTTCACGATTTTTCAAAAATAGCTCATAGCTTGTATATCTGCTATTTTTGAATATCCAAAGTATAAAAGAATGGTTTAAGTGGTTTACACAGACACGTTCCTGCGTTTAATGGGATACGTGGTTTTATACAAAAAGAAAATTACGAAAATAGCAGATCTACAAGCTCATACAGGTCGTGTGACCTTGCAGATCTGCTATTTTTGCTATTTAACGTTTCTTGAAATTCTTTTACAAATGTCTCCCCTATGATGACAAGCCCAAAACAGGGACGGCAGGTTTAAAGTGGTTACAGTAGGTTAGGTCACCAAAGGAAACAAATGCACCAAGACAGTGGTTCGCAAAGTGGGGTCCAGGGACCAGGGACCCCACGGAAACGCCCTAAGGGTTTCCCCAACAGTGGGTCAGGAGCGGACGCATTTTCATGGGGCGCGAGTAAATATATATTTTTTTCATTTCCTACATGAATAAAAAAATATATATTTAAAAAGATTGTGAAAAGAAAGAAAAATCATACATTAAAAGAAAAATCTAACATCTTTCAAAGGAATTTCATAAATAAAAGAAAACAATCTAAGAAATTCGATAAATGTATAATACCTTTAAGAAGTAGTGAACATAGCGTATCTACATCTACAAGTGCACAACGTTGTGCGTTTGTAAATAAGCTATGTTCCCAGGGAGACATCACATTTATCTTTTTGGTCTCGAGCCAAAACGTTTGGGAACCACTGACTCCACTGAGAGATGACAGCAGGCAGAAATAGGAGCTGAGACTTACTGGTGGATGGTTTTGTCCTGCTGTTCCTAATGGAATGCCTGATGGCTTTCTTCATTCTCCTCTTCTTCCACCTCTTCACTCCATCCCGCCTAAGGACTTTAAGGAATGCCTTCAGGAACTGTCGCTTAGTTTTCTGCTCGGGCAAAATGAAAACGCCAATCTCAATAAAAGTGATGGACAAACAGACAGACATGACCAAATGCACAAAGCAACAGAAAAGTGGAAATGATGTTAAAGGGATAGTTCACCCCCAAAATGACATTTTTTTCCAATCGATTAGTCACCCCATGGAGACTTGAATTCATAGGAGTGGCATTTGATGACCGGTAGCGGTTCCGGTAGGAGACACAAATAGTCTCCTTTGTGTCTCCTACCGGAACCGCTGGTCATCAAATTATTGGCTTAGGAATGCGACAAAAAAAAAATCAAAAATCTATGAATTCAAGTCTCCATGGGGTGACTAATCGATAGAAACAAAGTATTTTTTTGGGTGAACTATCCCCCAATTCTGAGGTATTTGTTACTTTACTGGAGTATTTCCAATTTTCAGTACTTTTACTTCTACTCCACTACATCTCAGAGGCAAATATAAATAATAAATCATTATTATTTGAAAACTTTTGCCACAAGTTACTTTGTAGATTTTGATTATTATTACAAAACCACTTCAGCCCTATATACATTTCGCCTATTTGAAAATAGCTGATCAACAAGTTCACAATGCGTCGCGATGCAACGCATTGTGAGCTTGTAGATCTGCTATTTTCAAAATATTTTTATGCATTTTATAGACTTGAAAAACATTCTGCATAATGAGTACTTGAACTACTTTTGGTACTTTAAGTATATTTTGATGCCAATACTTTTGTACTTTTACTAAAGTCAATTATGATTACCGGACTTTTACTTGTAACAGAGTGTTTCTACATTGCTGTATTGATACTTTTACTTATTGTAAGTAAAAAGTTTGAATACTTTTTCCACCACTGCTAATAACTGAACTGTGCTTGTCGTTGCTTACCCGTATGTCGTTGTCCCTGACAACAGGAGGGTTTCCATGGCAGCCGCTCGATTTGTGTTGATATTTGGGCAGTTCTTTAGTTTCTCCAGGATGGATGAGTGAGAATTCGTAATATAAGCCGCACCAATCTTACAGCACATGTTACCCAAAACGGATGTTATCCTCTGTCAAGGTTGTGGTTGTTATACCCTAAGAAAGAAAGAAAAGGGGGAAAAATATGAATAAACTTAAGCACATGAAATCTGTGAAAATAGCAGATCTGCAAGCTCATAGATAGATTTTGTGTACAGGGAAAAAAATAGGCGGCCTAATATAGACCCCTGGGGGACTCTGGTCAATGAAGTGGTTAAAGGTTTCGGTTCATTCATGAAAATAATGGCATCAGAACTATTAGTATCACAGCATTGAAATTGGATTGTAAGCTATCTATATTGTCCTGTATAACTGTTGTTACGGGGCCAGAGCTCAGCTCTGGACCTGTTTTGTTATTGGCAGTATTCTGTCATTTCTGCCACTTTTCGCAGTTCTGGCTGAACCGCGCTGTCGCTTTTTACGAAACTCGGCCATATGGTAGATGGTCATGAAAAACGATCAAAAAATAATTCTCACAATCTTTCGTCCAAAGGTGGCGCTATAGCACTCAATTGAAAATGCCAACTTTGACCAGGTACAACTCATGCCCTGTTTGACCTACAGCCATGAAACTTGGATACACATATGCGTCTCCTCATGCTGAACAACTTTCACCCTTTGACTTTTGACCTCTGACCTTTAGATCTCCCACCATTTTGAATTATATGAAAAACAGTCATTGGCTCCTAACTTCTGCATTTTTTCACTTATGGAAAATCCGTTGGAAATTTTTGTAGGCAGAGGTCCAAAGTTCAAGTGTTAAACGTTTCGTGCAGATTGCTCAAAAATCCCAGGAGGAGATAGATTTTAACTATTACAGTTTTATGAAAATTATTCATCTGTGCCTAAAACATACATGCAGACTCACATTTCTTTGAAACTTTGCAGAAAGGTACAGGGTCATTCCAAATATCACTGAAACCAATCTTACTCCAATTGGCCAAAAGGGGGCGCTATAGCAATTCTTTGAAAAGGCAGACTTTAAACAGGCATAAGTCATGCCTCGTTTGGCCGAAAGTCGTGAAACTTGCTTACACATGTGCCTTGACTCATGAGGAACACACGTATCGATTTGACCATTAAGCTCCGCCCTTAGATTTTCCGCAATTTTGAGCAGTTTGAAAAATACTTGTTTTTGCCAGTTCTGGCTTAATCGTGCATACGCTTTTTACGAAACTCGGCCATATGGTAGATGCTCATGAAAAACTACCAAGAAATAATTCTCACACTCATTCGTCAAAGGGTGGCGCTATAGCACTCAATTGAAAGTGCCAACTTTGAACAGGTACAACTCATGCCCTGTTTGACCTACAACCATGAAACTTCGATACACACATGCGTCTCTTCATGCCCGACAACTTTCGTGGTCTGACTTTTGACCTCTGACCCTTAGATCTCCCACCATTTTGAATTATATGAAAAACAGTCATTGGCTCCTAACTTCTGCATTTTTTCACTTATGGAAAATCCGCCGCTTTTGTTTTGTCGGCAAAGGTCCTAAGTTCATGTGTAAAATGTTTTGTGCAGATTACTCAAAGATCCCAGGAGGAAATAGATTTTAACTATTGCAGTTTTATGAAAATTATTCATCTGCCCCTAACACATACATGCAAGACTCACATTTCTTTGAAACGTTGCAGTAATGTAGAGAGTTATTCCAAATATCACTGAAACCAATCTCACTCCAATTGGCCAAAGGGGGGCGCTATAGCAATTTTTTGAAAATGCAAACTTTAAACAGGCAAAAGTCATGCCTCGTTTGGCCGAAAGTCGTGAAACTTGCTTACACTTGTGCCTTGACTCATGAGGAACACATCTATCGCTTTGACCAGTAAGCTCCGCCCTTAGATTGTCCGCAATTTTGAGCATTAAACCCAGGATTTTTCAGCTATTTGCGTGAAACTGTATCATCTGTGTCATCTCCTTTTTCACAGTTACTTGTCTGTTGGGCCAATGGCGTCTCCCTTAAATGAATGCCTCACAATCTCAAGGTCGCCAGTTCAAGCCTCACTTGATGCAGACTTAATTTAAGTTGAATTGCAAACAACATGACTGTATCAATGAATACATGTGCAAATGGTAAAGATAACCTGAAATGCTTATTTGAGAGTACGTTTTTTCAACGTATGACATACTTCATTCTGAAAATAGCTGATCTACAATCTCACAATTTTTCATGGTTTGTGAGCTTGTAGATCGGCTACTTTCACTAGTTTTGGTTCTGAGGAGATGTACAATTTCTTCATTGGTAAATGGTTTGTGAACGAGTGATCTTAGTGTTAGTGAAACAGGGGCTTGCTTCATGAAAGAAGGCAAGAGTTTATGATCTTGCCTTGAACTGCCTGTTAATGGCAGTAGGTTGAGATGTCCAATCAAACCATTATTATTTCCATCTCTCTCTCTCATCAATCTATTGTTTCCATGTCACTCTCTCTCTCTTCAATCTATTCCGTTTCCATGTCTCTCTCTCTCTCTCTATTCACTGGCCCCGTATTATCGCTGCTTGCAGCTATATTATGTTAGTTATAATGTGAAGGTTTGAAGATCATCTGTACAATGTTCTCCCTGAGACCCAATGTCAGTGGATTTGACTGTCATTATCAATAATAGTTTAATTTGTGTGGGTCCGGTGGTTACTGGTTACTCTCAACTCACCAGGCAAGTCCTGGCATTTTTTAACAGAGCAGTACGTTTGTAGCTGAGAGCACTGGAGAAGACGGAGAAATCTGCACCAGCCAGCTCTTGGAAATAGGCTCTGCAGTTCGCCGGTGGCATCCCATCATAGCCCATAAGCCGTTGGTTCTCAAAGTGGGGTCCGGGGACCCCCAGGGGTACTTGAGGGGGTTCCAGGGGGTCCCCAGCAAAATGTGTTAATATAGCATCACAATAATTATGACCTTTTATACTTTGGCTATTCCTCCTCAGCGTCGCAACGTTTTTCCTTCTTTTTAGTATTTTTAAGCCTTTTATTTTTTTACATGTACTTAAAAGACGTATGAAAAAATTGCCTTTCCCTGTTCTCAAGTAAAATATTGATATGCGATTAAAATGTGATTAATTGTGATTAATTCATTACAAAGCCTCTAATTAATTTGATAAATGTTTTTAATCGAGTCCCAGCCCTAGTTCTTATTGTATATATTTATAATGTTCTTACCCTTCATCACAGACACCTGTAGCAGAGTCTCCAAACTTTGATCCGGTGTACACAAACTGACCGTTGGAGATTTCCCCAGCAGAGCCACATGACTTCCCTGTGGAAGAGAAAGAAATATCCTTCAATACACTGGTATGAAATATCCAGTGGTGTAAAGTAACTAAGTACATTTACTAAAGTACTGTACTTAAGTACAATTAGAAGGTACTTTTACTTTACTGGAGTATTTCCAATTGTCTATACTTTTACTTACATCTCAGAGGCAAATATTGTACTGTTACTCCACTACAATTATTTGAAAACTTTAGTTACTAGTTATTGTAGATATAAATTATTATATTATAAAAACATACATTAACCACTTGCCTTTCCCAGATGTACAACCACAAGGACGCACGCACGTACGCACGCACACGCCACTAACCTGTACAACACTCGGGTCCAGATTGACAAAGGTATCCAGGTCCATGTTGACATTGGAGGCAGCGGCACTTCTCACATAGGAAAGAGTTGCACCACCTACAGGTCATAAAGAAAATACTGAATTTATCCATCTCTGAAGTGTGTGTGTGTGTGTGTGTGTGTGTGTGTGTGTGTGTGTGTGTGTGTGTGTGTGTGTGTGTGTGTGTGTGTGTGTGTGTGTGTGTGTGTGTGTGTGTGTGTGTGTGCGTGCGTGCGTGCGTGCGTGCGTGCGTGAGACATTTGAGACATTGTGAGGATCAGGCCCGGAGCCAGGATGAAATGACTGAGGGGGCAGTTGAAAATTGTGGGGGGGCACACCAGTCGCGCAGCATGCACGCGCGCGCATCGCGCGTGCATGTCGCGGGACCCGTGCGCAAAATTTTGCGGTTAATTGCGCGGATTGTGGACGTTTTTGGGCGTTTTTTTGTTACTTTATTTCGGGTTTAGGGTTAGGGTTAGGGTTAGGTTAAGCTTATGTTATTTAATTCTTATTTTTGCCTGATTTCACCGATTTTTTTATCAAAAAAATAATTATAAAAAAATACATTTTCATTTTTTTTTCTCCCCAAAATAAATTGAGGGGGCACAATTTGAAACTGAGGGGGCCATGCCCCCTCAGGCCCCCCCGTGGCGCCGGGCCTGGTGAGGATTTTTGAGTTAGGCTATTATCACTGGTATACAGTACAGTAGAGACAGTTGTGTATGAACTTGGGGTCCTTGACATGGAAATGTTTGAGAACCACTGCAATATACAGTATGTGTTTGTACGCATGTACATGTGAATGAATGCTTGCTTACCCAAAAATGGCTCTGTATTCTGGAAGCTGGTAGTGCTGATAGCTGTAGTGCGGCTGAGTCCAGAGAAGGCTTTTTCTGCGATGTTAAAGAGCACTTTCTTCTTCTCCAGCGTACAGCTGGACACTACCAGCAAACTGGAATTACTGGAAACACCAGGAGACACACAGCACACATCTCAAAAGAGTGCTACCACATTTTCAACCACAAATGTAATGTATTCAGTCTCTAAAATTCAGTCCCTTACATATCTTATTTACCTTTTGGCTAATATGTCATGGAATCACACACATCACTCTTTTATAATTTGTTGTACGATGTTGCTTGTAGAAATGTATGCTAATTTTACTACTTTCTTTTTTATTTGTGAAAATGCGTGAATTATTATTATTTGGACTTTTATTTCTATAAAATAATAATTGATTCTTATTTTTGCCAGCCCAAAATACGGATGCCAGGGTTAATTAGGTTAAAAATAGTTTTGGGTGGGGCGCCCGTTGGCCTAGCGGTCCAGGCGCATACCATATATAGGCTCTAATACAGTCTGACAGAGTGTCGCGAGTTTGAATCCCAGTCCCGACAACCTTTGCTGCATGTCATTCCCCATCTCTCTCTCCCTGTTTCCTGTCTCGCTCTACTATACACTGTCAATAAAGCCCACAAATATTCCCAATTTATTTTTTATAATAATAGTTTTTTGGATTAATGTCGATGTTCAAGTGTGTGCAAGTAGTGAAGAAATACTAAAGTAAACATGATTTACGATACTACTGGCTCCCTCCCCAACACCCCTCACCTGAGGGTGTCCTCTGAGATGGTCTGTAGGACACTGGTATCCAGGGAACACAGGTTGGGTCCCTTGACACAACTGAGCTCTGCACTGCCAAGACTGTTGCCCGCCTTAGTCAGATACTTGGAAATGATGGCCTTGGCCTTGATGGTGACAAAAAAATGTGTTAGTGCCATATACATGTACTGCACACATTTACGAACACACATGCAAAAACATGTAAATATAATCACAACGCATTATGTTTTCTCACTTTTACACTGATTACACTGCCTGCCAGCCAGCCTGCCAGCCAGCCAGACAGACAGACAGACAGACAGACAGACAGACAGACAGACAGACAAACAGACAGACGCTCTACCTCCTGAGCCACTGCCGCCCCCATGTATATTTGTCAATAACACCATCAATCAATCAAAGATCATTTGTATACTTACCAGAGCTGAATCCCACTCCCCATCTGAAGAGTCCATTAAAGAACACAGTGTGTCAATCTGTGTGATGTTCCACATGCTGATGTCATCAGTAGTGGCGTTGCGTGACGCAGGCCCTAGCTCCTGGACTTTCTCTTCTGGGATGAACGACTCACTGACATAGGCCTGACGTTGTGGATAGAGACATATTAGTGGATAGAGACATATTAGATGGGACACCAGATCAGAAATGCAACTGGAATCACTTTATTTGCGATACCTGTTCATTCATGCAATACATTTACAAGACTTTTATCTTGGTGGTAATGTGGTCAGACAATATTAAATATTATGGTAAAAGGACAACAGCCTCACATGCAAGAATACAATGCAAAATACATTGGAAACAGACTTTCCAAATGTCTTCATGAAGTTATCATTTAATTGGATGAAATACGCCAGGCGCACAAGAAAATACCAATTGTTGACCTCGGGGTTGTTGGGGGGCAATATTTATATACAATATATATTTTTTTTACATTCATGGTGTAGCCCCTTTAAAATGTAAGCCATTTAACATCATCACAACACACTCACATGACTTGGTAGACATCACAGGGTGGCTTAACCTAAGAAATAAAATAAAAGTCCATGCATTATAATAATAATAATAATTATTATAATTACTATTATATTTTGCTGTACGTTTTTTAAGCTGTCATAAGACGCTCTACAGATGAGGTTACCTCTCTAGCGAGCAGAACCAGGTGGTGCAGGAACTCAGGAAAGTCTCCTTGAGACTGTGTCAGATGGTCAAACACTGCATGGATGATGACGTCTTTCTCTGGAGGAGTAGGCACCAGCAGCATCTCTGCAGTCTGCTTCGGAGTCAGGAGGAACCTCCATCTGGACACGTTTAAGACAAGAGACAGACAGACAGGACATAATGGGAGAGGGCAGGATATGAGATTTAACCACTGAAGCCCTATTTTATACGTAATCGAATTATAATGTCACACTCGCAAATCAGCTATTACGTTTTTGAAAATCTTGCAATCCTGTGATGACATGCCCAAAATATACGCCAGGTTGAAAGGTTATTAAGTTACTGAAATTGAAGTGTCAAGTACAAACAATCAAATCAATGTTTTCAGTAAAAATGTTCAGATTATCCACACTCACTCCAGAGAAGTCACGGTTGAGGTCATAGAAGTCTGTGATGGGGGCGAACATGGAGAAGAATCCAAAGTTCTCCTCCAGCCATTCTGCACTATGGCTGGATGAGGAGACACACTGAGGATCTGAAGATAAATACACAAGTCAGTGTAGGCTATAATAGTATAGTATTAGAATAGAGTAATATTTTACTCAAAAATGTACCCTGAAAGCAACAGAAATTCCTGTACATCTGCAGACAAATGGTCCTCTGAGCTTGTCTCTAGCTATGGCTACTTGGTTCACTTACCGGACGTGTTGTGATGTAGCAAGAAGGAATGGATGAAGTGTTCGTACATCACTGGGCTGTGGTTGTGATCAGGATCCATGAGACGCATATAATGACTCAGGTCTTTTACTCTGGACCCAGCAATGCAAAGAAATGTATCATTATTCCGGGACTATTTTGTGTATTTCGACTATAAGTGTTTTCCAAACGTAGGGTCTTACTCTTGACCCATTTTTGGGTCACAGACCAGGTTTTATGAATTAAAGTAAGGTAAAGTAAATATCCTGCTTGTTTTTTGTTTTTTTAAAAATAAACAAAGTCCCACAATCTTTTTTTTTTTAAATCAACAGATTTTCAGAAATTAAAGAAAAGGAAAAGGAATACAAAAGATTTTCAGAAGATTTTAAGAAATACATTTTTTAAATATGCATACTTTATAATTCATAATGATTTTTCTTAAAAGTTTAGGTCTATGGACGTATTATGTGGCGTGTACATGCCAGCCAGCTCAGCTAGGGTCCAGTTCAGCAGGGTCTGGGTCAGAGTCATGCTTCCCATCTCGGATACATTTCTCTGGAGAGCAACAGATAGTTAGGAATGTCAGGGTCATGTCAGGTTAGCAGATGTAATATGCATAATCATAATAAACTAGTCATATAAAAACAAGTAATTGGCTTCTCATATATGCATATAGTATATGTATGTACGCTGTATGTACCTCACGTGTGAGAGACACAAACTCACTGACGAGGCTCCCAACAGGTCTGAAAGCTCCCATCAACCCATTCACCACCTGCAAGTGTTTCAAAAAGAACAAAATAATATTGTTTAAGGTTATGAAGATTACCATCAACAATCTGGTAAAAGTTTAATTGGATGAAAGAAATGTATAATATTTAAAGCTATGCAACCTCTCTGAAGCTATTCTGTGGTGGTGATGGTGGTGAGTAGGGGCTATGTGAGGTGTATGTGTATCCGGGGGTGGAGGTGGGGGTGGGCCCAGGACCACCGGTCATCAAGCTGTGGAAGACCAGGCTGAGGGTCCCGTTGTCCAGGCCTGCAACCTCAGGCCTCAGTAGCAGCTCAGCCTTCTGTTCTGGAGACAGCAGGTGAAGAACCTCCAACTGCAACCCGGAAGACACGGAGAGAAGGAAGGTCAATTCATAGACAGTGTAGGGGAAGTTACTTTTAATTATTACACATGGCTTTCAATTAAAAGTAATCATCGTCTTCACTTGGACCACAATAACAAAGGGTGGGTGTAAAAATCTATCTGTCACCCCCCAGACGTTACGTTTCGCGTCCGGAGGAGCAAGCCGGAAATTCAAATTATACCGTTGATGTTTAATTGTTTTGTTTTAGTTTTTTTTATCCCAAGAGAACAGTCGAATAATGACAGTTATTGACCCTTATTTTTTTTTTAACTCTATGCTCTTCATCAATCATTATGGACGTATTAAACATTAAATTAAACGTGTGTTCCGATGCTCAATAATATAATTTTCCATTATTAACTGTCTTGGTTGATGGGGTATGATTTGGGAATCATGACATTTTGCTAAACATTTGTGGTAAAATATATACCATACAAATAAAAGGCCCTGTTACAATGTTGAGCAGAAACAGGAGCACATCTAGCATAAGACTGAACTAGAATTTTCACAATTCAGGGCAATTGCAAAGTGTGGTTGCGCCGACGCAGAGTTCTGGGTTGCGGCCATGGGGGTCCAAGGAATCCATCGTCACATAGTAGTTCACAGTCCAGTCCCCAGTGGTGTTGAAGATCTCAAAATAAATTATTGTTAAAGCAAACTTGCCTGTTTTTTTTACCTTATTGTTCTGATTTGAGATATTGAGGAGACAATACCCTGTGTATATAGAGTAAATGGCATATCTGCTATTTGCAAACAAGTTGTAAATACTCAGAAGACATTTCACGTTTTCCTTATATTATGATGTCATGTTTTGTGAGTATAAGATTCAACACCTATTTTCCCCAGCCTGATAATAGATATTAAATACCTTGTAATGTACTTGGGAATGTCTTACCATATAATACATGTGGAACCATTACGATTCATGTCGACCTGGCTAGTAGCTGGGTTGAAGCCATACCATTTTGTATATTGTAAAACAGATACTCCCCAACATATCAGGCACATCAATGTTACTGAATGGCGTCAATACCACAATGAAAAAATATTGTTTAGCCTACATTGTGACAGGCTTGTCATCACCAGGCAGGAGTTTTGGTTAAGCTCTAATGTCCATGTAGATTGCTTCACAGTTTTACACACAGTAGAGGGATTGAAGTCCATTTTGTCCAGCAGGCAGAGATTATAGTCTGACAACACTTTCAATTACAAGCTTTGACTCTTGCATGGATCAAACCGTTAAGTGGATAAGTTGGTCAAATAAATTAAAACACCAGATTGTAGAAGGCAAAAATTATTGTCAGTTAAACAACTTTTGTGTATTATGTTCATATGTGTATGGGCTTAGGTATTAAGAGATGTTACATTCCAAAGTTTCACTTTTTGTTCAGCTTTAGTAGTGAAGAACCCTTCTGATTATGAATAGTAATTCCAAAAAAAATAAACACACATCTGTATTCATTGTAAATGTTAAATACATGTGACTAAATACATTACCAAACATATAGATTCACTTTTCAAACACATGGTAAAAAGAATAATAAGTAGAGACAAAGCAGAGCAGATATAGTTTAAAGTATTTATTAACACAATTGTATTATTGGTACCTTTACTGTAAGCAACACCATCAATATATTTGGTATAATGTCCTATCAATTATTGTTATTATAGTTGTTGTTACTATGATTATATATGTAATAATAGTATGGTTATATTTTATGATTCTATATATAGGTTAATTATAGTTATTAGTGATAATTATACAATTATATATTATGGTAACTATTACAATGCCTGTAAACAGTTCATTATTGACAGATATATTGTTGATGCTATAATGATTATTATTACTACTATTACTGTTATTATCCAAAATTATATTCTAACTTTTAAGTAAATTCAATATTTTCCAGGGTGAAGCAAAAAACCCGCCTCCTATTTCAGCCAATTTAGGAGTGCACGGGGAAAAAATTCTTGCACCGACCCATTTGCTAAAAAAGGGGATCAAGCAAGCTCCTGGTAAATATATTAATATATTATTAAACATTCTGTAACATTCTGAAAAATAGGTACAAATTGTAGGGCTGCAACTATATTGATTAAGTTAATTATCTCAAAGTGTATTTTGTAGATATCTAATTTTGTATTTATCAATGAATCAATGTGTAACATTTTCCATAATTATTTTGGGATTACATTTATTAGTTTAATTAAGAAATTAAGTCCTATTTTAATAAGTGTATATTGGCTGTTTGAATAAAAAGAAATGTTTTTGTCAAAATGAATTAAAAAATAATTTAGTCCTAATAAGTGTTACAGTCTTACAGCCCTAAAAACAAATGGTGAGTTAAACATTTACAACATGCACATGTAAATATAAGGTAGTGGGTCATGAAAAGGCAGTATACAATCCAAAATAGTTTGTTATGCATTTGTTAGAATTGATTATTTCATGTGTGAGTTTGTTATTAAATTCAGGGATGGCCAATATTGTGTTATAGAAATTGGGTACTACCGGTTCACGAGCCACAACATAAATGGAATGCAATTATCTTAGAAATATGACAATTATTCACAAAGAACATTCCTGAAAAGTAGAAAAAGGTTAAAGGCAAAAAAAAATGTCAGTGCTGGACGGCTTCTGAAAAACAGGGAAACAAGTGTTAGTGTTCTTTTCAAACAAATGCTTCACAATCAATAGTTATGAAATAAGGCAAAACAATGCTACAATATGAATAATACTGTGATTTATGCCTTGATTTCATGGATTTATTTTTGTTTTTGTGGCATTCCTAAGACAAAGATTTGATGACCGTGTGTATTTCCGGTAGGAGACACAAATAATATACTTTGTGTCTCCTACCGGATACATTAGCTGGTAGGAGACGGGAATCAAATTATTGGCTTAGGAATGCGACAAAAACAAAAAATAATCCATGGATTCAAGGCTTCATAGGGTGTGCAATTGATAGAAAATAAGTAATTTTTTGGGTGAACTCCTCCTTTAAACACTGGCCCTGGAATGACCCAAAGACACGTAGGCACACAGAAGTGAGCATGTTTGTATGCCAGGTACTTATTAAAGCATACTTTCAAATGGAAACGAATATACTAAATAATACATTGCATCCACGACGTGAAAACACAGCAACTATACCAGTTAACTACACCACTGTACCAGTATGCAAACACAGTCTTACTTAAGTAGGGGTGCGACTGCTATTATACTGCTTCTGGGTGAATACAGTAACTGCCTTTAAAACTAAATTGTGATTTTGAGAGACCAATTTCATCCAATCAGGAGAGAGAACTCATACAGGACACATCCTATACAATCAAGTTGTTGATTATGGTTGGATGAAATTGCCAACACACCCTTAATTTTCTGTTTAAAAAGGACCTGTAGAGACAGGCTGTTCCCTGTTACTAAACAAACACAAAGCAATGATGGCTATCAGCATATAGCTTTCTATAAACTGGACAATAGCAAAGAAACAGTGCCAAGATCCATCTTGAAAACTGTCATATTGTGCTGAAATATTGGCCACATATGGATAACCACACCTCTAATCACCCCCCTATTATCACCTTTCAGTCAGCTGACTCGTCCACGCCTTTATCTCCTCCAGGCTGGATTACTGCAATGCACTACTCATCGGGATCCCTAACAAGAGCCTCCAAAGGCTCCAATACATCCAAAACAGCGCTGCTAGGGTCCTGATGAGAGTGCGAAAATATGACCATATCACACCCACCCTCCGCTCACTTCACTGGCTCCCCATCTCCTTCAGGACCGAATACAAGATTTCCCTTCTCACCCATCAGTGCATTTACGGCAACGCCCCCCCCCCCCCCCCCTACCTCAAAGAACTCCTCACCCCAAAACCTGCCACCCGAAGCCTCCGCTCCAACAACACCAACCCTCTTGTCGTGCCTGACACCAACCTCCGCACCATGGGCGACCGGGCCTTCTGCCACACAGCCCCATGTCTGTGGAATGCCCTCCCAGACCACCTGAGAGCGCCACAGTCCACTGATGCTTTTAAAAATGGACTAAAAACCTACCTTTTAAAAAAAGCATTTTTCTAATTTTTCATGGACTTTGTTTGTTTTTTCGTATTGAGTTTTAATTTCTAAATGTTGGCCCTTTAGTTTAGCCTGGTTGGGTCTATTGTAATTGTTTTGTTGCCTATGCTGTTTTTATGCTCTGCTTTTAATCTGTAGCACTCTGACATCCGTGAGAATGTAAAGTGCGTTATAAATAAAATGTATTATTATTATTATTATTATTAGCTGACAACTATAGAAAATCTAAGCAACATATACTTGTCACCTGAATACCAGTGGTTCTCAAACTATTGTAGTGTCAAAGAGCTTCCATTTTTTAGCCTATGCATTAAACCACAGACCCCCACAACCTAGTATTTGACCCCAAGACAATGTCAATAAGCCAACATTAGATAGTTACACACCTTGCAGTAGGTCTGGGATGGTGTGACTGTCACCTGGGTCCGCAGCAGGAGCTGTAAAAAAAAGAAATACAATATTTTAGACACAAAGCTATGAAAGTACATGCATATCAATAGACAATAGCAGATCTACAAGCTCACAAGTGTCCAACAAGCTGACAAGTGAGCTTGTAAGCCTACAAGCTCACAACATGTTGCATTGTGAGCTTGTAGATCTGCCATTTTCAAATAGCCAAAGTTTAAATGGGGCTGAAGTGGTTAATGTACCCTATGTTTTTTTAAACAATAACCAAAATCTACAAAGTAACTAAAGTTTTCTAACAATTGTAGTGGATTAAAAGTACAATATTTGCCTCTGAGCTGTAGTGGATAGAAGTACAAGTACAGTATTTTTCTATGCAAACTGATACAGTAAAAATCACTGTTTTTGCTGGCAGCAGTGGCACGCTATTACACTGTTCATATGGCAGTCAAAGAGTTAAGCTACAGAGTATATATATTGGCAATGCCTCCTTAAAAACGGACAATGGACTGACCACAAGAAAATGTCCATATGCTAACATTAGATAGTTAGATCTAAAAGGTTTTGATTTACACATGTGTCATGTTATGTTAAACAAACCTTGCAGTAGTGCAGTCTGGGACGGTCCCCTCAGTCCACAGCTGTGTTGGCCAAGATATCAGATCCGGTGTACAGCCACGCCACAGCTGAAAATTTCAAGCAAAAATACTGTATTTTAGACACAAATATATATTTGTCACTATATAAATATAGTGACAATAGCAGATCTACAAGCTCACAAGTTATCTACAAGCTGACAAGTGAGCTTGTCGATCGGCTATTTAAAATAAGGCAACAAGTTTACAGTGAGCTTGTAGATCTGCTATTTTTCAAACATTAAACTCACAGTGAGCTTGTAGATATGGAGAGAAGGAGAGAAGGGGAGAGGAGAGGAGGGGAGGGGAGAATAGGGGAGAGGAGAGGAAAGGAGGTTAGAAGAGGGGAGAGGAGGGGTGAGTCCAGGGGCGTCAATTGGGTATGGCAGGCTATTGCAGCTGCCATACCCTGGCTCCAGGGGAGAAAAAAAAAAGAAGTACTTTTTTGATAATAAATCGGGAAAATCAGGCAAAAATAAGAATTAAATAACATAACCCTAACCTAACCCGAATCCTAACCCTAAAACCGAAATAAAGTATACAAAAACTGGAAAAAAACGAACCCAACCCGCCCAGAACCGCACAAAAATTTCGGGGGTGACCTCATGCATGTTGCCATACCCTAGCTTTTGCTGAACTGACGCCACTGGGTGAGTCGGGCAGGCGTTAGTGTCAACCCTTGGGTGACTTTACAAGGGATTGCACGTTTGTCAATCACAATGAAGTACTTCATTGTGAATCACACTCTTCTGGATACCCACAGCAAGCAGATAGGGTTGAAGGCTCTCTGTGATGCTGTCCAGATGCCCATGGACACTGGTCCCAGTCTGTGAAAAGAGAACTTTATTAGTCTTTCTATTAAAATTAGTCACCGTTTGCAAACAGTTTAGAGCCGGATCGCAATGGGATGTTTTGGTCACGATTAGGTAACCTCCAGAATCACTTTTATTGCCACAATATGCAAGATGAACCATAAGGACATTTTCTGCTGTATAATTTATATTCTGCAAAATGTAAAGGACCCCCCAAAATGATATGAATTTGGCCGCGGACCCCCGTCTCAAAATATTTTGTTCCATGGACCCCCAGAAGCAAAGATTTGAGTTATTGTTCGCTTTAAAAGAATATATATTTTCAAAAAATAGCAGATCTACAAGCTCATAGCGCGGCACTCGGTGCCGCGCTATGAGCTTGTAGATCTGCTATTTTTGAATAGTCAAAGTGTAAAATAATGCTTTTTAGCTCAAATGAAAAAGTGACACAGACGCTTCCTCAGGTCTTAGTGGGTTAATGCAAGTCAGTTGAAGAGCCACATACATACATACATACAGCCATATACAATGGCCTCACGACACTGGGTTTCTGTGGTTAGCTGGTTTTCCTCACAGACGGGAGCTCTGTCGCCAGCATTTGGACCACCTGTAACAGTGTAGAAACCACATATACTGCTGTAGCGGCTACCGCGGCCACCGCCTGCTTCTGTTGCTGCTGCTGTTGCTGCTGGTAATATGTGGAGGCAGCAGAGTACACGGCAGCCTCGTAGCCCGAGTAAGACGTACCTATGGAGCAGGAATAGGGGCAGTGATGAAGAAATGCATTTCAATAAAATATATTTTTTAAAGATACCAATAGGCTCTATTCACAGCAGCCATATCATGAAGACATTCACAGGTGTTACCAATGATACTAATGAAAGCTCTGTTCCATTCTGGTCAAACAGAGTCAGGGTGCTGATATTGTGCATGTTGGCTCACTGGAAACACTCTGTTACACCAGTGGGTCTACAGTTGGGGTCCAGGGACCCTCATGGGCTTCCAAATGGCCCCTTGCAGGTGTGTAACTCTGAGAGTGTACAAATGTATGTAAATTTGTACACTCTCAGAGTTATGGGGGTTGTGGGAAACCACTGTGCTACACTAAATGGAACGGAGCCTTCATTAGTATCATTGGTAACACCTATGAAAGAAGTGATAATATGGCTGCTGTGCATAGAGCCTATTCTAAGTCTACAAGCCACAGCATCTCAGAAAGAAATCAAATGCGGCACGAAGTGATGACTGTGAGATTGTACATCTGCTATTTTTTAACATTTATTGAGAGATCTTTTAAGTGTTCTTAAAACGTGTTTTGCTATACAGCTAAAATCTAAAATGACAGATGCTTTCCCGGTTTTAATGGGTTATTATAACGATGGCACCCAGATCAATTAAATGTGTTTCTGCAGCTCACATTCTACTATATTGCTCGACTACGTTTGGGTTTAGCGTGTGGGTAACTTGTATGTGTGGGTGACGGCCGGGCATTTCCTTACCAGAATATGTGACAGCGTTGGTGCTGTAGGTCGGGCTCTGGGAGTACGACGGCACTACGGATGCTCCAGCAGAGGGTACGGGCTGCACGGTGGACGACACCGGGCAGATGGAGAAGGTGGAGGTGGCCTGGCTGGGCGTGGCCGGTTTGATGGCAGTCACCTGGCGCGTCTGCTGGGTCTGGGTGTACGGCGTCATACATTGCGTGTACGCTGGTTTGGGGGCTATGTGGGGAAATAGAGAATAGTACAAAACGATGACTTTTTTTTTTAAAGGTTGCACAAAACACAAAACATATCCATTATCCAAAAACCATGTGGGATATAAACAACACATGTTTTTGTTGTTCTCTTGTCCTTAATAAACTGGTTTGGCATCAGCAGCCATGAGTGTGCCGTGACTCTTTGATGTTTTAAGAAATAAATGTTTGTTGTGGTCGGGTCATTGTGAAACATTTTCAAAAGTAGCCGAGTATACAAGCGTTGTGAGAACCACACTTATTGACCTTTTTTTGTACAAATGGAAGCAAATGGACCCTAATGCAGTGGTGGGGTCCAGGGACCCTCAGGGATCCTTGAGGTGGTTCCAAATGGACACGTACAGGTCTGGAACTTTTGAGAGTGTACAAATGGAACCAAATGGACCCGTACGGGTCCATTTGGTTCCATTTGTACACTCTCAGAGTTATGAGCGGTCATTGAAATTAAAAAGTTTGAGCACCACTGGCCTAATGCACACCAAACTGGAGGTCATCAAAGTTTTTAAAAAGCTTTGAGAATGACAGCTCTAGGAGGACTTTTCTTCACCATGACGAGTCCAGTCAGTGGCGAGTTGAACGTACCTGTCTGATAGTAGGACTCTGCCACTGTGGGCTGGGGCTGTGCTGCGGCCACAGCTGCTGGTAGTATTGCTTGGGGTCATAAGCGACAGCCGAGGCTGTAGACCGCACATACGAATATGTGTCCTGCAGAAGACAAACACCACAAGCAATGTTTATAGTATAGGCCATTTGAAAACCATACCTGCGCTGCTAGATTTCATAGCACAGTCAAACAATCAATTTATTATTATTTTCAGAACAAACAATATTGGACACAAAATCAATAGCTGAATGGCAGCTTTTCCCTTGCTGTTGATTTTATTGTTATCTTGTTCCAAGCAGCGATCCGCCTCATGACAAAAGAGAGACGGCCGTTACCATACCACTTGAGAAAGAGGTACTCTAACCCACCGTTTCCCAAACAGTGTGTTGGGACCCATATGTGGGTCGTGTTGTATGGGTCACGCGAGTAATATGTTTATTTTGTGTTTCCTAACTTCCTAATTTTTGTATTATTTCAAAAGATTATCAAAACATTCCCAACAAAAAACTTTTTTTTCGAAAGCATACTGTTGATGTCTTGTGACATTATCTATGCATAATTTACTAATAAAGCTGTGTATTATAAGACAGCCCTGTGCCTAACAGAGAGTTAAAGGTTGAGGCCTGACAGGATAGTCAGAGGTTGAACCTGAGGAGAACAACAGTGACTTAGCAATTCTTACTCAGGGCTATTACGGTCCAGCAGGTTGTCAACGTGACGTCACTGCTTAACACATTGACTGCCTAGATCGAGTTATCTCGATATTAAGAATCCAGCGCTTGACTGCCTAGATCGAGTTAACTCGATATTAGGTCTTTTCATTGGTATAAGGTAGATTGCAATCTTCCACAACCTGTGTATTAATATTAAGCTTCTACGACAAAAGAAAAGTCACATGATCGCAAAAGTCACATGATCTGAGCAAAACACTACAAATCCGGGTGCAGAACAACAGTCCCTGTGGCATTCTAAACAAACAGTGAGCAGAGACGGACGGACAGAGAAATAGAGTGAGAGAGAGCGAGAGACAGCGACTGAGAGACAGAGAAAGAGCAAGCGATCGTTAGTTAGTTAGTTAGTTTGGTAAAGTTAGGAGAGGTGCAAGATATATATATATAGGTGAGAGTAAGACGTTTATATAGTATAGTAGTACATAGATATATAGGTGAGAGTTAGGTGTACATATTTATAGGTGGGAGTCGGACTCGGGAGTATAGTTTTTAGGCGAGATGCGAAGAAAAAGCAAGGCCAAATGGCCTCGGAGAGACCCGACCCAAAGAACTATTTTGGAGACAATGTCCTTCACTGCTCCCCCGGGACCCCCATCACCACCGGGACCACCATCACGACCTGTGGAGGAACCACCACGACCTGAGAAGAAGCCGTCGGCGGTGGCGTCTTTCACCGCTCCCCCGCGACCACCTTCGCCACTAGCTGGGGGCTCCAAGGAGGTGAAGCAGGCGGCGTCTCTCACTACCCCCGAGGGATCTGTTGACGTGAAGCCATCTCTATCGGTGAAAGATACCTATGTCTTCACGTCAGCAGAACCCTCGTGGCGACCACCTCCGCCGCGACCACCTCCGCCGCGACCACCTCCGCCATTGGAGGGATCCGAGGAGGCGAAGACTGCTCCCCAGGGATCTGAGGAGACATCGGTGTCTTCGACCGTCCCCCGGCGCGGGCGGCAACGACCACGGAGGCCTAAGAAGCAACCACCCCCCCCACCACCTCCCCCACCACCTGCGGAGGTATCTGAGCCTGAGGAGGACACGAACCCACCGGTACCAGACCCCGATCCCGGGCACCGATTGCGTCGTAGCAAAAGACCGACTCCGAGGACCGTGTCATATCGCCCAGAACCAGACACTACTGACGGTGAAGAGAGCTCCGATTCGGATTGTTCTGGCAGCTGGGAGCCAAGCGAGCCAAGCCCAAGGAAACATTGTCTGGATCCGTTTACCAGTGGTAAGAATATCCTATATATATATATATCTTTTTTTTTATCATATTTTACCTTTTGGTTGTACTCTGAAAATAGCAGATCTACAAGCTCACAACGCCTCGCGCTGCGACGCGTTGTGAGATTGTAAATCGGCTATGTTTTACCTGATATTTGTATAAAGTCTGTGGGGCACTACTTACTTATATCAACATATAAAATGGCACCAAACCATTCAATCGCATCACAACGTAGTGCTTTTATCTTGTTATGATCATTGAATGGTGCCATTTTATATTTTGATGAATTGAATACCTATGAATGGTTTCATCCTTTTTAGACAAATTGTTTGACTGGGCCTCTAACAACTGGAGGTGTGTGTAACACCTTATTTATATATGGACAATGTAGAAGCCCGGTGTGGATTTCTAGGATATTGCACTCTGGGTCAGCCAGTTATAAAATATGTATTTATTTTATTCTGTATCTATTTATATGCATGTGATTTATTTGAATATGTTGACGATGTAGCCTATGAATTTGTTGACTTGTAGATCTGGGGTTTTTTTTTGGGGGGGGGGGGGTGGCATACTTCAAAGGGAAGAGGTCATGTCATGTCATGACAACAAATGTTTTGATTTTGTTGGGGGTCGACATGAGGCCATGTCAACAAAGTCTTTTGTAGTGTTGTGGGTCACATGAGGACATGTCAACAATGATTTTCAAATCCCTTTGATGGCTTTAGTTTTTGGGGTGGAGGCCAGGTGCACCGAGGCCCCCACCATCATAATAAATTTCATCAAAGGTCCCCTTATGTCCACAACATCAACAGTGTTTGATCTTGTTTACTTTCAGACGACGAAGATGAGTCTGATGAAGCAATGGCGTCGTCATCTCATCATAGGCCTACACAGTCTGCTAGGAATGGTAAGTCTGTTTCAAACATTTTCATTAGACAGTTGGTTTTTATAGATGCCATTTTCTTCATCACGTGTCCATTTGGTTCCATTTGTACACATCGTACTGTAATGGTAGCCTTGCCTAACCAGGCTACTGTATTTGGTCATTTAGGGCTAAACTCTGTTTGTGTTTGACACAGTGTCATACATATAATCTGGTCATACAATATAGACAAACACATACAGAGCCAGCCCTGGCTAAAAACCACACTCTGCAATGATACATGTCATTCATTCTAAGTTGCACAAAGTAATGCACCACCACCAGTGAATATAATTGTATATCTTATTTACCAAACTATTTTATGTTTTACTGTGATTTCAGACATGATGGATGTCGAGGAAGCAGGACCATCATGTTCAACCGCAGTACCAAGTGTCCGCCGTGAAAGAGGTGAGACAGTTTTCACAGCTGTACCACACAACAGGATTTTGACAGTACATCATACAACAAACACATACAGAGCCAGCCCATGTCATTCATGACATGATACATGTCATTCATTCTAAAGTTGCCATGCTGGCAGTGAATATAATTGTATATCTTATTTACCAAACTATTTTATGTTTTACTATGATTTCAGGCATGATGGATGTGGAGGAAACGGGACCATCACCTTCAACCGCAGTACCACGTGACGGGCGTAAAAGAGGTGAGACAGTTTTCACAGCTGTACCACACAACATGATTTTGACAGTACATTTTGATTCAGTTTTAGTCATAGTCTGTTGAATACAATTCCACATAGTGTCATAATCTGGACATACAATATAGACAAACACATACAGAGCCAGCCCTCGCTAAAACCCCACTCTGCAATGATAAATGTCACAAAATCATGTACCACAACAACATGATTTTGACAGTACATTTTGATTCAGTTTTAGTCATAGTCTGTTGAATAAAAGTCCATTTAGTTTTAGTCATATTTTCATATAAATCAACACTGCCACACAAACAAAAAAGATGTATTTTATGGTAATTGTGTATTTCTGTAATTCACAGGACATGGTGGGAGGCCGTCAGCTGTAGAGCCTGTGTGGAAGGACACAGATTGGGAACCTAGGGAGGACATCCCTTTCACTGCTAGTCCGGGTCCTAGAAATGCTGCGGCGGAGCTACATTCCACCATGCCTGTAGACTTTCTTTCACTTTTCCTCACTGATGAGCTGCTAGGGATGATAGTAGAGCAGACCAACCACTATGCTGACGTGTTCATCCAGGCCAGGAGTGAAGAAGAAGTGGCGCAGCATCCACAAAGCAGGGTGAAGGACTGGAAAGCGGTTTCAGTGGGGGAGCTGAAAAACTTTTTGGCCCTGTTGTTCCTCACTGGCCTTGTTCGAAAGCCTGTACTAGAGTACTATTGGTCGACCGATGACCCTGTACTCACTTCGTTCTTCGGCAAAAAGATGCCACGCAACAGGTTCCAGATCATCTGGCGGTTTCTCCACTTCACCAACAATGAGGCTGACGCTGCCGCTCACGCCGCCGCCGCTGCCGCCGCCGAAGCTGCTGGTGAGGTTGCTGTTGTCGACAGGCTTTGTAAAATCAACCCGGTCTTGCTGTACCTGACAGACAAATTCAAGCAGATGTTTGTTCCAGGTCGTAACATCAGCATCGATGAGGGGATGCTTTTGTGGAGGGGACGCCTATCCTTCAGAGTGTACAACCCAATGAAGCCCACCAAGTATGGAATAAAGTCCTACATTCTGTGCGATTCTGGAACGGGGTACTGCTACTCAATGAAGCCATATTCTGGACAGTACTCTTCCCTACCAGACACAGTCATCTTTCTGTTGCAGGGTCTTACAGGGTACGGGTTTTCGTTGTTCATGGACAACTATTATAACTCCGTGAAGCTGTATGAACTCCTCCTTGAGAAGAACACCCATGCCTGTGGTACCATGAGGCTAAAAAGAGGAGAACCACAAGCCATGAGGGATGTGACGATGTCCAGCCTGAAAGTGGGACAACGTAAGATGCTTCACAATGGCAAAGTGATGTTATTGGCCTGGCGAGACAAACGCATCGTTCGATTGATCACAACCCAGCACAAGGATGAGATGGGCACCCAGATGGTGAGGCAGAAAAAAACACAGCGACAAAGTGCCACAGGAGAAGCCAGTTTGTGTCCTTGAATACAACAAGAGTATGAATGCAGTTGACCGACTAGACCAAAACCTAAGCTATTATCCCTTCATCAGGAAGACAGCCAAGTGGAGCAGCAAGTTTGTGGTCTATTTATTCCAAATCGCAATGTACAACGCATTCGTACTCTACAAGACAAGGAATCCAGGTGGCGACTGTAAGTGCATGTATGACTTCATCCTCAGCGTTGTCAAGTCTTGGACCGCTGTGAGACATG
Organism: Gymnoscopelus microlampas; assembly: GCF_963454915.1. NCBI lineage: Eukaryota > Metazoa > Chordata > Actinopteri > Myctophiformes > Myctophidae > Gymnoscopelus > Gymnoscopelus microlampas. The sequence goes on from NC_139949.1 coordinate 51,954,078, forward strand.
CCCCTGTCCCAGCAGACCCGCCTGTCCCCCCCCCGGCCGCCTGTCAGCAGCAACCTCACCAGCAGCAACCTCACCAGCAGCAGCCTCACCAGCAGCCTCATCCTGCCCGCCCCTGCCGTCCCCCGGCCTCTCCGCCCCCCCCTGCCCCCCCCCTGCGTCCTTATGCACCAAGAAGTCGCGAACCTTGTGACCGATTGAGTGGCGATATGAAAGTCCATGAGCTTGTCTATTGTCCCCCCACTGCCAAAAACAAGCACCCAACAAAATGGTGCAGAGTTTGCACCAGGAGGGGAGGGCGGAGTGAGACAAGGTATCAGTGCAAAAGCTGTTTGGTACCCCTCCATGTTATTGATTGCTACCTTGATTACCATACTAAGGAGAAGTATTATTGAATCATTTTGATTGTATTTGTTTGTTTTATTTTCATTTTGTATTTATTTTGACTTTGATTTATTATGCTCTGAGCCAGCCAACAGTTGGCAGTGAATGTGCTGCTAATGTTTCTCACTGCCCCAAGGGATCTGAGTGCGTGATGCCATCTTTGTCGGTGAAAGACATCTATGCCATCACGTCCTCAGACCCTCACGGGGACCACCTCCACCCTGAGCGATCTGAGGAGACATTGATGTGCTGGCCAGCAAAACACACAATGATGATATATTGTATTTTTTGTATGTTTTTTGTATGTTGTACTTTGTATGTTGTACTCCACTTGAAAGACATATAAAGTGTTCAAATGTGTCTGCCTGAGTCGTTTCAAACTTTTTCTGTAGACTGTTGGTTTTATATCATAGATATACAATGGCAAACTAGCAGGTCTTGTGTGCACAAATGGAACCAGTGAAATCAGTATCCTAATCTGAAGAAAACCTGGACATAGAATATAGACAGACACATACATAGCTAGCCCTATTTGACCATTACTGTCAACCCTACGGGTCCATTTAGTTCCATTTGCACACAATCAAGAGTTATGGGGGACTGATATTCAGTAATTGGGTTCTGTAGACTGTTGGTTTTATATCATAGATATACAATTGAAAACTAGCAGGTCTTGTGTGCACAAATGGAACCAGTGAAATCAGTATCCTAATCTGAAGAAAACCTGGACATAGAATATAGAAAGACACATACATAGCTAGCCCTATTTGACCATTACTGTCAACCCTATGGGTCCATTTAGTTCCATTTGCACACAATCAAGAGTTATGGGGGACTGATATTCAGTAATTGGGTGTTGTGATAAAAATAAGGCTGTATATAAAACTGTTTCACTATCTAAAAAGTCAAACATTTTCTGATTTTGCTTGGTTTTATGTCATAGATGCTATCTGGATCTCAGTGCTTGTCTGCATGGCATTCACAGAAAATAATTCCTCCTCACTTACCTTGCATACAGTCTATATGTCTATATGGTTTCTATCAGGGGGCATCAATATGTCTGTATTGGATGGATGGATGTGTCACAATGTAGGGATTTATTTTGACCACCAGAGGGGGACAGTGCAAAATCTCTCCCTGTGTGTGCGTGTGTGTGTGTGTGTGTGTGTGTGTGTGTGTGTGTGTGAAATTATAATGGTGTGTAAAACAAACTCAAACAATTGGCACAGATAATGCCAAGTCTTGACACACACACACACACACACACACACACACACACACACACACACACACACACACACACACACACACACACACACACACACACACACACACACACACACACACACACACACACACACACACACACACACACACTTCTTTTGATCTTATAACTTTGAAAAGAAAAACGTTGAAATGAGCTTGAGATTTGTTTATCAACAAGACACATGTTGATAAACGTTGATGTGAAAAAGCTATATAAAAGTATATTCAAAAGCACTTTCTCAGTGTTGTTAGTTTGAAAACAACAACTGTGCAGATGTCTGATGTCAGTAATGTGTCACTGAAGGTGAAAATATAAGGGTCTAATCACTGTTCTGCCTGAGAGAGAATGTTTCACAAAAGCCTCATTATCTCAGCTTCTAGATCCAGATAGCTGATTTTGGTGAAACCAAGCTATATTCAACTGCCAATAGCTAAAGAACAGAACATGCTAGGAACTCACTTTTTTTCCTGGCGAAAGTAGAGATTCTGATCTTTGTTTTGAGGTATTCCATGTGTTCATAGTCCTAGCACAAAATGTTCTGTGGGCCTAGATAGACTGGCCAGAAAGCTCAAAAATGGCTGGCACAGGCAGCTATGGCTGGTGTTTTAACTCTGGCAGTCAATGTGTTAATGACTATAACAGCTTTAACCAGCACTGGGAAGGCATCCCTAAGTTTCGCACAAAGCATCACACACAAACAGACCATTTACACACTCAGCAATTTGGCACCGTGCAAAGAAAAAATTGATAAAATTAGCAGATTGATGTAAAAAATCAATTGGTTAATCAAAAATCAATAACTTGGCACCGCGCCAACTTTCTAAAAAACAAAATATATATATATATAGTATCAGGATATTTATCATAACACCCACTTGGGGTAATTTACCCACCCAAAAATCTGGTAAAAAAAATATTTTCTAAAGTGTTAAAAGTAAGTCTGACACATAGATGCTCTGTAATTTCATAAATAAGGCATTACTGCCATTTTCGGGACATTTAGAGCAAAAACACAAGTTTTATCAGCATTTATTGATAAAAGGAACGAGCCTGCTATCTGCAGAAATCAAGCAATCAAGCTGCTCTCTAGGTCTGACATTCCATGTTTATAAGTTATACAATGTCACCATCTGATGGACAAAGTTAGGAACTGCACACCTAACATTGGCAATATGGTCACTGAACCAATATAAAGGCAAAGTGTTACATGTTACAACTGCTTATAGCTAAAATGAAAATATGCAAAATACAGATAACAATGTACTCTTCAAGCAGTAAACCATTGGGTTTGGGTGCCCATCTTTTAAGGACATACAACACGTCCCAAATAGTGTGGAAAGGTCATCATATACAAATTATGCTTCTGGCTAACAGGTTGGGGCTATGGTAGTAAATCCCGTGTGAGGATAATATTTTTACATAGGTTGACAAACATAGTCTGTATATAAAAAACTGTTAACCGCTTGTTCAAAAATAAATAAATAAATAAATCAGGTAATGATTAATAAGAAATGTAAAATAAACTGAGTAATTGTCCTACATTTAAGAAACAATGTTATAAATTAATAATAAATGTATATTCTGGATCAAGCTAAGTGTGACAAAAATGTGTAGATATTGCAAGAGTGTAATGTTTAAGCTTTAAAAATGTTTTAACGACCAAACTTACATGCATGAGACATTCCTAAGTATATATGTGACATTCCTAAGTAAAAAGAAATACATAAATATTATAAATATTTCCTGCCCATAGAATAAGAAAGGAATAATCTAATGTTCTAACATTATTGCCAATAATGCAGGAAAAAGGGGCTGACCACTTTTTGTAAAAGACACAACTCGACCACATAAGTGCACATTAAAGGTCGTGAGTATAAACAGACAGCAAAATAATAAAAGAAATTAAGATAAATAAAATTAAAATATGTGTATTTTCACCTACAGGGTCGGGGGTAGCTGGCATCTGAAATAGGCAAGAAAGAAATACCATCCCACATCGCAACCACAACAGCTAAGTTACACACACATAAAACGTTAAGATAACTTCAAATGTATGCATTTGACTCTTGTAAAAAATACCCACAAAAAAGTCTGTCAGGGGTACGGTGTTGGAAGTGTCTAAAAATAGGCCATACATTAAAAAATTGTAGGAAAAGAATCACACCAGTACAGGACACCAAAGCTAGATGGGAATCTAAAGGTTTCCCTCAAAAAAGTGTTACGTCACAACCGGCTCAATGGGAGTCTACATTTTTTCCTCAAAAAATTGATACGTCACAACCAGATACAAAGTGCTGCTGCAGCTGTAGGGAGGCAAATTGGGAAATTCATCGGAATAAGCCAAATATAATAATAGGGGATGTAAATGTTCTAAATATAACGACCCCAAAAGATTTTGGAAACGTTCAAATCCAAGCGTTTATTGGAATTACGTTCCAAAAACTTGTAGAACTGTTAAAAAACACTAGAATAGATCCTAACGCAGAAACAGTTGTGCTATCAGTAGGAATTCATGATCGTAACGAATCAGCCACACTCATTTGGGCACATATAGACGATGCTCACCGCCAGGCGAGAAACGTCTATATAAATGCTGTAATATATATCCCAGTAATTAATTACAGTAACGCATTGTCACCAAAGGTTAAAAACACACTGGATCAGATCAATTTTCATATACAAAGCCATTACCGATATCTCACTCAACTGCCCACAAGTGAAGTGATAACAAAGCCAGATAACATTACGTGGACCCATTCGACGGCAATACAAATTTTCATACATTGGGGTCGTCAGATCAATGCTCTAAGATTTTCTTTTAACCCCGTTTAAAGTATGCCTCACCACAGGGATAGGACAGGCAAATCTCGTAGAAAAAGAAAACATGTACAGCAAACAACAGCCAATTGGGATCAAATTGTAAGTGAAGTCTATACATTATGGGGGAATGAGGAAAATGTTCATCTACAAGACTATTGCTGTGCAGAAAGGTTTCTTGAAGCAAATATGGCCAAGCCCACCACTAACGGTGAAACCAATACGGTTGATTCCACCACCAGCTGTAACTGTCAAATACCAGAGGGTTCTGAACTTCAGGACAGTCTGCAAAATGAAAACTTTGTAGAGCAGTATGCTGACAAACTTAGTGATGTTAATATCATATCATATCATTCAGCAGCTGATGTTATGAAACAAGAAAGGGGGGTAATGCTCGTGGCAAGCACAGACGGGTCGGAGAAAAAAGCAGTGATGTTCAGGGAATTATGACAACACATCAACTGTTCAATACATGCGACTACATGATAGCCAACTGCGTGACAGAAACAAGAGATTAGAAGCAATAATTAACTGTTGAAATGTATACATTTGTGTAAATCTCCCCAGATTATAAAGACCCTTGAAGAACAAAGAAAGAAAAAGACAGCGTCTTCTAAACAGTAAATTACCCCAAGTGTCTCTGTTAAAAATGGAATGGGTGTTATGTCGCAAAGCAAATTTTGACTTATATTGCTGGTACTGTGGCGAAAGGGGGCATATACAAAGGAATTGTCGGAGCAGGAAGCCTCCTAAAGTAGATAAAAAGGGGGGTCTGAAATGTATTGAAACTAGAAAATCTGGTATCATTGATTGGAATGTGGTGGGTCCTATGGGAATATTATCCGTCAAATACATACCTCTAAATGACAAATTAAAGTTACAACCAGGTTTGTGTCAGCAGGAAGCATTAGAAAGCATGAAACGGTTAATGGATAAAAAATAGAGAAAAGTAGGAATACCTTGCGATACCATACAGGTACCGGAGGAAGAACAGTCATCAGTGGACTCTACTGAATGTAAGAAAGTCCATAAACAGTAGGATCAATGATCGTAGATACTGTTTAAATCCCAGTAAGGTTTATAAATACAGAGGCCACCACACAGCACATTAACACTGTTTAGGTAAAAGGTATAATGACTAAAAGGTAAAATAATACAAGAAATGCATGCATCGGCGTTAGTCCCTGATAGATATATAGGCAATAGGATAATTAAATCAGACTAAAAATATCAGTTATAACTTAATTAGTTATAAAGGAGGGATATTAAGGTAAAACATTTTGTTAAATACTCATTCATGGAGCACATTAGCTGCAGAACTTAAACCAGGGCTCAATAAGGGGGATGCATTCATCTGAATGCCCTTGGTTGGCGGACATAAAATGTCATGCTGCTAGTGTAAGTTAGAGATATTTGTTTGTTTGTTTTTTGATTTATGTTTTAAGAAGTGTTCATAGTAAGGTATTTCCGGGAACTTTGCCACATAACAAGGCTAAGTATAATAAGCAAGCCCAGGAACATTAACACCTCAATGGTATTTCCGGGAGCACAGCCAAAAGACATAAGATACCGAAGAGATATATATATATATACAAGCGTGAATAGACGATAGAATTGTAAAATGCATTGATGTATTTGACTGAAAACTGTTAATATTAATTGAAAATGGTATAACATAATGTTAGTAACTCTTTCTTTGTCCTCTAGAAAATCTGGGTCAGAGGGACGGTACAAAATGACTAAGTGAAAAATTATTGGTGTCCAATACAACATTTTGAGAAATATTTAAATAAGAATAGAGACTAACAATGTTTGTGATTTGTTTAGGAAATCATCATATGGGAGAGGAGCTGTAAAACCAACAGACAGACAGGAAACACAATATTCACCAGGAATAAGTAATATCCAATTAAGCAAATCAAATACAGAAGGTATATTAATTAAAATAGGATAATGGATCTCTCTTTCTCTCTCTCCCTTGTGTTGTTTTTGTTTCTAGATGGTGTCCATACCTCTAATGTGCCACGAATCCTCAAACAGCCCCAGAATGTCAAGGCTTCCCAAGGCTTCCACAAAAGTAGGATAAATATTTACACCCAATATTGGAAGCATTCAATGCACACAGAATAGCGTAATATTTAAGGAATATATATTATGATATTTAATGAATTTGGAAAGGTTGTGAGTCAAACGCCAGTTTTCCACCTGCTGCCTATAGGTTTTCAAACTATGAAAATCAGACTGCCTGAAGAAATGTAAAGCTGTCTACTACCCAGCGGTCAAGGCCACGTGCAATGACCCGGGAAGCACATCAGCAAATCACGTGCTGTTATAGGCATCCGACGGAGGAGGTTCGTTTTTAGCCAAGTTCCGTCAAAAGGGGGGCTGCCAACATAGCAAGTCCGTCACTCAAGGAGAGAGTGGTTGCACGGGTGGGGAGGAAGAAAGGCCCAAATGATACGGGGGAGGGGGAAGAGGAGGGTAATGCACAATGCAGGGTTCCCTGGATCACGAGGACTATATTGTCCCACGTGATCATGCCCAGATTCCCGCCTCTGGCCAGACATACCTGCACAGCCACATGGTATCCATTACACTTGCTCAAAGCCGGCCTATATAGACAGGTTGATTCTCAGGCAACAGACAACCCACTGTCATGGTTTGGGCAGTTTGACAGAAAACTGGCATTTTGAAAACACCATATGGTAAAGAAAAATGATGTGTTTTTCGTGAAATAAAAAGCATTGACCAGGAGGGTACCCAATTGACACTAGGAGGGTGCAAAGTATTGATAAAGATATTTAGGATTATTGCGGAATTGTGTGTGCATTGATAGCAGTGGTGTAAAGTAACTAAGTACATTTACTTAAGTACTGTACTTAAGTACAATTTTGAGGTATTTGTACTTTACTTGAGTATTTCCAATTTCCAATACTTTTACTTCTACTCCACTACATCTCAGAGGCAAATATTGTACTTTTACTCCACTACATTTACTTGAAAACTTTAGTTACTAGTTATTTTTCAGATTTAAATTATGATATAATGAAACATACATTAACCACTTTAAACCTATTTCATACCTAGGCTATTTGAAAATAGCCGATCTACAAGCTCACAACGCGTCGCATCGCGACGCGTTGTGAGCTTGTAGATCTGCTATTTTCAAATATTTAGTACTTTTACTTTAAGTACTTTAAGTACATTTTGATGCCAATACTTTTGTACTTTTACTCAAGTACATTTTGAATTCTGGACTTTTACTTGTAACAGAGTATTTATTATTTTGCAGTATTGGTACTTTTACTTAAGTAAAGAATTTGAATACTTTTTCCACCACTGATTGATAGGGGGCCAGAGTTATAAATAATATGATAACATTAGGTAAACATCTGTGGAATGGCACACGAGCTATTGGGTTGGATTAAGGGGAGGATGGGAGAGCAAACTAAGAAAGCAAGAGAAAACCTAGAAGAAAAAAAAGAAAAACAAATAATAATAATAATAATCAATATATATATATGGGACATTAGCTTGTAACATAAATAATGTTTTTGTTGTTTTTCTTTAGTTTTCAGTCAAAAGCTCACAACGCGTCGCAGCGGGACGCGTTGTGAGCTTGTAGATCTGATATTTTCGACATGTGCGACAGTGAAACGTGTCTGGGCGGAAACAATTGCTTGACAGTTTGGTTCCGCATCGACAGTTTCTCCACAATTTAGAGGCAAATGTGGACACATAATCATAAATATGATGATCCTAATATGCAATTGAGAGTGGCGCGCATGCGCGACCGACACGGTACGACCGACCGTGTACCGTCTACTCTCATTACGGTCCTTTTCAACCCCAAAACAAGCCCCAAAAGAAGCGCGACCATCCGCTTACAATAAGCGGACATGGCAGTTGCCAGGTTCAGCGAGAGAAACAACAACAAACAACAAAGCCACGGCGTCCTCTAACATTAGTCAACCCAGTACAATGCTCGGTGCAGATAAACACTTGTTGAACCAAACAGTGCGTCAAATGAATGTCTATTTACTGCTAGTAAAACAGTCAAATTACAACAGCATCTCCTTCTAGAGTTAAACTCATGTTACTCTATACTGAGTCAAAGTCACGTTGTTTGCCATTGTCTCAGTAAAGTCCACCAACATATAAAATATAATTGTTCTGTCTCCTGTACTATGTCTACTGGTCTTGTATGGTATTAATACAACCGTTTTTGTATGGATAGTTATATCAGCACTTTTAACAGCCTGCTCAGGGACTACAGATGAAAGCTAGCTTCTGGCTAACTCTGGTTCATTACACGGATGTGAAAACCAACATGTTGATTAATGTGCACTGTCCCTGGTAAATACATAAACATGATAGCAATACTGTTGATAACGTAATCATTTACGTCACTGCCACGCAGAAGTTGCAGGCATACGTTTATAGCCGTTAGCACTGGTTAGCCTAGGTTGTTTTAACCCAGTTTCAGAGGCTGCTTAAAGTTAGTTTTAGCAGATCTACAAGCTCAATTTTAACAGACAAGATATAACAAATGCAATGTTGATTAAAAGCTGCATTCTGCGTTGTATAATGAATTGTTATGGACAGGTCGATTGTGACATAAGTTTATGAAAACAAACCAAGTCCTGGGGCCTGAAACAAACGTAGCCTGGCGTTTGCACTTAATTCATTTAAGGCCCGTACATGTACATAAACGTTCAAATTTCAAATATAAAGTTCTCACCTCACGGCCACGGATGTGACAATTCTGTTCGAGCCCTCAGAAGTAACCGTATCTTCAGTATTGTTCAATAAAAAGCATTTTAATCCGATCGGTGGCCATTTTCTCAGCATGTCCGCCATATGCTTTCAACTGCATTACCCATCGGTTGGTAGGTGTACTGCACTCTGATAGAGTGGTGCCAGCTATTAGCAAATGGCCACCGATCGGATTAAGATGCGTTTTTATTGAACAATACGGAAGATACAGCTACTTCTGATGGCCCGTACATAATTATAACATCCGTGGCCATGGGGTAAAAACTGCGTTTGAAATCTGAACGTTCATGTAGTCCAAAAAAGGCGGGGAAAAATAAAAATAAAGTAATAAAGGCGGGAAAAAAGTATATATCAAGTAATATTACTCACCTCAGAGAAAAGACGACGAAATGAAAGTAGATCAGTGATATATGAAGCGAAGTCAAGTAGAACAGTTTCCAATAGTAATCTATCATCGACCGGAGAGACCTAGTATCGAGCGACCTAGCAGCCGCTGGAAACTTTGAGAAATGAGCCGAGCTCTGCAAGAACGGCGTAGTTAAGCGGAGGGGCAAAACAACAAGGGCTGTGATTGGTCTGACAAGCAGACATGCGTACATGCAAGAGGGCATCCCCGGGAATGCCCTCTCGCATGTACGCGAGCACAAACCCCCCCCCCGCCCACACACAACACACACGCTGTTACACGCACGCACATGCGCATGCACCCAAACAACTCTATGACGTGCACACACAAACACGACACGAACACGACACAAGCCCCGCCCCCTTCCCCACACACACACACACACACACACACACACACACACACACACACACACACACACACACACACACACACACACACACACACACACACACACACACACACACACACACACACACACACACACACACACACACACACACACACACTATTACAAGCACGCACATGCGCACGAACCAAAAATAGATACATTTGTTTTCAATGCAAACGTCATTTCACTAATTTAAAAGTTAAAGAGAAGAAGTTAGCGAAATATATAACAGCAATAATAATAATAATAATAATAATAATAATAATAGACATACATTGTAATATTTATTTAACAATGAATATCAATGAATCAGTTATATATCAATACTGCAATTGTAGAAACACTCTGTTACAAGTATAAGTCTGGTAATGAAAATGTACTTGAGTAAAAGTACAAAAGTATCGGCATCAAAATATACTTAAAGTGTGGTAGATTGTTGATAGTATTACATTCTTCTCAGTTAGTAAAGTATGTTTACTAACTCTCTCTCTCAGCTAGGGGGTCCTTGTGGACACTGAAAAATGTGTGTATAATATCAATGATAAATGATAAAATGTGTGTTTTTCTTGCGTGTATTTTTTCTTTCTTTTTCTAAATAGAACCAATGACACAGCCCATGCTGTCCTCCTGCTCCAAACGCCTGGTCGGGTGTCGTGTCTGTATTGCAGAGCGGGAGAACGGGCCTTGCCCAAATGCAGAATGTCAGAATGTCTGGAAATATCTGTACATCTGTAGAGTCAAGTGAAGAGACCATAGATCATAGTTATACTGCCACTACTTTCAGCTCATTTGCATTACAACATACCATTTGTTTATCGCAAATGAAATTGTAATCTCATAAAACTTTTAGTAACCAGGTTAAAGTTAAAAAAGATGGCATTACTTGGGTGAGGCCTTTACTTAAATTTGTCAAATCTGTCCCAGCAGAGTGATTGAGGTCGCCCACATGCTGCCTCAGTGCCTGCAGTTCTGGAACTGAAACATTTCACAAATCATTAGCAGATCAAGGGTATTGAGCTCATACCATACCTATGACATGGACTGTCAGGTGCTGTCGCTCCACCCTGAGTTTGAAGTGCTGTCCGTCAAGTGTAGGCCACCTGGTTGTGCCTGAGCTCATAGGAGGGCAGGTGGGAGGCTATCAGCACCTGGGGGAGTGTAAAATAATTTGGGCATCAATTATTTTCAGTTGGTCATGAATTAATATAGCATTAATATAGCATAGATGCATTAAACCTTAATGCATCCTGCTAAGTCACCCCTTAATAATTAAGTGGTGACTTAACGGTTTCACATGGGGCATCTTTGTATGTGTGCTGTAGCCACATACCATTTTCATTCAGCTGAATGGCGTTGGTCGTCTTGCTGAGCTGGGTGAGCTCGGTCAGGATGGTCATCAACGAGGGTGGGATCTCGCCCACACAGCTGGTCCTAGGAACTTGGGCGTGGGAGAATATGTAGTTGAGCACGTTGGCCATGTCAGCTTTTTTTTCTTCACGAAGTGCAAATACACACTTGAACACTTGAACAACACTCAACAGGTCTTCAAATTGCCCCTTGGTTAGTCGCCTAAGTAGCCTAAGCTTCAAAACGATGATATGTGAAGGGTGGAGGATGACGGGCAGAAAGAGCGCTAGTATATCCTAGGATATACTCACTTCTGAACTGCACAATGCTCTGAGTGTTCATGAAGAAGACCTCTCTCTCTCTCTCTGACTTCCTGTTCAGAGTAGCAGCATGGCTGTCGAGGATGTTGGCGATCTGGAAATGAGGGATAACATTCCATGTTCATAATTAAACCATTTGTCTTGATTTGAAGTAAGAAAGAACCTGTCTGAATCATGTGAATAAATATATAGCCTCATTTAGAAACGAGCGCTTGTGACCAAAAAAAGTCACTACAAAGTACTACAGTACCAATCAACTCTAAATTACCTGAAACGTACTCCTAACAGGTTTTTGGGGGGACGATTTTGGCCTCCACACTTAGTGATTTTTTCGGGTTTAACTTTCGTTTCGGTGGTGACCAACCTTCGTTTCGGTAAATGGTGAAAAAATAAATTTACTAAGTCCAGAGCTCGATGAATGTTAGGGACCAAAAAAAAAGTTTAAAGGAAGCTTTTCGGGGTAAAGAGCGAGTGGGGTTTGAACCCACAATCTCTGGAACATGTTGGCAGCATTGGCAATGACTTTACCCACTGTGCTACCAGCTGCCTTGCTATGAAAGGTCTTCATTCCTGTTTGTAGAACAACACACAACAGTACTTTAAAAAAAGAAAAGAAAAAAGAACTTTACAGCATATTACTTTGTCTATGGTTTGCTGTGCTGTTACTTGTCTAGATGTTTCAATGTTAATGAACCCCAATGGAAACAAGCCTTTGGCTTTTCTGTCATTATTTATTTGGCCTTCAAATTTAGGCTTGGCACAGTGGCCAACTGGATTAAAAGCCTGCTTGAGAAACAGAAGGTTGTGAGTTTGATTCTTAATCCTGACATTGTGTGAAAATAAAGACACATCAAAAGATGCAGTTAAAATGATTTAGTTTAGCTTAGATGTTTCAATGTTTATGGAAAAAATCCTCTGTCTTTTTTTGTGATCAATGTATTCTATTTGGCTGTTCTAGCAGTCAGCACAATAGCTCACTGTGAAAAGACTCTTTCTGCATGTCCAAAAGGTCCTGGGTTCAAGTCCCACAAATATCAGAAGAATCTTGACGTTTTAAACAAATCCTTATTCTTGCCACCCCAGCACAATCTTTTCAGATAGAGCCAGTGGCTCACTGAGTAATGGTACCTGCCTATGGTACGGGAGGTTGCAAATTCAAGTCCATGCTCTGACAATGTACCAAGCTGTACACAATGTCTTGCCAAATTTGGAACACTCTTTTTTTCCCCTCCAAGTTATAAATATAAATCTTTCTTATGGGGGGTCCTCGCACTACATCTTTTGACATGGGCGTCCACGGCCATATACATATCAATTTGGGGGTCCTTGTCATGAACATGTTAGAGAACCAATCTGACAAAAGAGACAGCCATAGCTGAATGGAATGAGAGACTACCCGGTAAACAGAAAGTCACAGGTTCAAGTCCCACCCCATTAATATGTCTGAGTGTCATTTCCTCTGAGAAGGTGTGGGCAAAGGGACTTTAGATGCACTGTTGCAGATGGTTTTGAACTATACAGTACATTAAAACACAAACATATTGATGTAGTAGAAAGTAAATGTTTACACCTAGAAGCCTTAGTTAACTTAGTTACTATGTATAAAGTAAGTTTGAATCAGGCCTAAATCCATTTAAATAAAATGAATTTCACTGGTGGAAAAAGTACTCAAATGTTTGACTTAAGTCAATACTGCAATGTAGAAGTTTACTTGAGTAAAAATGCAAAAGTATTGGTATCAAAATGTGCTTAAAGTACCAAAAGTTAAAGTACCAAAATGTTTGAAAATAGCAGATCTAAAAGCTCACAACGCGTCGTGTTGGCACTCCCCTCTAACCTAGTGTTACTAGCATAACATTACTGCATGTGGAAAGGACCCCATCATTGCATGTAAAAAAAAACCTGAACATTCTGAACACAGAACAGACTGTAGGTCTGAACAAGTGTCTCAGGACATGGTGATGGAAGGTGCAGTGCGAGGCTTCATAGCTGAATGGAGAGAGAATCCACCTGGAGAGTTCATCGGAGTGTGTCATCGTGTCTATGAGCAAGGCATTGGACCCCTAACTGTGGTAAACCATCAGCTGGGTAAAGCTGGAAACTGAGTCTACGCCACAGGATCAAATAGGTCAAATTATTATTATTAGGGTGATGTAATGGTATTTTTTATTCCCCTAAATGCACAGGACAGCAGTTTGTCTGGTTTCCTCCTCTCTGTAAATTAAAGATACACACACACACACACACACACACACACACACACACACACACACACACACACACACACACACACACACGATATGTTGGGGTCTTGTAGATCGCTTATCTCTGCTACTTTTGACACTAAGTTTTAACTGACCATGATACTGACCATGTTACTGACATATGTCATTGAGTGAGTGAAAGTGTGAGGAGGGATATACACTTTTATGAGTATGAATTTATCTTGATTTTGTTCATCTGTGTGATACTCATAGCTGCACGTTATTATATGGGCATACCTAACAATAGATGCCCAAAACAAATTAAACTAATTTTTGTGTATTTTTGTATCAAAAGTCCCTAAAAAAACAATCTTAATTACTCAATCTTAAAAACGTGCTCCTTGTCAGAATCTAGTTGTATAAAAATATCAGAAAATGTCATTGCACCGGACCTTTAAGATTCAAACCCCCAATCATCAGATTTGTGAAGCATCTCCACCTTCTCTTGTGCAGCCAGGCCTTTCACATCGATGAGATGTTTAAGGGCATATTTGAGGTTGAAGGGGGAGGTCAAAAGATGGTTTGTGTGGATCGGCAGATTCGTCACTCGGCTAAATAATTCTAGATGTAAACTCCCGACAATGGCGTTGAGTGATGCTAGCGGCGGCGATGATATTTTGACTGTTTTGACTGATGTTCTCTTTCTGTAATCAAACTGGGGAGGTTGTGGCTTCATGTGGTGTTGCTTTTACACTATGGAAATATTCCAACGTAGTATGACAGCATATACTTTCTTTTACAACATAATATAGTCTTGACTTACTTGACTTAAGTGTCCTCCATTTCACTCGGTTCTTAGCGGTTCTTTCAAGATCTCCCCAGTTGAGCCCACTCTCTGTAATATAGTATTAGTTGTTAATTCTTCATTTTTTTGATTACATCTCATAACTTTTTGGACAACATAGCAGACTTGTCATTTTTACCACTTATAGGGTGAATTTGTCCTTGTTTACATTTTTTGAAATTCCTTTTCATGTTTTTTGATGCAAATGATTTGCTCATTTGATCTTTTTGAAATGTGTACACTTCCAGGCCACTGTAAATTAACCATCTGAAACTCATCAACAATGTAATGTGCAATGCCTTTTTAACACTCATGTTTTCACCTCTTTCTTTCATCTTCCCATCTTATCTCCATGCTTTTCACAACCTCGCATTTTCTCCATGCTAATTCACACTCTTTCTATGCACATGTATGATTGTTTTCTAAACGGATGCTGCTTTTTTCCCCTGTATTTCATGACTGCTAACATTAATGCCATAACATGTTTACAAACCACCTCAGCACACTGCTCTTTAACACACTGCCACTACAAATGTTTCACATGCTATCACGCCTTCACATACCAACAATGTAATGTCATCTCATGCCAAGGCAGTACATCATCCAATACAACTTCTTCACACACAAAACTATACTAAGGAGCCGTTGCGCACCACAACTGCCACCATGTCTCCATCTAACTGAATCACAACAACGCCATACACACCCATCACCTCACACGCTGTCTGTGGCCCCACTTACTGCACGTGTGTTTCTAAGCACACGCTGACACTTCTTCCTTCACTCTAGCACTCAGTTCCATTCCTCTCTTCCCACTCTCTATGTTCTAATTCATCTCTTCACTCTTTGCCTCACTGCCTGTTATGTTGTCTTGGACCCATTACTTTCAAGACATTGTTTTCTTCGGCCCTCTTTTACGTTGTCAATCCTATTGTGCCTTTTGCTGCTTCTCGCTGGCCACAGCACTTTGCACAGCATGTCTATGAGGAACGCTGCTGTATTGTACACACCATTATTACATTATCATTTGCCCTCACAAGGTGTCACACCACACTTACACTGCCTCACAATGTTCCCTACTTCACAGTTTACCTACAACCACCCCACTCCTGCTTGGGACCGTCACATTGTCTGGCAGTCATGAAAAGGAAAAGGCCTGCATTGGCTAGACGACGCAAGCGGCCACGCTTGCCACACACATCAGGTAATGCAGCACTTCCATTTCACCACCTTCTCTGTACGTCTCTTTCACTATGCAGTCCCCTCCATTGCATGTCCTTAGCTCTTCCCTTGCGCATAGCATTACACATCATGCCACAGCCACTATGCATACATATGTGTGTGTGTCACCACACATGCAGTCAATCCTATTCAACACCTATTAACATGCATACCTCACTTCTCAGCTGACAAGCACGACATCACATCACCAGCCCTACCTCCCACACCTTCACCGCAGCAACCTGACAGCCAAGGTAATGACTTCTGTTGTCCTCATCCCTTCCATGCAGTCTTTCCACTCTACACTATTTCCCACCTATAATCTCTCATCACCAACATATGCTCTGCCCAGCACAACAACACACCACCACTTCTTTTGTCTCACTGATTCACATATATCGCATTACTGCTCATTACTGGCGCACGCTTTCCCATCATGACCACACTCCCCTTCTTGCACATTCTATGTCCACCCAAAGCACGCCACGTCTCCCACCTGCACTTAATCCTTTTCATCCAATGTGTACCTCATATACTGTACATGCCACATCACTTCTCAGATGCCGGTCATGATGCCACACCACAACGCCAGCTTCACACCCCTTCATTGCAGCTGCCTGACAGCCAAGGTAGACTTTACTGCATTCCCAAACTTCCAGCCATTCTCTTCGCAAAAGCATATGTACAGCCTTTTCCCTCACATCACCAACATGCACACAGAGGAACACTGCCAGTCTGTGTGTCTGTCTATGTGCGTGGCCCTTTATCGTCTGCAACACGCAGCCGTCCTTGCAATAATCACATCCACATGCCATTACTGCTCATTCCACTACCTCATCTCTAACTATCTTCACTTCCCAGCTCAACTCCTCGCAAAGGACACACACCCGCACGACCAGCAACAGCCGCCAGACACACGGACACGCACATTCACCCAGCCCCATGCCACAGGTGATGACTCATGCTATTACATTGACCCTCCAACACATTCTCTTCACTTCAGGGACATCTTTATTTCACATCCTCACCACATCACCCTCACCTACTTCTCTTCCACAGTACACCTACCGTGTCAAAAACACATTGCTCATTGATGCCTTTACTTGCCTTTCCAATGCAACAAATATATCCACCTCAACTGTCTTCCATCATTCTTCCATTATTAGGTGCAGACCATCAACCCAATCGCCTCAGCACACACCTGCCTACTGGCACAGAACAACAACAACACCATCAACACAGTCACCACACACCGGAGCACGCTGCACACACAGCAGGCCCTTCCTTGCAGCTGCCTCACAAGCAAGGTACTGCCTAATGCAATTCTCATTACTTCCACTCATGCAGTCCACTGTCATCCATGTACTACCTACTCTTTCACATCACCACCATGCACACACAACTACAGCCTGTGTGTCTGTGTGTGCGCGTGTGTGTGTGGCAGTGTCTGTGTGTGTGTGTGTGTGTGTGTGTGTCTGTGTCTCTCTGTCACACAGAGTGTCTGTGTTTCACTCTATTGTCTGCACGACACAGACGTTCTTGCGCACATCTGTTGTCCTCAGGTGGACGTCCTCTGCTGTTGCATTGGCCTTCACATCACACCCCTCGCCACACTCTTTGCCCTCATTGCCTTTCACCTTCACATTGCTTCACCTCCACAAACAGCACCACACACTATATACACCACAACATACATGTGTGTGCAATTCTTTCAGTCTCCACCCCACATTCCTATGTACATCTTCACACTGAACACTAGCTACCTACTACACCAGCCCCCAATATCTATCACTTACATCACACAGACTGCCTTACTGCCAATTCACGCACCTCTCATCCACACTGCATAATTGCTCCTCACACTACTTCATAGCCAACTGTCTTCACTTCTCAGCTCAACTCCTCGCAAAGAACACGCTGCCAGCAGCACCAACCGCAGCCCAACACACCGAGACGCTCCTTGAGACTTTTGCGCCAGGCTGCAGCCACAGCACAACCTTCCTTGCAGCTGTCTCCCAAACAAGGTAATGACTTATGCTCTTCTCCACTCTTGCACACATTCTCTCCACTGCACTGTCATACACCCTATACTCACACACCACATAAATGCTCACAGTCTGGGTATGTGTCTCCCTGTGCATTGCGTGTGTGTGCGTGTGCATGTTCTGTCTGCAACACACAGCCCTCTTTGCCCTTATCTCTGCTCCTCAGTTGCCCCTCCTCTGCACTTCCATGCACTTCACATTCCACATGACGGCAGAGTCATTTCACACATGCCCTATAACTAATACACTGCTTCCCCCTCCACAAACAGCACACCACACTACATACACACCAACATGCAACGCCAGCATGTACTACTCTCTCCACCCACACCCCTATCTACATTTGCCTGCCCAGCTGCACATACCACCAACACCACAGCACATCATTTCTCCCATCCCTCCCAAACACACTGCACATTATTTCTCACATCTATCCCAAAGACAGCATTACCGTTCATGACCACACCTCACATGCATATAGCAGTACTGTGTTTTTTTTTCCCCTCACATCCAACTATCTTTACTTCTCAGCTCGACTCCTCGCAAAGAAGACACACAGGCGGGAACAGCAAAGCCAGGCACAGAGACGTAGGCGCTCATTGCGACAAGCTGCGGCCACTGGTGAGTTATGCATGCATTCACATTCATCGTCAAACACTATACTATGCATCCACTACACTGACATGCCAATTCACAACCTCACCACTAAAAAAAACACCACTCTCATTCTCCTCCATACAACACCTGGCCCCTTCATGCATTCATTTCACATTCCACTTATTAATCTAACTCCACTGTCTTTCCTTCTCAGCTGCACACCAGGAACACACACGCCAGACACCGGCCCAGGCCACTGACATGGAAGCACAACACAGCCAACAAAGGCCACACCAACCACGCAACTCAACTACCCGCAAACAGCCACAAAGACAACAACCCCGGCCTCATCTCAAACCTGCAACTAAGACTTTGCACTTTCTCAATGGCAACCTACAAATCCCTGAACTCACACGCACAACTTTTCAAAATATCCATTCCTATGCAAGGCCCAATAGCAAACAAAAAAGCACACAACCCCGCAAGCTATTCCGCCCTACGTACACACAACACTCACTCACACCATCAGGTGGCAATAAGGTGAGTCTGCAATGAGCCAATATTCACAACGCCTCTTTGCAAACAACAGAATCCCACGATCCACCTCCCTTAAAGGAGCATACATCCCATCTTAATGCCCACTCTGTGCTACAGCGACACAAAGACAGACACGTAGGCACCAGCGAACGCAAAGCCCCACGCAGCGGGGATGGATGAAGTGGTTAAAATGGATGAAGTGGTTAAAATGTTTATGATGCTACCTTAACTACTTTAGCTGGGAACCCCCTGAAATCCCCCCAAGGACCCCTGGGGGTCCCCGGACCCCACTTTGAGACAGGCTAAGAGCTTGTAGCTGCGTTAGCATTTGGAACCGTATCCATCACACTGTCAGAGCTGGTGTGTGGACTTCACGTCTGATAAACCATTACAATACCAGTGGTCCTCAAACTTTTACATTTCAAGGACCACCATAACGGGTCCATTTGTACACTAAAGAGTTACAGACCTGTAATGGTTCATTTGGTCATCAACAATTATAATGATAATGAAGGATCCCAACCCTACACAATGAACATAAAGAATAAAACAAACCATGTAAGGGTAAATACAACATTATGAACATAAAGATAAAATAAACCACATAAGGGGAAATACAACACTATGAAATAAGAATTAAACAAACCATGTAAGGGTAAATACAACACAATGAACATAAAGAATAAAACATAAAACAATAAAGGGTAAATACAACACTATGAACATAAATAAAACAGACCATATAAAATGGTAAATACAACACTATGAGTAGGGCACTGCAGGGAATTGAACCCCATCCCGGTAAACCAGGAGAACCACACCAGAGCCTTTGTTTTTATGTTGTTGTTTACAAATCACATGGTAACATTCACTCATTTACATTTCAACAGTAAAGTCACTTCACAATTTTCAATGTAGATAGTGACTCACAATAAACAAGGTAAACACATACATAGAATGCAGAGACAGTGTAGTGTCTCAGTAAACTACGATCACAGGTAAACAAAGAACCTAGCATCAGTCTAAACGGTATAATAAATAAATAATCTGTACATAGAAACTATAGGATGCCAGGTCAACAAATGAACCCAGCATCTGAGGTATTTTTTACTTTACTGGAGTATTTCCAATTTTCAGTACTTTTACTTATACTCCACCACACCTCAGAGGCAAAGATTGTACTTTTACTCCACTACAATTATTTGAAACCTTTAGTTACATGCACGGAGCAGATGCGACATATTGGAATATTGTTGCTGTCCCAAAAACATGAAAAGTGAAAATAGCCGATCTACAAGATCAATGTCACGAAAATAATCAAAAACATTCAAAAGAATGTATTTTAAGAAAATGGCAAATAAGAAATTCCATAAAGAAAAGAAAATAGAGTGAAAATCTCCAAGAGTGAAGATCTACAAGCTCACAAGCGCAAACACAGACCATAAATGTGAAGCCATGTTAACATCTTTATACAGAAGGAAAACCGGTTGAAGAAAAGACTCACTCCACAAAAACCTTAAGAAAAACACCTTAGACAGAGACTAAAAAAATATATTAGTGTTTTATTTGTTCATGCTCATAAAGAGCTCCAAGTGCTAAAAGTGAAAAGTGCAGCAGCAAACGTTTGGGTCAAAGGACCATCGTCAGTGCCTCGCCTATTGACCGGCATGAATAATGAAGCTTTACCCACAAATGACAACACATAAATCCACATCACATACTACACTACTACACTACATTACGGTCATTATGTGATGTGGACTGATGTGATGAAGCTTTAATTGCAAATGATTACATCTGACGATGGTCCTACGACCTAAATGTGTGTTGCTGCACTTTTCACTTTGAGCACTTGGAGCACTTGATGAACATAGAAAAAATAAAATAAAAATATATGTTCTTAGTCTCTGTCTGAGGAGTTTTCCTTAAGTTTTTATGGAGTGAGTCTTTATTTCTGCCAGTTTTCATTTGTTTTTGAGATCTGTCAGTAAATATTCCTCTTTCCTTTTAGTATCCTACATTTGTTTTACATGAATAAAATAAAAATATTTAGAGTAGTAAAACGTTCTTATGTTTCAAAAGAACCCGATACATTTAAAAACTAAAATCAAAGAAATTCAGTTACAGATAATGAGCCTATTGAGATCAGATACGGTAATGTTTAGTGATATAGCGCCTTTATAAAAAAAAGGCAATAAATAAACAAATAAATACAATTACAAAAAAAACATCACATTCAAATACGGTAAATGGAAGTTTAAACAAAACATACATTACAACTGAAATATTTTTTGTGCAAATATTACATAATTTCCAATGATATTATCCATCAAAGACTAATGCTATTATGTAATTTTGACAAGCCTATGAAGTCATGACGACCAAGAAGAAAACAGGAAAACAATAACCCAAAATACATGTCAATAATTAACATTACAACAATAAAAAAGGAGAAAAACTAAAACAAAATACAGATAAGATGCAATAAACTAACAGATATTCAAATTAATATTTGCACAAAAAAAGAACTCTTGCTGACCTCCCTCATCTATCCCGTCACAGTTCATCCATTTAACAATTTAGTTTATCCACTTAACAAGGCTGCCATGTTAAAGGACAAGTCCGGACTAGAATAACAGCCTTTTTTCCTACTTTTATTGTATTCAATCAAAGCTTCCAGCAGGTGATTGGCCTGTGGATTACGGTTCATTGAGCATTGCAATGTATTAAATACATTTGAAAATGACATTGGTTTGTTCTGAATGGAGCAGATATGACATATTGGAATATTGTTGATGTCCAAAAAACATAAAAAGTGAAAATAGCCGATCTACATGATCAATGTCACAAAATAAAGAAAAACATTCAAAATAATGTAATTTAAGAAAATGCTAAATAAGAAATTCCATAAAAAGAAAATAATGAAAATCTACAAGAGTGAAGATCTACAAGCTCAAACTAATTTCATAAAGTAAATAAAAAAAAGAAAAGCAATTCCATAAAGTAGGGGAATCATTTGTTTAACATACAACTTACATTTAGTTGAAATTTAAACCAGTGGTTCTCCTCCTAAATATTTGGCAAAAACATTAAGATTTAATATAAAAAAGTTATACTAAATAAATAATTTATACTAAGTTAGTACCAATGGATTGATTGGTCTTTAAAGCATGCTGTGAAAAGGCCCACCCATCTGTCCACTCAACACGGCTGCCATGTTAAGTGGTCGGATCCAGAATAAGGTTGAGAACCACTGATTTACACATTTCAAAGATCTACAACTACAGCAGAAATGAACATTTAATTAAAGATCTACAACTACGGCAGATGAAAACCTAACCCTATGGATTACATGAGCAACATGTAATTAAGTTTCACAATTAAGATTGTCATTTTTAGAGGAACTTTATTCTATTTAACACTTTTTTGAAGCTCTGTGGACATTGTTTTAATAAAAACCTGATAATGCTTTTAATCAGGTAAACATCATTTAGATCATATTTGTTATCAAAAAACAAAAATGTCCACAAAACTTACAAGTGTGAAATAAAATCTCGACTCCTCCAACCAATTTTATATTTTTGAAAATTGTAATAATGTAATCATTTACAGACCATAAATGGGTAGCCATGTTAACATCTTTATAAAAAATAAAAACCGGTTGAAGAAAAGACTCGCTCCACAAAAACCTTATGGAAAACTCCTTAGACAAAGACTAAGTAAATATATTAGTGTTTTAATTTTTCATGCTCATAAAGAGCTCCAAGTGCTAAAAGTGAAAAGTGCAGCAGCAAACGTTTGGGTCAAAGGACCATCGTCAGTGCCTCGCCTATTGACCGGCATGAATAATGAAGCTTTACCCACAAATGACAACACATAAATCCACATCACATACTACACTACTACACTATATTACGGTCATTATGTGATGTGGACTGACGTGATGAAGCTTTAATTGCAAATGATTACATCTGATGATATAGCACTGACGATGGTCCTACGACCTAAATGTGTGTTGCTGCACTTTTCACTTTGAGCACTTGGAGCACTTGATGAACATAGAAAAAAATAAAATAAAAATATATGTTCTTAGTCTCTGTCTGAGGAGTTTTCCTTAAGGTTTTTATGGAGTGAGTCTATTTCTGCCAGTTTTCATTTGTTTTTGAGATCAGTCAGTAAATATTCCTCTTTCCTTTTAGTATCCTACATTTGTTTTACATGAATAAAATAAAAATATTTAGAGTAGTAAAACGTTCTTATGTTTCAAAAGAACCCGATACATTTAAAAACAAAAATCAAAGAAATTCCATTTAAAATATTAAAATAAGAGTAATGAAAATAGCAGATCTACAAGCCGAGCTTGTAGATCTGCTATTCTCACTAGGTCCCAGGGAGACATCACATTTCTCTTTTGGGTCTCGAGCTAAAACGTTATGAAAATCTTTACACTGAAATGTTTACATTCCAGTGTGTTTTTGCCATTGCTTGTTTATTGTTAATTTCAGATCCAGATTCAAACAGTGACTATTTTTCCTGGGGTCAAATAGTAAAATTAAAATGAATTAAAAGCACATATAAGAAGCAAGCAAAATAGAACATGTGCTATTTTGTGAAAACAACAAATCTAAGCAATAAATTAGAAAAAAAGAAAAAAAAAGAGTTTGTGAAAATAGATTTACATGCTCGTTGTGAGCTTGCAAATCTATTATCTTCACTAGTTTGGGTCCTGAGCTAAAAGGTTTGGGAACCTCTGCAGCGGCACAATGCCTGGTAGCTGTTAAGTATAGAGCTTAAACATTTTGATGTCCAAAAAACATAAAAAGTGAAAATAGCCGATCTACAAGATCAATGTCACAAAATAAAGAAAAACATTCAAAATAATATAATTTAAGAAAATGCTAAATAAGAAATTCCATAAAAAGAAAATAATGAAAATCTACAAGAGTGAAGATCTACAAGCTCAAACTAATTTCATAAAGTAAATTAAAAAAAGAAAAGCAATTCCATAAAGTAGGGGAATCATTTGTTTAACATACAACTTACATTTAGTTGAAATTTAAACCAGTGGTTCTCCTCCTAAATATTTGGCAAAAACATTAAGATTTAATATAAAAAAGTTATACTAAATAAATAATTTATACTAAGTTAGTACCAATGGATTGATTGGTCTTTAAAGCATGCTGTGAAAAGGCCCACCCATCTGTCCACTTAACACGGCTGCCATGTTAAGTGGTCGGATCCAGAATAAGGTTGAGAACCACTGATTTACACATTTCAAAGATCTACAACTACAGCAGAAATGAACATTTAATTAAAGATCTACAACTACGGCAGATGAAAACCTAACCCTATGGATTAAGTACATGAGCAACATGTAATTAAGTTTCACAATTAAGATTGTCATTTTTAGAGGAACTTTATTCTATTTAACACTTTTTTGAAGCTCTGTGGACATTGTTTTAATAAAAACCTGATAATGCTTTTAATCAGGTAAACGTCATTTAGATCATATTTGTTATCAAAAAACAAAAATGTCCACAAAACTTACAAGTGTGAAATAAAATCTCGACTCCTCCAACCAATTTTATATTTTTGAAAATTGTAATAATGTAATCATTTACAGACCATAAATGGGTAGCCATGTTAACATCTTTATAAAAAATAAAAACCGGTTGAAGAAAACACTCACTCCACAAAAACCTTATGGAAAACTCCTTAGACAAAGACTAAGTAAATATATTAGTGTTTTAATTTTTCATGCTCATAAAGAGCTCCAAGTGCTAAAAGTGAAAAGTGCAGCAGCAAACGTTTGGGTCAAAGGACCATCGTCAGTGCCTCGCCTATTGACCGGCATGAATAATGAAGCTTTACCCACAAATGACAACACATAAATCCACATCACATACTACACTGACTACACTATATTACGGTCATTATGTGATGTGGACTGACGTGATGAAGCTTTAATTGCAAATGATTACATCTGATGATATAGCACTGACGATGGTCCTACGACCTAAATGTGTGTTGCTGCACTTTTCACTTTGAGCACTTGGAGCACTTGATGAACATAGAAAAAATAAAATAAAAATATATGTTCTTAGTCTCTGTCTGAGGAGTTTTCCTTAAGGTTTTTATGGAGTGAGTCTTTATTTCTGCCAGTTTTCATTTGTTTTTGAGATCAGTCAGTAAATATTCCTCTTTCCTTTTAGTATCCTACATTTGTTTTACATGAATAAAATAAAAATATTTAGAGTAGTAAAACGTTCTTATGTTTCAAAAGAACCCGATACATTTAAAAACAAAAATCAAAGAAATTCCATTTAAAATATTAAAATAAGAGTAATGAAAATAGCAGATCTACAAGCCGAGCTTGTAGATCTGCTATTCTCACTAGATCCCAGGGAGACATCACATTTCTCTTTTGGGTCTCGAGCTAAAACGTTATGAAAATCTTTACACTGAAATGTTTACATTCCAGTGTTTTGCCATTGCTTTTTTATTGATAATTTCAGATCCAGATTCAAACAGTGACTATTTTTTCTGGGGTCAAATAGTAAAATTAAAATGAATTAAAAGCACATATAAGAAGCAAGCAAAATAGAACATGTGCTATTTCGTGAAAACAACAAATCTAAGCAATAAATTAGAAAAAAAAAAGAGGTTGTGAAAATAGATTTACATGCTCGTTGTGAGCTTGCAAATCTATTATCTTCACTAGTTTGGGTCCTGAGCTAAAAGGTTTGGGAACCTCTGCAGTGGCAAAATGCCTGCAGCTGTTAAATATAGAGCTTACCCATTTTGAATGACATCAGTTATGACTGTAATGTTTAGAATGCAATCACACAGTTATGACTAATGTTTATTTTATTTTCCAGGAGTAATACAGTCTACAGTGACTGAACTGCCTCTTACACAGTGTCACAGTGGCTGCTAGCGGATGCCTATGAGTTCAATTCAAAGTTTACAATTTAAATGGTGCATTTATCTATAGTACCTTTAACCAAAGCACTTTGTAATGTGCATTACATTCATCAACATACATACCAGGGGGAGAGATAGAGATGAGAGGAATAGAGAGACAGAGAGAGAGATAGAGAGACTCGTATAATTTACATCATTTGTGTACGATTGACATAAATTATACGAGGCGCATATGACGCAATGGCAGCAGCATTCTTTGCTTCATGTTCTCTGCATCAGTCTCAGTCCAAAATCAGTCCATTTTCTTCATTATTCTCCTGCCAAATGACGAGCATTGTACGCAAACAACGTGAAACGAAGTCCACATCACATACTGGTCATATGTATCGTTTATATTATTATTATTATTATTATTATGTGATGTGGATTGACGTGATAAAGTTTTACTCGCAAATGACGGCACAAATAACGAGTAACTACACGTGATGCACATGCCGACATCCGTCACACACCTTCACATCACATACTGGTCATATGTGATGTGATTTGGCGTGATTAAGCTTTAACGCAAATGACGCAACCTAAAATCAATTGTGCCAATATTTGTCAGCAATACAGCAACAGCATGAATGACATTAGTACACAACATACAACAATATGAATGACATTAGTACACAACATACAACACTATGAATACATTAGTAAACAACATACAACACTATGAATAACATTAATACACAACATAAAACACAAGCAACAGGAATAACCAAAGTCATTAACCCTTTAAGACCTGAAGCCGATTCTACATGTCTCCTAAATCCCGACAGTTTTCTGAAAAACATAAGTTTCTATATCAGTGGTTCTCAAACTTTTTCATGTCAAGGACCCCCAAAATGATATGTATTTGGCCGTGGACACCCATCAAAATATTTTGTTCCAGGGATCCCCCCAGAAGCAAAGATTTTGAGTTAAAAAATATTCGCTTTAAAAATATATTCAAAGATTTGCACACATTTTCAAAAATGTTCAAAAATAACAGATCTACAAGCTCATAGCGTGGCACTCAGTGCTGCACTATGAGCTTGTATATCTGCTATTTTTGAATAGCCAAAGTGTAAAATAAAGCTTTTTAGCTCAAATCTAAAAATGACACAGTTTCAGGTCTTAATAGGTTAAATGCATATGATATGAATGATGGCCCTACATCTCTTCCTGTTCTGACCTACTGTAAACAACGGCGCGTACCTCGCCTAAAAGAAAAAAATGCCGACCGATGTGAATGACGAGCTATCCGCAAATGTCGTGAAATAATCACAAAATCACATAAATCCACATCACATTAACTGACCAGTAATGTGATGTGGCCTGACGTGATTTACTCGCAAATAACCTTAAACGGTACAACGCCAAATTCATATTACGTTAAACGACACACGACGTAAAGGACGACATGCATCACATACCTCCACATATGTTCATATGTGACGTGGACGTACCGTGATGATGTTTTACCCGCATATGTTGTGAAATGACACAACACAACACATACATCACATCAATGCACATCACATACGGCCCCCCTGTACGGTCATATGTGATGTGGGCTGACGTGATGAAGACTTACCTGCATATGACGGAAGCGACGTGAAATCAAATGTAATTTTTACCCGCATGTGTTGTGAAATGACAACACATACATCACATCAATCCACATCACATACTACACTACACTACACCATGGACTTATGTGATGTGGGCTGACGTGATGACTTACCTGCACGGATGTTACGTGAAATCCTGAGACGCGACGCAAATCAAAACGCTGGCCGTGACCCAATAATAAAAAACACTGGTCCAGTCCCTTCTTACTTATTCTTCACGAATGACGGGCATTGAACGCAAACGACGCAAACCGCTGGCCCGCCACCCGTTAAATGACGCAACGCAAGCAACACTAAAAAAGGTTTACTTGATACTATGACATGGCAAAAAAAAGCTATATTTTTAACTTTATCAAAAATAGATAAAGCGCAAATAGGTTTAACTATGTGAGTTTGCTATGTGACCAAGAGCCACATATACTATACCCTGTCACTATATTATACAACCTAGTATACATATACTGTACCCTGACACTATATTATACAGCTTAGCGTGAGCCTACATATACTGTACCCTGTCATTACATAAACAGCCTAGTATACGTATGCTGTCAGTACTACAAATGGAACCAAATGGACCACGGGTCCATTTGGTTCCATTTGTAAAAAAACACACAAAGACACACTAGGGGGAAAAAAAGTAATAACTTTATTAAAGCAAATAATAGAGAAGAGAAAAGAGGGAAAGTTAAAGTATGGAGGTCAGGTAAGAAACCTTTTATGTCCAAAACTGTTACTTTTTAACCCATTGAGACCTGAAGCCGATTCTACATGTCTCCTAAATCTCAACAGTTTTCTGAAAAACGTATGTTTATATCAGTGGTGCTCAATCTTTTTCATGTCAAGGACCCCCAAAATTATATGTATTTGGCCGCGGACCCCCATCAAAATATTTCGTTCCAGGAACCCCCCAGAAGCAAAGATTTGAGTTAAAAATGTTAGCTTTAAAAAAATATATATATATATATTCAAAGATTTGCACACATTTTAACTATTTTTGAATAGCCCAAAGTGCAAAATAATGCTTTTTAGCTCAAATCTAAAAATGACACAGTTCCAGGTCTTAATGGGTTAAAATGGACACAAAAAATGAACTGTGTTCCAATGGATCCTTTGTAATTATCATGATCTTTGCTTTGTGAGCTTGTAGATCGGCAGTTTGTACTGCTTTAGTGTGTGACACTGTAGTATGACCAAGTAAAGAAATGTATTTACAAAAAATAATGTTTAAATATGGAGATACAAGGTTTCTGCCCGACAACCAATGATAGACCGTGTCACTACTAGCACTTACCTTCAACAGCAGCCACGACTCAAACAGCAGCAAATGGAAAAAAAAACACTAAGAAAGGAAGCAAATGACACTACGGACATCATTTGCTTTCTCTATTAGTTTGCACAGACCTACAGCACAGATGGATGTAAACACGGTGTTAATGGGGCTACATGCTACCATAATGATACCAGACATAAATCACATAGCTCCACATCACATACATTTGTACACACAAACCACTAGTGAACTAGTGCAATAGACAGGCAAGAAGAAACAAATGTGTTTGTGAAAAGAAGTAAAGACAAAAATAAAAAATCGATCAAATAACTCAGACACAAAAGTGAATAAAAACAAATCATTTTTCTATTGCTTTATTAAAGCAAAGAATAGAGGAAAAGAGGAGAAGTTACGACCACATATGGTCGTATGTGATGTGGACCGATGTGACCAAAGCTTTAGCCGAACAATTACGTGAAACGATAAATAAATCACATAAATGTGATTTGGACAGACATTTGTGGCAACGCAAATGACGTGAAACTATACGATAGACGACGCGAATGACGACATACATGGTATGGTAGCATGTAGCATGTAGCGCCCTTAACAAGCAGCAGCAGAAATCAAAAGGTTCCTACCATCTACAGACGTCTTCTTCTTGTCAACTTCATGTTCTGTAAAGACACAAGAAAAAGAAAACAAAAGGTTGAGTTGTGCCGGCCCTACAGGGTGACATTTTGGAAGCCATAGTGACATGTCATAACCTAGTCACTGACAGGCTGTGTCACCATTATGACATTTTACTTCATTAATTGTCACAAATAATTGCAATTAATGATTTAATTGTGTTTGTTTGGCATTGAACATAGAAAATATATTTTTGGCTGGCTTTTAAACTTCGTAAACAGGGCAGATATGACAAATAACTTAAATGAATTACCCGACTTGACTTTCTAATGTAAAAGAAAAAGCGATCTACAAGCTCACAACGTGTCGCGATCACGGCACGGTGTGAGCTTGTAGATCGGCCATTTCCTCCATTTTATGAACTGGAAACTATGACGATTTTATGCAAAATAATTGCAATTACCTCAAATAATTTGCGATTATGTAACCGGAAGAGTGGGCACCTGGGAAAAGTGGGCACTTCAATGTGTAATTGGCCATTTATTTGGGTCACGTGACGTCTGTTTACGTCCTGGTTTCCATTAGGAGGGGATCAGTCTATTTTCTCCATTGACTTACATGCATTCTGCTCATCAGACACAAGCCAACTAACGTCTTATTTCGAAAGGTAAAGTTATTCTAATACTGTGTGCTGTATTATTATCTTGTTTTCTTGATGATGATGTTATTGTTCTTTTACATCTTACCATTTGGAAATTGACTTTAATAGATAGATTGCGAATTCTAGCAATGTTACCTGCCTGTGTAGAACACATCACCATACAGTGGTGTAAAGTAACCAAGTACATTTACTCAAGTTTTACTTTACTGGAGTATTTACAATTTCCAGTACTTTTACTTCTACTCCACTGCATCTCAGAGGCAAATATTGTACTTTTCACTCTACTATTGCATTGTGAGCTTGTAGATCTGCTATTTTCATAAGATTTTTTATACATTTGAAAACTGGGACATTCTACATAATAATTACATTCTACTTTGGTACCTTAAGTAGCCTACATTAACATTTTGATACCAATACCTTTTACTCAAGTTCATTCTGAATTTCTGACCATACATACATTCATACACACACACATATGCTACAAGTGAAAGTCAGAAATTCAGAATTTACTTGAGTAAAAGGTATTGGTATCAAAATGTTAATGTAGGCTACTTAAGGTACCAAAGTAGAAGGTACGCATTATGTACATATGTAGAATGTCCCAATTTTCAAATGTATAAAAAAAATCTTAAGAAAATAGCAGATCTACAAGCTCACAATGCAATAGTTGAGTGAAAAGTACAATATTTGCCTCTGAGATGCAGTGGAGTAGAAGTAAAAGTACTGGAAATTGTAAATACTCCAGTAAAGTAAAAAATACCTAAGAAATCGTACATAAGTACAGTACTTGAGTAAATGTACTTGGTTACTTTACATCACTGTATGGTGAGTATATATATTGGTATAAAAAGGAAATGCTAAAATAAGCCTATGTGTTCTACACATGCAGGTAACATTGCTAGCATTCTCAATCTATCTATTAGTCAATTTCCAAATGGTAAGATGTAAAAGAACAATAACATCATCAAGAAAACAAGATAATAATACAGCACACAGTATTAGAATAACTTTACCTTTCGAAATAAGACGTTAGTTGGCTTGTGTCTGATGAGCAGAATGCATGTAAGTCAATGGAGAAAATAGACTGATCCCCTCCTAATGGAAACCAGGAAGTAAATAGACGTCACGTGACCCGATGTGAATAAGGCCTAATACAGCCACTGTGGGCATAAAACAATACGTTGAAGGGTACGCTTAGGTCTGATAATGATGTACAGTAAATCACTTAAGACCATTTAGCAAATTCTTAATTTGTTTAACATTTGAGAAACAAAAATAGCCAATTTAACAAAGACGTGCCCACTATTCCTGTATCAAACACCATTTTCAAGTAAATATACAATGCTTAGCATTTAATCCAGTTTTAGAAACAACTAAACATTGGCTCTCAAAGGTTTTCATATCAAGGACCCCAAATGAAAATGCATTTGACCAAGGATTGGGCCTCTTCCGTACTTTCCTTCACAGGTGTTAGAAATGATACTAGTTAAGAGTGTACAGATGGAACCAAATGGACCCGTAATTTGTTTCCATTTGTACACTCGGAGTTAAAGGGATATTTCATTTTCAAAAAAACTTTGGGTCATTTTATCGTCTACTCAGGCTTTTGTGAGCCCCCCAGACCGTTTTTAAGTTGCTTGATTCAGTATTTAGACATTTGATATTCATTTTATCAGACACGCCCCCTTCCTATACAAACCCATATTAACTTCAAACTCCATTTTTAGCATGTTAGATAGGAAGGGGGCGTGTCTGATAAAATGAATATCAAATGTCTAAATACTGAATCAAGCAACTTAAAACGGTCTGGGGGGCTCACAAAAGCCTGAGTATACAATAAAATGACCAAAAGTTTTTTTGAAAGTGAAATATCCCTTTAAACACCCGTGGGCCGTTTGGAACAGAGCCTTCATTAGCATCATCGGTAACACCTGTGAAGGGAAGCGTGCCCAATTTATTTCCAATATGGCAAACTCCCAGTTTTTGCCCCCCTCCTACAATGGTGGTGTTAGTGAAATGGGTGACCTTCAGAAAACATGCGACCATCTCGTTGGACTTCACATAAAGATCAATGTCCAAATCTAAATAACCACCGTTTTGTTTATTAACCGAGCAACTGTTCATAAACAGCAGTGATTTACTGTGTGTGTTTGACATTATGTGAAGTCCACAAGATGGACACATCTTTTGTCAGGTCACCAATTTCTCCATAACACTGGAGGCAGAATTTTGAGGTTTGGAATTTGGCTTGAAAACAACCACAGACAGTCTTGGTTCACCTCTCAGCCGTTTGACCAGTGATTCTCAAAGTGTGGTCTGATAACCCCCACAGCTTATCAGTCATCAGTTACCATGAGTATAAACCCTAGGGTTTATACTAGACCCGTCACAATTATTACGTAAATGCCTAATTGCAATTATTTTTCGATATCAGAATTAAAAATGTATTTTGCATAATCGTCATGATCATTACCATGTTAAAAATGTTCATATATTTTCAAACATTTTCCAAAAATAGTGGATCTACGAGCTCAAAATGTGTCCCATCGCCACACGTTTTGAGCTTGTAGATCGGCCATTTCCACTCGGCTAATTCCACTATTCATTTATTTTTTTGTATTTGTATTTATAATGTACCAATGTTCAACGTCAAACACAATTAAATCGTTAAATCGCAATCATTTGTGTGACAATTAATCATCAACTTCTCTAATGGTGACACAGCCCTAGTTTATACTGGCCAGGTGTGATCCAGGTACGTACCGTGTGGGGCCTTCCACCGCTCGGTTGAAGATAGCTGGTATTAATAGAGCCGCGTAGGTTGTATGGCACCACGTCCCGAGCACCGTACGCCTTGTATCTCATCGGAGAGCGTTCGTTGGCACCGTTATACGTTTCAGCTCTCAGGGCTCGTCGCTGCGTAGACTCCGTCGAGGTTCCATCTTCCTGAACCCTTTGTCCGAGTTACAGACACTCTATTACCAGCTATCTCCTGATGACTCCATCCGTCCAGGACCTTCACTGTAGAACTCATACAGCGAGTCAAACCCTGAGTCATAGCTAGGAGTCATGACTCAGGGTTTTTAACTCGCTGTATGAAGTAGATTTAGTCCACTCTGCAGGAGGTCACATGATTAACCTGTAAGACACACATATATACACCAACATTACACTCTTTTCCCCCAGATTTTATATATTGTAGAATTCATAAATAAGATTGTTTAAAAAAATTAATCTACAAAAACGACATTTCTTTTGTTTCCAGTTTTGTTGGGGTTATATGTTAGTTTGTGTTGCTATTAATTTGTTTTTAAACTCACTATTTTTCATGTATGTGATGATAGAGATAGAGACTTAAGGAGTAGTTCACCCCCCCAAAAAAGTCTTATTTTCTATCAATTAAACACCCCATGAAGCCTTGAATTCATGGATTTGTTTTTGTTTTTTTGTCGCATTCCTAGGCCAATAATTTTATGACAGGGTGTATATCCGGTAGGAGACACAAAGAGTCTACTTTGTGTCTCCTACCGGATACTTTAGCGTCTTTCCACCGGTAATCAAATTATTGGCTTAGAAATACGAAAAAAACAAAATAAAATCCATGAATTCAAGGCTTCATGGGGTGTGCAATTGATAGAAACCAAGTCATTTTTTGGGTGAACTACTCCTTTAATACTGCAACACAACTGACAATAATAATAAAATAATCTACATTGTAAGTATGATACACACAATAGCAACAAACATATTACGTTCGCTGCCGTCAGGGTAATCGCCATATTCTAACCTTGTGTTTTTTCATAAATCAACTCCCTACTTGATCATACTACAGCGTCACATAAAAGCAGGGACGTGCACAGATAGACTCTCGGTGGTGCTAGAGCACCTGCCCTTTGCCCTCTTGACCAGAAATGCCATTTTGAAAAAAAAAAGAAAAACAAAGTTTTGTTTTTTTCAGTTTACAGCAGGGGTCTTCAATAGGGGGTCCGGGGCCCCTAGGGGTCCTCAGAGTTACTACAGGGGGTCCGCCAATTCTTTATGTGATATGATTTTTCTTTTTACCATAACCACTCGAAACCTAGCATCCCTTTTCTGAGGAGAACTTAGCCAAAAATAGCAGATCTACAAATTTTGGCAAAGAGGTATAGGTGTAGAGGGAAAAAAAGAGCAGACCAAGTCAACAAAAAAAAGTATAATTTACTTGAGCACCTGCCCCTCAAAATGTCTGTGCACGCCACTGCATAAAAGCATCAAAAGCAGCAGATCTACAAGCTCAAAAGGCAGCGCAAACATGGAATAAAGATAAATAAAATCTCATGACTGAAACTGTAATGAATTATCATTATCGCGTGTTGCTGCTGTTTTAGAGCCGACCGGTTGAAGAAATCACTGATTGAGGCTTTAAAGGGATAGTTCACCCCCAAGGATTTCTATCGATCAGTCACCCCATAGAGACTTTCATTCATGGATAGTTTTTTAGTTTTTGTCTCATTCTCTAAGCCAATAATTTGATGACCGGCAGCGGTTCCGGTAGGAGACACAAATAGTCTCCTTTGTGTCTCCTACCGGAACCGCTGCCTACCGGTCCGCTGGTCATCAAATTATTGTCTTAGGAATGAGACAAAAACAAAAATATATCCATGAATTCAAGTCTCCATGGGGTGACTAGTCCATAGAAAAAAAGTAATTTTGGGGGTGAACTATCCCTTTAACCTTTGCATTATGTTTATTTTACATTCATGTTTATGGAAGACGCTTCCAAATATACATTCTATTGCAAGGTTGATCACTTCGATCTTAAAATAACGGGGAAAAAAACGAAAATATGCATTTTATATATTTAATGAAAAGTATGAAATGTGAAAAGTGCTATACAAATAAAGTTTCATTATTATTATCCTCCATCTTGACATTCTTGAACACTCCACACAAATAGTGTTTGGCATATTAGCTCCATGTTAACCTCAAACATAAATGTATAAATTCTAAATATAAAGGGTGCCGAGTTCTTTGTAGTTTTTCTGTAACGCCCTTACTGCTCCATAAATATACACACTAGCAACACATTAAGTATTTAAGCCCGAAGCCACGGTTGTTTACCCGACCATACGGGTCGTTTGTGTTCCGTAATATTACGTACAGGTTTAATAAATAAGTGTTTTAATTCCATCTGTGTCCGAACGCCGTTCTACTTCTTCGTTTACATGGAGTGCAATACCTGCGCTCGCCTGCTGCTGCAACAGGTTGCAGCAGGTGAACGCTGGTATTACACCCCATTGTCAACCAGGAAATACAATGATGTTCATTAACGGACGGAATTAAAACATGTATTTATTAAATAACACGCATTATTAACTAAACACCAACAACCCGTATGGACGGGTAACATCGGTGGGTTTTAAGATAATCACTTCATAGTAAGAATGTATACATTAATGGAGACGCACGAACATAAATGCAAAACAATTCAATATCTGCTGTTGCAGCAGCGGGCGAGCGCAGGTACTGCACTCCGTGTAAACGGAGAAGTAGAACGGCATTCGACGGAATTAAAACACTTATTTATTAAACTTTTACGTAATATTACGGAACACAAACGACCCGTATGGTCGGGTAACAACCGTGGCTTCGGGTTTAAACACTTAATGTGTTGCTAGTGTGTATATTTATGGAGCAGTAAGGGCGTTAAGAAAAACTACAAAGAACTCCGCATCAATCAAACAAGTCCCTGACCGTCTTGGTCCGAGGCTAAAGTTTTCTTATAGATTCAGTGGTGGAAAAAGTAATTAAATTCTTTACTTAAGTAAAAGTACCAATACTGCAATATAAAAATACTCTGTTACAAGTAAAAGTCCAGAATTAAAAATGTACTTGAGTTAAAGTACAAAAGTATTGGCATCAAAATGTACTTAAAGTACCAAAAGTAAATACTAAATATTTGAACATAGCAGATCTACAAGCTCAAAACGCGTCGCATCGCGACGCGTTGTGAACTTGTAGATCGGCTATTTTCAAATAGCCTAGGTATAAAATAGGGCTAAAGTGGTTAATGTATGTTTTATAATATCATAATTTAAATCTGAAAAGTAACTAGTAACTTAAGTTTTCAAATAAATGTAGTGGAGTAAAAGTACAATATTTGGCTCTGAGATGTAGTGGAGTAGAAGTAAAAGTATTGGAAATTGGAAATACTCAAGTAAAGTACAAATAGGCCTACCTCAAAAGTGTCTTAAGTAAATGTAATTAGTTACTTTACACCACTGTAGATTATAAATGCACAGAGTCTATGGCGGGGTTAGATCTACAAACCCCTCACATGTGTGAGAGGTTTGTGAGTGTGGTTAGGTTTAGTCAGTGATCATTTGGAACAATGTGTGTTTGATGCGTTTCATCCTCGGTTGTAAAACAAGAATATTCCAAATGTTTGGTCCATTTGGTGTCATAATACACAAACAGCCTTAAAACCCCTAATTCTTAACTAATAATAGTGCTAATTATCGGCGGATAAAACCGTGTCATATGTTGATATAAATGTAAACCAAACATTAGTAAAATACCTGCAGCAGCGTGGACACGCCGGTACAAACTGAACGAAGCGGCCGTTGTGCGCCTGCCGTCCTATTTAAACCCGTATTCACGTCCGGTCTGGAGCCCCGCCTACTGGATCCGGTATGTGTTGAAACCAATGTACATACATGAACGCATCGTTTCCGTTTCCGTTTTCTGACCGGATCTTCATCCGGCAGACAATTGATCACAATCAGTTTTCAATCATCATCAACACTGATCACAGGCAGCTGATCTCAACAAGGTTGCGTGTGTGTGTGTGTGTTTGTGTGTGTGTGTGTGTGTGTGTGTGTGTGTGTGTGTGTGTGTGTGTGTGTGTGTGTGTGTGTGTGTGTGTGTGTGTGTGTGTGTGCGTGTGTGCGTGCGTGCGTGCGTGCGAGCGTGTGTAAGGTATTAAGGCAATAAAAAGTGCCTTTTTATAAATAAATATTGTATTGTGTATATCCCAGTGTTTCCCAAACGTTTTAGCTCGAGACCCTAAATGATACATCTCTCCCCAGGACCCAAGCTAGAGAAAATAGCAGATCTACAAGCTCTTGTAGATGGGCTATTTTCACTGCTTCTTAAACATTTGTTTTCTAATTTATGTAATATCTTTAACTCTTTTTTTTTATTATTCATTCATAAAATTATTGAAAAATCCAATTTCGTGGCCTTGCTAAACTAATGGCCTAAGTCATTTTTTAAAGTTTTTCAGGAAAAATAAAAAACTGATCCAAAACAAAACTATATGATATATTTCTTAATCATTTCACCCAAAATGTTTATAACACATTATGACTATTTAAATAGAAACAACACTGTCTGTCAGTTATGTAACATAAGAGATTTAAATAGGTTTAAATAGGATTAAATCTGACTTTTAAAAAAAAGCAAAAAACAGCAGGCATACATTTTCTCACTGTGTGCTTTGAACACAAACCACCATCAGAGGGCGACACCACTCCTTTAGAATCTATCTTAAATCCACTTGAAGCTGTCTTCACCAGGCCTGCTTCATGTAGGACCCTACAGCCCTGGATCTCAAAGGACCCCCACATTGATACATATATGGCCGAGGACCCCCGTCTGAAAAGGTTTTGTGCCAGAAGAGAAGATCTAGTTCTATCTAGTTTGTTTTTAAAAAGTAAAGTGATTCAAAACTTTCCAATATATTGTCGATATATTAAAACATAATCTAAAAAAGCAGATGTGCAAATGTACTTTATTTATTTATTGTTAAAGCTCA
The DNA here is from genome assembly GCF_963454915.1 of Gymnoscopelus microlampas. NCBI lineage: Eukaryota > Metazoa > Chordata > Actinopteri > Myctophiformes > Myctophidae > Gymnoscopelus > Gymnoscopelus microlampas. The sequence continues at coordinate 51,992,178 of NC_139949.1, forward strand.
CTACAAGCTCACAACATGTGAGCTTGTAGATAGGCTCTTTTAATTATTTTAGATTTTGGAAATAAAAAAACTAAGATTCCCTGTAGGTAAAAAGGGTTTATTTACCTGTGACCCGTAAAAGAAGAGTGTCAAAGGAGCTCTGTAGACTCAAATAAAATGTATAGAATAAAAGTATCATTAGTACGTTCACTATAGATCAAAACCTGCAGTGTGAAATGTCTCCATAGACTGTTAGAATAGAAGAACAAAGCAGTGATCAGAGACACTTTATTCACAACAAGTCTATTTATACTGTGTCTTAGATCATCACAAACCCTCCACCACACATCACATCACATCCACTGGCTCTCTGTTGTTCACTACACTGTCCATCTATCACTATGAAGATAGAAAGTACACTACACTACAATACAGTGTCCAGTGACACTATAAAGGCATAAAGTACACTACAATGACACAATACAGACAAAGTATACACTACAGTGTCCAGTGACACTATAAAGGCATAAAGTACGCTACAATGACACAATAAAGACATAAAGAACACTACAACCCTACAAAAAGTACCCAAATAGACTAATTGATATGCTGTGTTTGGATCCAGTGTGATTGGACATGAATTTTGTAAGAAATCAGCTCTGCGTGGTCCTGGGCTCCGGTGATGGCGACAGTCTATTCACTGTCTCTGAGACGTTTGTCCCTAGCCGCCTCTTTAAGGACGTCCTCTAGTTTGTCTCTCATCTTGGACACAGCAACAGTCACGTCTTCAGAGTATCTCAGAGGACGGACATTGCTGCTGACCGGGTGTGTAGACTCACTGATCGTTGAGAGGGAGGAGGTGTAACTGTGTAGAAAATGGATGTGATCCTCTGTGAGCGAGAGCTGCTCCAGCTCAGCGTGTTTCCTCCTCAGGTCAGTGACCTCCTGCTCCACACGCCTCCTCAGTTCTTCAGCACGACTCACTTCACGTTCCTGCTGCTCTCTGATCAGCTCCCTCACCTCAGATCGTCTTCTCTCAGTGGAAGAGAAGAGCTCAGTAAAGATGGTGTCACTGTCCTCCACTGCTCTGTCAGCACAGTGGTTGATGGACTCCACCTCCTGGTGAAGCACCTTCACGTCTTTCTCTCTCTCCTGGATTCTCTGCTGGATGTTCTGCTGACTCGTATAAAGTTCTCTCTGTCTCTCAGTCCATTCTGCTGCAGCTGAGATTATAGTTTTATATATTTGGTGGCTAATGGTGCTATGGCACCATTAGCTGGTGCCATAGCAACCAGCTAGTCTTCCTGGGGTCCACACAAAAAAACATACAAAAACAACTATTACAGTTGTAAATATAAACGTATTAAATGTCAGTACTCAACACACGATACATTATGTAGCTAACAAATAAGATCGCTAAAATTGCATCTGAGCAAAACAGAAAACAAAAAAAAAAACAAAAATACACAAAAAACAAAACTAAAAAAGCTGTGATTACATTGTGACCTTTGTGTTCTTCCACGGAGCTCAGAGAACAGACAGGAGGAACATCCTGGAGGCCTGTCTTCTTCAGGCTCTCCACCAACTCAGCCAACATGGTGTTTTTGTTCAGAACGGGTCGTGGGTTGAACGTCTGTCTGCATTGTGGACAGCTGTTTCGCCCCCACTGATCAACCTGGTTCCAGAATCCCTCGATACACCCACTGCAGTAGCTGTGTCCACAGGGAACAGTCACTGGATCCTTCAGTAGATCCAGACAGATAGAACAGCAGAACTGTTCCTGAGCCAGTTGAACTCCTTGCTGCGCCATTTTAGTACGACTGACTGACTGTTGGACTAACATACAAGTTTAGTTTGGTTTCATTTCCTCAGGAAACACATGACAAGGGAGGTTCTTCCGAGTATTGCCTCTCACACTAGAGGCCGTCCCTGAATCGATAAGGGCCAATGGTAGCACACACTGAAAAACTCCCTACTGCGCCATTTTAGTACATCTGACGGGTTCATGTCCTCAGATATCACATGGCATGGGAGGCGTGTGTGTGTGTGTGTGTGTGTGTCCGTGTGTGCGTGTGTTTGGAGGGGGGGGGGGGGGGGGGGGGGGGGGTCTAAAGAGGTAGTAGTTCACTGTGAGTCACTGGTAGAAAATGTTTTCATCCTGTTGAATTATCAGTCAGTAGTTTTCTTCTTGTGTTCCATCTATAAAATAAACCTCAATTAAAACTTTGTTGAACTTTTAAAGACAAAACACACTGTAATATACAACCTAAATACGTCTAATAGAACTGTAAATAAGGAAAAGAAAAAAAAGACACACACATACACACACACACACACACACACACACACACACACACACACACACACACACACACACACACACACACACACACACACACACACACACACACACTAGGGGCCGTCCCCAAATCTAACTGGGCCAATGGCAGCACACACCGATAAGCTCCGCCCCTTCATATACCCACACTGTAGCTATGATCCACAGTCAGTTTGAAAGACAATCTGAGAGAGAGCAGAGCTCACAACAGCAGCAAAGACAGAAAGAGAGAAAGAGAGAGAGAGCTCACAACACGACAATACATTATATACACTACTACACACACTACCAGTGGTGTAAAGTAACTAATTACCTTTACTCAAGTACTGCACTTAAGTACAATTTTGAGGTACTTTTACTTCAGTTGAGTATTTCCAATTTTCAATACTTTTACTCCACTAGGCCTACACCTTAGAGGCAAATATTGTTCTTTTTACTCCACTACAATTATTTGAAAACTTTAGTTACTAGTTACTTTGTAGGTTTTGATTATTATTACAAAACATACATTAACCACTTCAGCCCTATATAAACTTTGGCTATTTGAAAATAGCCGATCTACAAGCTCACAACGCGTCACGATGTGAGCTTATACATCTGCTATTTTCAAAAGATTTTAATACATTTTACACGTTGTATGATACCCTGTGAAACGGGACATTCTGCACAATGAGTACTTTTACTTTTGGTAATTTAAGTATAGTTTGACGCCAATATTTTTGTACCTTCACTCAAGTCAATTTTGATTTCCGGGCTTTTACTTGTAACAGAGTATTTCTGCATTGCAGTATTTATACTTTTACTTGGCTTGGCTGTTCAAAAAATAGCAGATCTACAAGCTCATAGTGCGGCACCGAGTACCGCACTGTGAGTCTTGTAGATCTGCTATTTCTTTTTAAAAATAGTGGAAAAGTTGTGCAAATCTTTGAATGAATATATGGTTTAAAGCGAACATTTTTAACTCTGATAGCCTATGTGCATCTGGGGGTCCATGGAACAACATATTTTGAGATGGGGGTCCGTGGCCAAATACATATCATTTTGGGGGCCCTTGACATGGAAAAGTTGGAGCACCACTGATATAGATACTGTTAGGATTTAGATCTGCTACTTTTGAATAGCCAAATAAATCTAAAGATGCGTTCCCGGATTGAATGGGTTAAACAACAACACAAATATAAAGTGAGCACAAATAAAGCAAGGTTTGCAGCACTTTAATAAAACATAAACACCTAACAATAACCACAGTGTAAAGCACACACATGTGTACACGAGCACACTAACACAAATATATATTTAATGTCATTGGGTATTGTATTGTAGAGATGTGTATTGTTTCATGTTTTCAACCAACCTTTGCCCTATCAGTGCTACATGTAGGTACTTATTTCAGTCATTATTTTCCCAGCACACAAAAGGAGCAGAATAGCCCCCACCTTTGCAAAAGCAATGCACTCAGGGTGACACTTTATATTGATTTAGTCTTTTTCAACAGATCAGCCAACACCCCTATATGGAACACCCCCAGTATTAAAACACTGTATAAAGAATATTGTGTTTTAGCAATCTTATGTTTTTATGCCCAATGTTATAATGATCGTTATTTTCAATATATATTTTTAGGATCAATATGAATTATTCTATTGTTTGCTACGCAGCACAGACACAGTACAGAGAGCAGAGCTCACAGACGCATGAGGATAAACTATAACATTGCATCACAAATGTAATGATTTACACTCATGTAAAGTGAATTGTAAATAAAATGCATTATTATAAAAATAAGGTCAAATAAATCATTTGGTTGTCAACAGAAAAGTAAACTTTTTGGAGGCTGACAATGTTGACCTTTAGAGGAAAAGAAACAAACATCATCATCTACTTGAGGTAACACAACTCAGCAGTGTTTCCGTCACAAGAGGAAAGCCAAAGTCCAGCATGGAGGCTGTGGGTGAACGTGGTCTGGACCGTGTGGAGGAGAGTCATGGAGTCACAGTCAGACACGCTGTAGAAGGACAGAGTACCTGCACTGTGGTCCAGGTACACTCCTACTCTGGACGACACACGGCCTGGGATGGGAGTTTTAACGTCGCCGTGAATGAAAATATAACGTTGTTTGGTACACTGCAAAGACCACGACTTATAGTTGAATCCAAATGCACTTTGCGTCCCCGTTCTGCTGATATCTTGATATGAGACCGCTACGCTGACGTAGTTCCCACGCCACTCTACCTCCCAGTAACGGCGTCCAGTCAGACCGTCTCTGCTCAGAACCTGACACGTTTCGGTGAATCTCTCTGGGTGATCGGGATATGATTGGTCTTCGGGCGTTCTTGCTACCTTTCTGTCCCCGTTGGACAGAGACAGGCATTGATATGCTGTGTTTGGATCCAATGCGATTGGACATGAAAATTGTAAGAAATCAGCTCTGGTCTTGGGCTCCGGTGATGGCGACAGTCTATTCAGTGTCTCTGAGACGTTTGTCCCTGCCTCTTTAAGGACGTCCTCTAGTTTGTCTCTCATCTTGGACACAGCAACAGTCACGTCTTCAAAGGACTTCAGAGGACGGACATTGCTGCTGACCGGGTGTGTAGACTCACTGATCATTGAGAGGGAGGAGGTGTAACTGTGTAGAAAATGGATGTGATCCTCTGAGAGTGAGAGCTGCTCCAGCTCAGCGTGTCTCCTCCTCAGTTCAGTGACCTCCTGCTCCACACGCCTCCTCAGTTCATCAACACGACTCACTTCACGTTCCTGCTGGTCTCTGATCAGCTCCCTCACCTCAGATCGTCTCCTTTCAATGGAAGAGAAGAGCTCAGTAAAGATGGTGTCATTGTCCTCCACTGCTCTGTCAGCACAGTGGTTGATGGACTCCACCTCCTGGTGAAGCACCGTCACGTCTTTCTCTCTCTCCTGGATTCTCTGCTGGATGTTCTGCTGACTCGTATAAAGTTCTCTCTGTCTCTCAGTACGTTCTGCTGCAGCTGAGATTATATTATGACCTTTGTGTTCTTCCACAGAGCACAGAGAGCAGATACACTGCTGATCGGTACGACAGAAAAGCTTCCTCACCTCATGGTGACGAGGGCAGATGTTCTCCCCAAGCTCGGGGGAGGCGTTGACCAGCTTGTGTTTCTTAAAGGCGGGAGACTGATAGTGAGGCTGGATGTGAGCGTCACAGTAAGACACCTGACACTGAAGACAAGTCTTCACAGCTTTTCGTTTTCTTCCAGTGCAGAAATCACAGGCCACATCTCCGGGTTCAGCGTAGTAGCAGTGATCAGGAGGAACATCTTGGAGTCCCGTCTTCTTCAGGCTCTCCACCACCTCAGCCAACATGGTGTTCTTCTTCAGAACGGGTCTCGGGTTGAACGTCTGTCTGCATTGTGGACAGCTGTATCTCCCTCTCTGATCATCCTGGTTCCAGTATCCCTCGATACACCTCCCACAGTAGCTGTGTCCACAGGGAACAGTCACTGGATCCTTCAGTAGATCCAGACAGATAGAACAACACAACTGTTCCTGAGCCAGTTGAAGTCCTTGCTGCGCCATTTTAGTACGACTGACTGTCTGTCTGACTGACTGAGTAACAGAGTGAGTTTTGTTTCCTCAGAGATCAAATGACATGGGAGGTTCTTCCTGGTTGTGTGTGTGTGTGGATAGGAGGGGTGTTTTAAAGAGACAGAGTCTAGTTTGCCGTGATTCATCGGCAGAAAGTCCATTCACCCTGTTATGAGTCATGCGCACACGCGCGCACACACACACACACACACACACACACACACACACACACACACACACACACACACACACACACACACACACACACACACAGTCCTGTGAGTTGGAGTTGGGTGCAGTGGTGTAAGGTAACTAAGTACATTTACTCAAGTGCTGTACTTAAGTACACTTTTGAGGACTTTCTACTTTTCGGGAGTGTTTCCAATTTTCAGTAGAGGAAAATATTATACTTTTACTCCACTACAATTATTTGAAAACTTTGGTTACTAGTTACTTTGTAGATTTGATTATTGTTACAAAACATACATTAACCACGTCAGCCCTATTTAAACTTTGGCTATTTGAAAATAGCAGATCTACAAGCTCACAACGCGTGGCCATGCAGCGCGTTGCGAGCTTGTAGATCTGCCATTTTCTCAAATATTTTAAATCAATTTCATACACGTGATAACTTGTGAAACGTCAGGAGATTCTGCGTAATGAGTACTTTTACTTGTGGTACTCTACGTATATTTTGACGCCAATACTTTTGTACTTTTACTCAAGTGGGGTTTGACGTCAGTAAGGGCATGTGGTCACAACGGGGTTTCTAGCGCCAAATCAAATGGGTTCAGATCTCCTGAGGAGGCGCGTCCGAAGCCTGTCCTGGACAGGGGTATAAAAAAACACATACAATACTCAAAGTAAAATTTTAATTCCAGACATTTACTTCTAATAGAGTGTTTCTACATTGCAGTATTGATACTTTTACTTAAGTACAGTAAAACAATTTGATTACTTTTCCCACACTGGTTGGGTGGAGGTGTGTTTAGCAAGAGCTTGTGGGAGGGTATTTGGCAGGAGTAGCAAGATGAAGCTGTTATGAAGATTACCATGTAGGCATTAAGCAGACGCCCTTTATCCAGAGTGACTTACAATAAGCAAGTTAAACACATACAGTACATCAAATGCAGAGAGACAGTGTGGTGCCTCAGTAAACTAGGATCCCAGGTAAACCAAGAACCAAGAAGTCTAAACCAGTGTTGATTTCGTCGACTAAAACTATGATGTAAAATGTCCGTCGACTACCTTTTTTCACTGACGAAAACGAAATAAAAACAAAATAAAAACTAAGCTATATTGACAAAAACTAAGATATATATTATATTGACAATTTCATCAATACATAAAAACTAGACTAAAATGTTAGTGAGCGACTAGAGGAAAAGAGATCCAGTAGAACTAAAAGACAAGTCATTTTATGTTTGGTTGCACTCGGGTGTTGCGCTCTGAAAATAGCCGATCTACTGGCATGCAGAAACACATGTTTACATTTCCAAAACAAAACTATAGACATCTAAAATGTATGTACAATTAAAAGAGTGTAAAAAGATATGTGGACAGAGCTGTGTTACGTGGCAACTAAGAGAACGCAGCTTTACAAACCATAGGAAATATTGTGCATCTGCTGTTAGAATAGTTATATATACACATATCATACGCAACGATTAGTTGGTATAAAGCTTTTGAAAGAAAGAGCAGCAACATTTTGCAGTCAAAACCTTTGAGATTAGAAGTAGTTTGTCAAATGTATTTAAAGTAGCACACAAATAGCAGCGCTTTTTTAAATGTATTTAAAGGTAGTTGCTCTGTTTGTTCAGGAGTTGTGTGTACTCTGAGATCAACAGGGTGAGTTGTGTGTACTGAGATCAACAGGGTGCAGCAGATTATATGTGATTAGTAGACCTTTGGGTGTCATTATATGACTGACAGCTGATAGTGGAGGGGCGGGGCAAGCATTAGCTGACATTCTTGAGTAAAAGTACAAAAGCATTGGTATCAAAATGTACTTCACGTACAAAAAGTAAAAAGTACTCATTAAAGTCACATCGCGATGCATTGTGAGCTTGTAGATCTGCTATTTTCGAAAGGCCGAAATGTATATAGGGCTGAAGTGGTTACTTTATGTTTAGTAATAATACTCAAAATCTACAAAGTAACTAGTAACTATAGTCTTCAAATAATTGTAGTGGAGTAAAAGTACAATATTCTCCTCAGACATGTAGTGGAGTAGAAGTAAAAGTACTGAAAATTGGAAATACCCCAGTAAAGTAAAAAAAATACCTCAAAATTGTACTTAAGTACAGCACTTGAGTAAATGTACTTAGTTACTTTACGCCACTGGTCAGTGCTTGACTGTACCGTCATGGCTGAACTAAATCATTGCTTTACCGTTTTATACAACAATGTCCCAGTACACTTTACACTGATAATGAAGAACGTCAGGCAGCAGGTTACAGTACAGTCATACATAATTAATACAAACACAATACACATGCAGTCAGACAAGAACATTTAAGCAACTAAAGCCATAGTTCTCACACCATGGACCCAGGCCAATGGCAGCAGGCTGATAAAAAAAAAAAAAAAGCTTTTCTCCTCAAACAATGAATCAGCTGACCAAGCTGACATGAAAGAGCTGACCAAGAAAAACTTTAAAGGGATAGTTAACTCCCCAAATTTTTTTCCCCCATCGATTAGTCACCCCATGGACACTTGAATCAAATGGACTGCTAATGGCAAACCTGATGGCGTTGGTCTTTGCACCCACTCAGTGGCACTGAACAACATACAGTATAAGTGTATACAGGGTATCTGCACAGTTCTAAAGTTACAATTTAATTACTTTTAAGATCTTTTAAATGCCAAATTGGCCAAATTGTCAAATATTACATAAGAAAGGGGCAAACATTGTGAAAATAGCCGATCTACAATTAACAACGCCTTGCAGAGCGAGGCGTTGTTAGCTTGTAGATCGGCTATTTTTCACAATATTTATCTGTGCTCTTGTCAGGGTGGGGGTCCCCAGTTCACGTAGGATTATTTTGGGGATCGCAGCTTGAAACGTTTGGGAACCCTTGCTTTAATCCACTTTAGCCCTATTTTGCATTTTAAACAAATCTGTAATAATTAAAAAAGATATATATTTAAAAGGAACACAAATCTCTGCCACAAAATCTTTTCAAATGGTCCGTGGTCAATTTGGGACCACTGTCCTGTACAACTTTCCCTCCTTCAGTTCCAGTGTTTCATCTATGTTATTTGCTGTCTGTCTTTCTTTCTTTCTTTGCTGCTGTTGTGAGCTCTGCTCTCTCTCAGATTTTCTTTCAAACTGACTGTGGTTCACAGCTACAGTGTGGGTCTATTAGGGGGGCGGAGCTTATCGGTGTGTGCTGCCATTGGTCCGTTTAGATTTGGGGACGGCCTCTAGAATGTGTGTGCTTTCAGATGTGTGTCTTTTTCCTTTTTCTTATTTTGTATGGTTGTATTACAGGATGAAAACTTTTTCTACCAGCAAATCACAGTGAACTAGACACCCCCGTCCCGCCCTCACCCAAACACACACTAAACTGGGAAGTGCCTCCCCTGTCATGTGTTTTCTGAGGAAATAAAACCAAACTAAACTTGTATGTTAGTCAGTCAGTCGTACTAAAATGGCGCAGCAAGGAGTTCAACTTGCTCAGGAACAGTTGTGTTGTTCTATCTGTCTGGATCTACTGAAGGATCCAGTGACTGTTCCCTGTGGACACAGCTACTGCGGGAGGTGTATCGAGGGATACTGGAATCAGGATGATCAACGAGGGAGATACAGCTGTCCACAATGCAGACAGACGTACAACCCAAGACCCGTTCTGAAGAAAAACACCATGTTGGCTGAGGTGGTGGAGAGCCTGAAGAAGACAGGACTTCAAGATGTTCCTCCTGATCACTGCTACTACGCTGGACCTGGAGATGTGGCCTGTGATTTCTGCACTGGGAGGAGACTGAAAGCTGTGAAGACTTGTCTTCAGTGTCTGGTCTCTTACTGTGACACTCACCTCCAGCCTCACTATCAGTCTCCTGCCTTTAAGAAACACAAGCTAGTCAAAGCCTCCAGCGAGCTCCAGAAGAACGTCTGCTCTCGTCACCATGAGGTGAGGAAGCTTTTCTGTCGTACCGATCAGCAGTGTATCTGTTCTCTGTGCTCTGTGGAAGAACACAAAGGTCATAATATAATCTCAGCTGCAGCAGAACGTACTGAGAGACAGAGAGAACTTTACACGAGTCAGCAGAACATCCAGCAGAGAATCCAGGAGAGAGAGAAAGACGTGACTGTGCTTCACCAGGAGGTGGAGTCCATCAACCACTGTGCTGACAGAGCAGTGGAGGACAGTGACACCGTCTTTACTGAGCTCATCTCTTCCATTGAAAGGAGACGATCTGAGGTGAGGGAGCTGATCAGAGAGCAGCAGGAACGTGAAGTGAGTCGTGCTGAAGAACTGAGGAGGCGTGTGGAGCAGGAGGTTACCGAACTGAGGAGGAGACATGCTGAGCTGGAGCAGCTCTCACTCACAGAGGATCACATCCATTTTCTACACAGTTACACCTCCTCCCTCTCAAGGATCAGTGAATCTACACACCCAGTCAGCAGCGATGTCCGTCCTCTGAGATACTTTGAAGATGTGACTGTGGCCGTGTCCAAGATGAGAGACAAACTAGAGGACGTTCTTAAAGAGGCAGGGACAAACGTCTCAGATACAGTGAACAGAGTGGATCTTTTAATGTCAACACAAACAGAACCCAAGACAAGAGCTGAGTTTTTACAATATTCATGTCAAATCACACTGGATCCAAACACAGCAAGTAAAAACGTGTCTCTCTCTCAAGGGAACAGAAAGGTAACACTGATAAAACCACAATCACATCCTGATCACCCAGACAGATTTACTGAAACACGTCAGGTTCTGAGTAGAGAGGGTCTGACTGGACGCCGTTACTGGGAGGTAGAGTGGAGTGGATGGGAAGTTGATGTAGCAGTCTCATATAAAGATTTCAGCAAAACAGGGAAAGAATGTGGATTTGGATACAGCGATAGATCGTGGTCTTTACAGTGTGACAAACAGCGTTATATTTTCAGACACAAATGCATTGAAACTCCAATCCCAGGCTGTGTGTCGTCCAGAGTAGGAGTGTACCTGGACCACAGTGCAGGTACTCTGTCCTTCTACCGTGTGTCTGACACCATGACTCTCCTTCACACGGTCCACACCACGTTCACCCATAGCCTCCATGCTGGACTTGATCTCCTAATACCTGGAGACACTGCTGAGTTTTGTGACGTTGAGTAGACCAGCGCTTCTCAAAGTGGGGTCCGGGGACCCCCAGGGGTCCTTAAGGGAGTTCCAGGGGGTCCCCAGCTAAATGATAAATAGTAACCAAATGAACCCTTATGGTTCTGTAACTCAGACAGTGTACAAATGTGTACATTTGTACACTCTCAGAGTTAAATTAACACTGATTTTACAATATAAATTGGGGTCCCAGAGATATAAATGTCATTACATGGGGTCCGTAGGACCGTAGCCTAATGTATGCATTACAAACTGGGGGTCTTTGAAATTAAAACGGTTGAGAATCACTGCTAGAGCCGTAAAAAACTTCTCTTAAGGGGGTCCCTGGCACATCTTTTCAAATGGGGGTCCGCGGGATAATAAGTGTCAATTTGGGGGTCCTTGACATAAAAAGTTTGAGAACCACTGAAGTAGACCGTCTTTTGTTTTGTCTCTCATGATGAATCATTTCTTTATCGTTCTGTTTTGTGTGTTTATTCTTTTTTTCTCAAGGTCAACATTCTCAGCCTCAAAAAGTAAACTGTTATGTTGATTTAAATAAAACAAAATAGTTTATCTAAGGTTTATTGTATTTATTTGGCTCCTATTTTTTGTATTATTTTATTATTTGTATTACAGCATTGTAAGCCTGTTCATTAGGTGTATTATAGGCCATTGGTTCTCAAAGGGGGGTCCGGGGACCCCCAGGGGTACTTGAGGGGGTTCCAGGGGATCCACAGCTAAATGATGGATAGTTACGAACCAAATGGACCCTTATGGGTCTGTAACTCTGAAAGTGTACACATGGAACCAAATGGACCCGTTAGGGTCCATTTGGTTCCATTTGTACACTCTCAGAGTTAAATTAACATTGATTTTACAATATGAATTGGGTTCCCAGAGATAGATAGGGGGTCCCTGGCTTATCTTTTTCAAATGGGGGTCCGCGGGCTAATAAGTGTCAATTTGGGGGTCCTTGACATGAAAAAGTTTGAGAACCACTGTTATAGGCTATATTGAATTACACTGCATTTCTGGGAGTCTAATGGCATTAATGGAGAGGAGGGGGAGACAAAGTCTTTAATTATAAAATGGATTAAAGTCCAAGACAGATCATGTAGTCTTTCTGTGTGACTGTGATGTTAATATGGTCCATATGAGTTTATACACTGCCCCCTGGTGGCCAATAATGGTCATTAAGGTTCTACTGTAAACTCTTGACACTAGAGTTCACTTTATATCTTTACATCTCTTTTTGTCCAGTACTGTCCTTCACTGGTTCTCAATGTGTGGTCTGGGGACCCCCAAGGGCCCTTGAGGGGGCTCCCAGGGCTTTCCAGCAAAAGGAGGAACAGTTTAATCCAGTGGTTCCAAAAATGCGGGTCCCCAAATTATTTTAGGGGGTCCCATGATCAGCTTAATGTGCAACATTGTTTTCTCACTCAACAGTAAACAAACCAACATACAGTATAAGTGTATACAGGGTATCTGCACATTTATAAAGTTACAGTTTAATTAGAGCTGGCGAAAACTTCTGGGAACTCAGATTACAGTTTAATAACTTTTAAGACCTTTTTAATATCAAATTATCAAAAAATACATGAGAAAGAGGCAAACATTGTGAAAATTGCCGATCTACAAGCTAACAACGCCTCGCAGTGCGAGGCGTTGTTAGCTTGTAGATCGGCTATTTTCACAGTATTTATCTGTGTGCTTGTCAGGGTGGGGGTCCCCTGTTCATATAGGCTTATTTTGGGGATCGCTGATGTGCCGTGGCAGACCTGTCACTCTTGGTTCAATAAAACCCTTAAGTCCAGTTTATAGACGACATACACAGAAACTACCTTTTACATGCGCAAGGCATCTTTATTGACAAACAAGGGAGATTCCCTCTATACTATGTGAATAAAAGAACAGCAAATTAATGATATTAAAACAATACGACCTGATATATCACAAAGGCAAATCGCTCCACATCTAGTCTGCATGCAAACAAGCGTTCGGTTGAGCGCCTGGAGAATTCTGAAGTTCTTATCTATTACATTCAGTATATCAAGGCTGTGGCTGTCAAGGCCTTCCTTCTTACAGCACACTCTACTCTATAAAGTAAAGGTTGACGGCCCAAGGTTCCACAATGGACCATCAGCAGCTTGAAAAGTTCCAGAACCCTTGCTTTAATCCACTTAAGCCCTATTTTGCATTTTAAACAAATCTGGAATAAAACAATATAATAATAATAATCAAAAGGAACACAAATCTCTGTCACAAAATCTTTTCAAACGGGTCCGCGGTCAATTTGGGACAAAAGTCCTATACAACTGTCCCTTCTTCAGTTCCAGTGTTTCATCTATGATATTTGCTTTCTTTCTTTCTTTGCTGCTGTTGTGAGCTCTGCTCTCTCTCAGATTGTCTTTCAAACCGACTGTGGATCACAGCTACAGCGTGGGTCTATCAGGGGGGCGGAGCTTATTGATGCATGCTGCCATTGGTCCGTTTAGATTTGGGGACGGCCTCTAGAATGTGTGTGTCTTTTTCCTTTTTTTTTATGGTCAGTGTGTTTTGTCTTTAAAAGTTCAAAGTTATAAGGTTTAATGTGTAGATGGAACACAGGAAGGAAACTGCTCACTCATATTTCAACAGGCTGAAAGCGTTTCCTACCAGTGAATCACAGTGAACTAGAACCCCCCCCCCCCCCCCCCCCCCCCCCCCCCCACACACACACACACACACACACACACACACACACACACACACACACACACACACACACACACGAAGAACCTCCCTTGTGTTTTCTGAGGAAATGAAACCAAACTAAACTTGTATGTTACTCAGTCAGTCAGTCAGACAGACAGACAGACAGACAGACAGACAGACAGTCAGTCGTACTAAAATGGCGCAGCAAGGAGTTCAAGTGGACCAGGAACAGCTGTGTTGTTCTATCTGTCTGGATCTACTGAAGGATCCAGTGACTGTTCCCTGTGGACACAGCTACTGCGGTGGGTGTATCGAGGGATACTGGAACCAGGAGAATCAGAGAGGGAGATACAGCTGTCCACAATTTCCACAATGCAGACAGACGTTCAACCCGAGACCTGTTCTGAAGAAGAACACCATGTTGGCTGAGGTGGTGGAGAGCCTGAAGAAGACAGGACTCTATGCTGGACCTGGAGACGTGGCCTGTGTTTTCTGCGCTGTAAGAAAACGAAAATCTGTGAAGACTTGTCTTCAGTGTCTGCTCTGCGAGGAGGCGAGTGGAGCAGGAGGTCACTGAGCTGAGGAGGAGACATGCTGAGATGGAGCAGCTCTCACTCACAGAGGATCACATCCATTTTCTACACCAGGAGTCTTCAACGTTTTCAGGCCAAGGACCCCCTAGCTGAGAGAGAGATGAAGCAGGGTCCCCCTCTATATTGTATCAAATTGTGTTTCAACTTTTTTTATTTACTTGGTCTGCTCTTTTCCCCTCTACACCTATACTTCTTTGTCAAAAAATGCCGATCTACAAGCTCATAGATCTGCTATTTTTGGCTTAGGTTCTCCTCAGAAAAGGAAACACAAAAATCATATCACACAGAGATTTGGCGGACCCCCTGTAGTAACTCTGAGGACCCCCTAGGGGTCCCAGACCCCCTGTTGAAGACCCCTGTTCTACACAATTACACCTCCTCCCTCTCAACGATCAGTGAATCTACACAAGCAACGTCCGTCCTCTGAGATACTTTGACCATGTGACTGTTGCCGTGTCCAAGATGAGGGACAAACTAGAGCATTGGTTCTCAAAGTGGGGCCCGGGGACCCCCAGGGGTCCTTGGGGGGGGGTTCCAGGGGCTCAAATGTTTTACTTAAGTAAAAGTATCAATACTGCAATGTAGAAGTACTCTGTTACAAGTGTAAGACCAGAATTAAAAATGTACCTGAATAAAAGTACAAAAGTATTGGTATCAAAATGTACTTAAAGTACCACAACGTCACCTTATTAAACTAATGGCCTAAGTCATTGTTTCAAGGTTTTCAGGAAAAATAAAAAACTGATCCAGAACAAAACTATATGATATTTCTTAATCATTTCACCCAAAATGTTTATAACAAATTATGACTATTTAAATAGAAATAACACTGTCTGTCAGTTATGTAACATAAGAGATTTAAATAGGTTTAAATAGGATTAAATCTGACTTAGGCCAAAATAAAAAGCAAAACAAATTACAAAATGGCCTAAATCAGTAAATAATTTGGCTTAAGTCACAAAACCGTGTGACTTAGGCCAAACAAAAGGCATATTTTGTCCTAAGTCACTCTAGGGAGTTAGGCCATTCTACTAAAAGGAGAGTGAACAGCATGATCCTTTTCAATTAGGAGTTGGGCCATTTTACCAGAGGTGGCCAGTGTCATGAGGACCTGACTTAGGCAAAAATATGATTTTCCTCAAAAAATGACTTAGGCCATTAGTTTAATAAGGTGAAGACAAGTAAAAGTACTAAAGTGTTTGAAAATAGCAGATCTACAAGCTCACAATTTGTCGCGTTGTGACGCATTGTGAGCTTGTTGATAGGCTATTTTCAAAAGAGTTTAGATAAAGAAGATGATGATGATGATGACTGCAGGTTGTGCATTATGCCATCAGGGCCGTGCACTTCCCAGCAGTGCACACCAGGGGGCACAGTCTACAAGCACATGGACACAGTTCACATTATTCCAGCAGAAGCAGATTTTCCAAGTTCACTGAGTTTATTAATCACAACAAATAAAAAAAATAAGATTAACAAAGGCGTTAGTGTTGCATAACGGCATGAAATCAAAACATTCAGACAATTATTCAAATTCAGCCAACTGGGAGATATGAGCGATACTATTCTTCAGACTCCACCTCAGCCCCTAAGCCTTGACGACCTTTCAAAGGTTAAAATGTCATTTAGATTTAGACTGTTATGTAGACAGATCATTAGATAGACTGTTATGTAGACAGATCATTAGATAGACTGTTATGTAGACAGATCATTAGATAGACTGTTATGTAGACAGATCATTAGATAGACTGTTATGTAGACAGATCAGATGGCAGGTTCATTTGTAGACCTGGCATCCTATAGTGTGTACAGTTTAAATGTAGTTTTATTTTTATTAAAGTTATATCATATATCTATGGTCCTAGATTACTATGTCTATGCATTTGATGTATTACCTTGTGTTGTCCTTGCTTACTGTAAATCTGTAAATCGCTCTAGATTAAGAGCGTCTGCTAAATGCTTCAATTGTATATTGTAAATGTTGGTACGAGTGAGTGTGTGTGTGTGTGTGTGTGTGTGTGTGTGTGTGTGTGTGTGTGTGTGTGTGTGTGTGTGTGTGTGTGTGTGTGTGTGCTTTCGTGTGCGCACGTGCGTGTGCTAGGCAGGCAGGCAGGCAGACAGACAGACAGACAGACAGACAGACAGACAGACAGGCAGACAGACAGACAGACAGACAGACAGACAGACAGACAGACAGACAGACAGACAGACAGACAGACACTTGTACTAACATTTACAATAGATAGACAGACAGACAGACAGACAGACAGACAGACAGACAGACAGACAGACAGACAGACATGTAGATATTAGGCTTACAGTAAGTGGAGAGACTCTGGTTGCTACTAGAGACGGTCATTTCAGTAATAATAATCACATGAAATGTATATTTCAGTGAACTTCCCACAGAGCCATGTGTCTGTCCCCTCCCCGGTCACCAGACTTGTCGACCCAAGACAGCTCGACCAGCCGCGATTTTGAGACAGCTCGACCCAGATCGACCGGGTCTGGTTGTCTGAAGTAGTAGCTCTGTGTAACCCCTAGAGGGTAGTAGAGTACAAGGTACAAGGTGACGGTGAGGGAGGTCCTGAGTATATTTATAGTATATTTAAGAGTAAATATTGTAAGCATGCTCCCCCAGTTGCATACTTTTTTTTAAGAAGTGTTATAGTATATTTAAGAGTAAATATTGTAAGCCTGTTTTGTCCTCCTCTCCTCTAAAATCATTTGAAAGTAGCAGATCTACACTAGTTGCCATCATTAAACACAACACAAGAGGTGAAATGAATTAAAGTAACTGTTATTTTATTTGACAAAACAGGGCAGTGTGAAACAATTTCAATGATTGAAAAAAAGGTCAAAAATAGTAGTATATACAAAAAAATGTGAAATAAAATGTATATTCAAAAACATAACAAAATCACTGGCTAAAAAGCATCAGATGACCATTGCTCATCACTGGGAAACTGGGTATAAAGAGTAAAACATTTAACAACACCCCACTTTTTGCTGTGTACAAATAATATAGTGTATTCAAAGCACAGCATACAATCAATAAAGGCATTACCATTATAACTATAACTTCTTATATATCTGACTTTTATACTTCATGTGATTATTCACAAAACCCCTAGGAGAGGTCTTACTCTGCTATGGGGATGGATGGATGATGGTGCTGATGATGATGGCTGATAGCCTTAGGAATGTGATTGATGTTGTTGATGGCCTGTGTCTCTGTGTTTCTCTGCATATAGCTGCATTCTATATACAGTTTTAACTTTAAAGGGACATTAAGCATGTATACAAGTCTTACATCCATCAAGCTATGGGGATGAATGATGGTGCTGATGATGGGTGCTAGCCTTAGGAATGTGATTGATGTTGTTGATGGCCAGTGTCTCTGTGTTTCTCTGCATATATCTGCATTCTATATACAGTTTTAACTTTAAAGGGACATTAAGCATGTATACAAGTCTTACATCCATCAGTGTTTGAGGTGATGAAAAGGAAATAGGCTGAAGCTAAACATTTATGATAGCCTATCCTTCCTTAAATGTATAGCTCTCATTATTAACATTAAAAAGATATGCCAATAATAGAAATACCAGATCCTTTAGATTGATTGAAGTTTGCACAGGAAAAGGTACCAGTACAGTACATGAGTTTACTGTTACAAGGTCAACTAAAATGATATAACCAACCAAAAAAGCCTATAGTAACTGTAGTTACTAGTTACTTTCCATCAGTGTTTGAGGTGATGAAAAGGAAATAGAGTGCAAGAATAATTGTCAGACAACACAGAGCTGCTGCTAATGTGTAGACTGAACGTCACTTTATGACTGAATGACAAAATAATCATTTCCATAACACATACAAATAATATAGTGTATTCAAAGCACAGCATACAATCAATAAAGGCATTACCATTATAACTATAACTTCTTATATATCTGACTTTTATACTTCATGTGATTATTCACAAAACCCCTAGGAGAGGTCATACTCTGCTATGCTATGATCAACTCACAGTACAAGCATACATGTATACAAGTCTTACATCCATCAGTGTTTGAGGTGATCAAAAGGAAATAGGCTGAAGCTAAACATTTATGATAGCCTATCCTTCCTTAAACAAGGACACGGTCATATGCTGTGTAGCATACATATTCACCTTGTAAACAAAATGTAAGTAAGATGAAATATGCAATATAAATGAAATCCCAATTATAATATTTGCATCTCATATACGACAACACTGACTGAGCTGCTGCTAATGTGTAGACTGAACGTCACTTTATGATGTTCTGTAAACGGCCTCTGGGTGGCTCCCTTTAGCTTCCATTAGCCTCCATTAGCTTTGTAACGAGTGCAACAAAAACACCAACACAGTCCCACACCAATACAGTTTTGAAGCTAAAGCATTCATAGAAACTTATTATAACATGGCAACTTTGCACTTTACCTGAAAAGGGGAGAATAAAGTGAGTGCAAGAATAATTGTCAGACAACACAGATTGAGGATCGCCAGGCTGAACCAATTGATAATAGACACACTGTAAGGATTTAGAACTGCGGTCAAGCTGGCCGCTCTTCAGAGAGAGTCGGTCGCACCAGCAGAGCTGAGGTAAGGAGGTGTCTAATGGCTGTGCTTGAAAGCCTTATCACATCAAGAAGACAATAGGGCTTGAGGTAAGGAGGTGTCTATCTCAATGGCTGTGCTTGCTTGAAAGCCTTTGGGCTTGTTTCACCCTGACAGACAAATAATAATTCTTTGGTAAATCAATGTACATATTATTATTATTATGTCTCTCTCTCTCTCCCTCTCCCTCTCCCCCTCTCTCTCTCTCTCTCTCTCTCTCTCTCTCTCTCTCTCTCTCTCTCTCTCTCTCTCTCTCTCTCTCTCTCTCTCTCTCGCGGTCCGGGTCGAATTTGGGTCGAGTTGTCGGGTCCAAGCGGGTCGACAGCGGGTCGACCGGTCCGGGTCGAGCTGTCTTGGGTCGACAGGTCTGGTGACCCCCTCCCCCTCCCCCCCACTAGATGATGACACACCCGATAACTGTCTCCTAATGATGATAATTATTCCAGCACATGATGATAATAATGATAATAATAATTGCAGCTCTGCTGCGATGCCTTAGTGAAGCTGTCACTGTGAACCACCGCGGCCATAATGAACACTTTCATAGTTAGACTGGCTTTGCTTAACCCATTGAGACCTGAAGCCGATTCTACATGTCTCCTAAATCCCAAAAGTTTTCTAAAAAACCTATGTTTCTATATCAGTGGTGCTCAATCTTTTTCATGTCAAGGACCCCCACAATTATATGTATTTGGCCGCAGACCCCCATCAAAATATGTTGTTCCAGGGACCCCCCAGAAGCAAAGATTTGAGTTAAAAATGTTCGCTTTAAAAATATATATATTCAAAGATATACACACATTTTCACGATTTTTCAAAAATAGCAGATATACAAGCTCGTAGCGCGGCACTCGGTGCCGCGCTATGAGCTTGTATATCTGCTATTTTTGAATAGCCCAAAGTGTAAAATAATGCTTTTTAGCTCAAATCTAAAAATGACACAGTTAATGGGTTAATTCCCTGACAGTCTTTATCAGTGGTAGATCTTAGTACGTAGATTGTATTATTATTACTTTTTTTACATAAGTAAAAGTAGCAATAACACAAGTTACACAACATAAAAAATACTGTAAAAGACCTGTATTTGATATTTTACATCAGTGATAGGCCAAAAGAATTGGTATGGAAATATACATATTAACCACTTAAACCCCAGCATCTGTGTTCTGGGAAAACCTTTGCCGAAAATAGCAGATCGACAAGCTCACATAAGTGAGCTAGCTTGTCGATCGGCTATTTTCAGCAAAGATATGTAGAGGGAAAACAGAAAAGACACTAGACTTACTTCGGCTATTAAAAAAAAAGTAGCCTATCTACAAGCTTGCAACGCGTCGCAATGTGAGTACCACCGTGTGTCAACACAGACAGGATCTATATATATATATATATATATATATATATATATATATATATATATATATATATATATATATATATATATCATATTCAGCCATTTTGATAACAGTGTATAGACCAATTACTTGTTTACTAACATTGAAACTTGAAAAGACACCTATTCTCTCAGGCTTATGGCATATTGTTGTTTGTTGTTTGTTTGTTAATTTGTCTGTTAGTTGCTCATTGTTCTGATGTAAAGCGTCCTTGGGTTTATGAAAGGCGCTATATAAATTCAAGCTATTATTATTATTTTTGAGACTGGACACAAAGGTGATTGTTTCACGCAATCAATTCCCAACCTGTTGTTTTGGGGTGCGCTGGTTTCAGCACACCCCAACCCCCTCTTGTGTGTTGGCTTGTGAGGCGCGTCCTAGCGAGACCTGACATAATGGGTTTCATTGCACGCATACTGTCGTCTGTTAAGGGGTCTATATATAGGTATCCGAAATCGTCACAAACCTGCAAAAAATGTATAACCCCCCCCCCAAAAAATGATTATTTTCGCCCGCACGGTCTTGGCTTAAATGTTGTCACCTACCTGAATGTACTATATTGTGTTTACAGGAGAGACCCCTGTGACTGAACACACACTCTGTAGCAATGATTACTATCACAATATAGTACTCTAACCTTTTTAACACTTACCCTGCCTTTAATTCATGAAACAAATACGGAAAAAAAACACAGAAAGTTATAATAATATAACTTTCTGTGTTTTTTCCGTATCCATATAATGGAGATTAGAGGGCTCCTGCCCGAAAGCAGTAAAATGTACTTAGTTCTTTTCCAACAGAGTTTGATTGGTTTTGGTTAACCCATTAACACCGGGAACGCAACTACAAATGTCTTCAAAATCAGTTTTCTGAAAATGTATGCAACGTATGTTGCTATACTATCAGTGGTGCTCAAACCTTTTCATGTCAAGGACCCCCAAAAGGATATGTATTTGGCTGTGGACCCCCATCTCAATATATGTTGTTCAAGGGACCCCCCCAGAAGCAAAGATTTGAGTTACAAATGTTCGCTTTAAAATACATCATATATTCAAAGATTTGCACACATGTTCAAGATTTTTTGAACTCGGCACTCTGTGCCGCGTTATGAGCTTGTAGATCTGCTATTTGTTAATAGCCAAAGAAATCTTAAAATGACACAGAGATGGGTTCCCGGATTGAAAGAGTTAATTCCCTGACAGAGTGCACTCGTCTCTCGAGCTGTTTCACGTCTTCGTGGCAGTAATCCTCTCTGGCAGATTGAAGTCGGCGCTTTCCCCCCAAAAAAACAAAAGACTTTCTGCTGCTTTTCACTGACATAGTGAGGGCTTGTTGGGATTTTTAGCACCCGTTTTGAACGGATTGAGTTTATTTTAGTAAAGCAATTAGTATCGATTGTGGGCCCCATTTTTCGTCGGTTCCTTACCCCTTATCCCTAAATGTCTCTGCCATTTTTTACTATTTAAAAAAAAGAAATCAAATAGTTCAACTAGGCGATCTATATCGACGTGTTGTGAGCTTGTAGATCGGCTATTTGAACTATTTGATAATGTTTTTAAAAATAGTAAAAAAAAATGACAAAGAAGTTTAGGGATAATGGGTAAGGCACCGGCGAAAATAGGGCCCACCGTCTTTCTCTTTTGGATAAATCCCTGTCAGGGGTTGTGAAGATTAGAGCTTAACCATGATTATGACTATTTTTTCATGATTATTTTACTTGACGATTCATTGTCACACAAATAGTTGCGATTAACGATTTAATCGCGTTTCTGTCCTTGGACATTATTGGAACATTATGAATGAAAATTACATTTCTGATTGGCTTTTATAGCCTTCGCAAAACAAAAGTTGCACAGGGCAGATATGACAAATAACACATATTTAATTACTTTATGCTTAAAAAATAAACATTAATAGTGGAAATTGCCAAGCTCAAACCATCTGGACCTCATCCACAAAACCCTCTAACCTGGGCTGATCTACTTCTGTAGTCGTTTCTGATCCTGTCCTTCAGGGACGTCACAGGCTCTCAGAAGGTGGGGGGGGGGGGGGGGGGGGGGGTGGACTTTTGGTGGACTATACCACTTATTTTATACTTTGGCTATTCAAAAATAGCAGATATACAAGCTCATAGTGTCGTGCACCGAGTGCCGTGCTTCTCTTCTCTTCTCTTCTCTTCTCTAAATACATGTTGTGTATCATTAAACCACATGGCCTACAGTACATCACCATTGCATCACGGTCAACAACAAAAAAATCATACAAATCTTGTCGTTCCCCCTCATTATGTCTGTTCATTTCAGTGTCCCGCTCTTCTTCTTCTTTCTTTCTTTTTGTTCCTCCCCGTCGTCTTCGATGAAAAATGACTCCATGTCCCATCATGCCTCAGGGCTTTTCCCTCCTCCTCCTCTAGAGCTTTGGACCAGTGGGAGCAGCGAGCCTAGCGGATGCTAATGGCCCGCTAACTCTTAATCACGCCGGTCTGTCTGGGGCTTTAATTGCCTTGGCTGTGTTCCCATCAGGCCATCTGTCTCTGCCCCCCCCCCCCCACCATGGGGTAATGAGCTGTCTCACACTCCACCAGTGGTGTACAGTAACTAAGTATATTAAGTACTACTTAAGTACAATTTTGAGGCTTTTTTAACTTTACTGGAGTATTTCCTATACTTTTACTTTATACTCCACTACATCTCAGAGTCAGATATTGTACTTTTTACTCCACTGCAATTATTTGAACACTTTATTGTCTCCGCCAGGCCGAAGGCATGGTGGAGAGTATGTTTTCGTTCCCGTCCCGCTGTGTGTTTCCCCTCCCCTAGCCAAGCTAACATTGATCAAGCTTCACGTGACACGTGACAATATGTTGTCACCAATGCTTTTGATTGGCTAGAGGGACGCATGACGAAATAAAATCCTATAAATAGGTGTGTCACTTCCAAAGACTAAAGAGGTAATCAATAGCTTAGACAGGATTATTCAGGAACAGTATTTTCCAGTACAAACAGAGATCACAGCTGAGATCACACAATGCAACTAACTCTCATTACGCAAACTGAAGAAGCAGGAAATCATCGTCTGAAACCTCATGAAGAAGCAAAGGCGCAACGCCGACAGCAGAAGGCCAAAGCTAAGAAACAGAGACAAAGAGCACTGGAATCCCTAAATGACAAAAAACGAAGACGAGCCACAAATGCCGACAACATGACACAGCAAAGATTGCTACATTCTCTGGAAGAAAAAGTACAAGAGTCTGTAAAGAACATCGAAAGGAAAATAAGTCACTGGTCACAGTATTCAATAGATTAAAGACAACATCAACTAGAAAAAGTGCTCCTCGGAGCACAGGTCTCCGCCAGGTCAGGTAAGCTATTGTGGCCTCCTGGTGGCGCTATAATAGGCCAATGTGAAAAGGGTGCCATTTGTTCTTAGGCCTTGCACGACAATTGGACCCTGACTGCATTCATGATTTGAGGCATTTTGTTAAAAACATTGGTTTTGCTAAATTAGACCTGCTGGTGGCGCTATAACAGGCCAATGTGAAAAGGGTGCCATTTGTTCCTAGGCCTTGCACGACAATTGGACCCTGACTGCATTCATGATTTGAGGCATTTTGTTAAAAACATTGGTTTTGCTAAATTAGACCTGCTGGTGGCGCTATAACAGGCCAATGTTAAAAGGGTGGCATTTGTTCCTCAACATAGTGTGAATGTGCGTGCAAAGTTTGAGCGCAATTGGACGGTGCGTTCATGATTTGCAGAATTTTGTTCAAAACAAGGCAATAATGCAAACTTTAGATGTCAATCTTAGCCAATCAGTATGGAATATGAAAAATCAAACACATCCGTCGTGATCACATGACTATAGAGATCATGTGTACCGATTTGCGTGAAATTTGGATAAAATTGGAAGGAGTAGTATAAAATAATTTGTTTTACATAAGTCGGCCTCCTGGTGGCGCTATAAAAGGTAGATGTGAAAAATGCAGGGCAAAGGTTTTTCCTTGACCTCTAGGGAGTGTGCATACAAAGTTTTACACAGATCGGTGCAATTATAGGTAAAAACACGAATCGGCCTGTTATAGCGCCACCATGAGGCTGATTTGAAAATGTTCAAATGGTAGTTCTTCCTCGGCCTAATGGGAATGAGCGTGCAAAATTTCACGGAAATTTCATGCTGTGTTCATGATTTGAGGCATTTTGTTCAAAACGGTGCACTCCTGCAAACTTTGGCAGACATTTTTAGCCAATCAGGATGGAATATGAGAAATCTGACAGACCAGTTTTGTTTAATGACTATAGAGATACTGTGTACCGATTTGGGTGATTTTTGGACAAAATCTGTAGGAGTACTGTCAAAAAATATGTTTTGCACAAATCGGCCTCCTGGTGGCGCTATAAAAGGCCCATGAGAAAAAAATGGGGTGAAGGTTCTGAATTGGCATCCAGGGAGTGTGTGTGCACAGTTTCGCTGCGATCAAGACAACGGTGCCCGAGATTAGCTGGTCACAGACGGACGGACACACACACACACGGACGGACGGACGGACGGAGTGGAAAACATACTCTCTCGCCATGCCTTTCGGCCTGGCGGAGACAACGAGCAGCATTACACCAGTAAGAGGAGACGCTACAGATCACTTAAAGAACTAGAAGACGTTCAAGTTGATGAAGCTGGTGCCGCATTCTTAAAGAAGATGTCAGAAAGTGGACCCAAGGCCGAAGTCTCCGCCAGGCCGAAGGCATGGTGGAGAGTATGTTTTCACTTTGTCCGTCCGTGTGTGTGTATGTCCGTCCTGTGAACACCTAACATTGGTCAAGCTTCACGTGACATCACAATATGTAATATAAATAGGTAAGACAGAATTAATCAGGAACAGTTTTACCACCTGGCCTGGCGGAGACCTGTGCTCCGAGGAGCACATTTTCTAGTAACTAGTTATTTTGTAGATTTTGATTATTAATACAAACACACATTAACCACTTCAGCCCTATATACATGTTGGCCATTTGAAAATAGCAGATCTACAAGCTCACAATGCGTCGCAACGCATTGTGAGCTCGTATAGATCGGCTATTTTCAAAAGATTTGTACACATTTGAAAACTCGTGAAATTAGACATTCTGCATGATTAGTACTTTCAACTTTTGGTACTTTAAGTAAATTGAGTGGGGGGAATAAGGCACATGTTGACTTTTCAGTGATTTCCTCATTCTTCCGCATTCTACTATGCTGCCACCAATGCCCTTCCAACAGCCATTAAAGCTTTCATGTCATCACTTCCAATTTGACTTGTTTAATCATCCTGTCTGAGTTCTCTCTCCTGATTGGATAGAATGTGTGTCTTGACCTGAAAATGCAAGAGCTGGAGAGACACTCCTGTTACTAAATAAAAACTTTAGCAATGAGTAGCCTACTGTCATAATATAGAGCTATTCAACACTTACCCTGAAATAAAATAGTTGTAATGCGTTGCATTTGTATGTGACTTTGTTCTGGTCTAAACTAAAGGTACAGTATGACAGGAGATAGGCGGCTCTAAAGGTATTTTTTATTATCTTCAAATAATATGGCCCCTTTTGAAGAAAAACGTGGACAGACTGGACACCCCTGCTTTATACCTTTAAAACCTAAAAAAACACTCTCCAGACTTCGTCTCCTGGGACCGTCTGAAAGTGCTTTGTGATGTGGACAAGTGCACTCACTTATCTCAGCACTGACGTGAACATTCACACATGCACGCACGCACACACGCGCGTGCACGCGCACACGCACACGCACACGCACACACACACACACACACTCTTCGTCTCCCTCGAGGAAAACACGGAGACAGCATCATCATTCACGGGCCTGTGCACTGCTCACAAAACTCTAAACTTCATTTATACAGCCCCCCCCCCCCGCCCCAACGTGATAAACCCCGTCTGTGTATAAATAGAACCAAATACCTTAACGGGTCCATTTGGTTTGGATCAGAGTAACAAACGGATACAATTCTTCAGTGTTAGTTTTTAAGGGCAGACATATAGATATAACATGTTCATGAGAAGATAATAATACAAAAGAAAATGTGATTCTTTTTTAGCACGCCGCGTGCCGCACTATGAGCTTGTAGATCTGATATTTTGGAGAGAAAAAGAAACGTGGACATGTGTGCAAATCTTTGAAGGGCGGTTGGGTACCAGGGGGTCCCCAGCAAAATGTGTTAATATAGAGTCAAAATAACTTCAACTGTTATGCCCCTGGCCTAGGGGGACCAGGGAACACAACAACAATACAGGGGAGACGCAGTTTTCAAAGAATATAGTGTTTTATTGAATAATCAAAATGAACAAACAGATCATAAATGAACAGATGAGGTGTGGAAGTCAGTAGCGTAATGCGTGTATGGATGAGTGGATTGTGTAATGTATGTGAGTGTTGCATGTGGGAACACAAATGTGGGAGAAAAAGGTGTAGCTTGGGTGAGGACCAAAAGCAAATGAACTGAAGGAGAGAGAGCAGACTGGGGAGGCAGGCTTTTATAGGGCGTGGACACCCGGGCCCAGGTGCACGCCAATTTGGCTGATTGCCAACTCATCTCACTGCTCCCCAAGTCCTATTGGAACCAATGAGAACACAAATGAATGCAAAGCAACTTTAAACCATAACCATATAACCTAAGAGTGACATAACATTATCATACTACTGTATACAGGGAACCGTCACAGAACCACTTTAACATGTCATACTTTGGCTATTCAAAAATAGCAGATCTATAAGCTTATAGTGACAAAAATCTTGAAAGAGTTACATTTTTTCTTTGATTTTTTTTTTTACACAAATCCTCCATTCTAAGGGTCCCTGGCACAACAGAAAAAAATCAAGTGGGCATCTGCGGCAAAATATGTACAGTATATTTAAATGTGGGGGTCCTTGGCACAAAAATGTTTTAGAACGACTGATTTAGAAGGCATTTGTAGAATCGGCCTAACGTCTTAAAGGGTTAAATGTAATGGTTTGTCATGGTTCAGTTGTTAGCTTGTAGATCTGCTATTTTGTTTTTACTGTTATATCTTAATATATTATTAGTATTAATAATTATTAGTATTAATAATAATAACTAATACTTTTTAATACATGTTTTTAATCTCTTCTGCCTATATATGTCCAATTTGCTCATTATTTAAACTCCATGCTATTCTACTTCATGGTGACAGGAGAGATGAGTTTCTACCATTATTATTTATTGGAGGGGACAAATGGGACCTATTTGAAGATGCAGGGAGCATGTTATATATGTCTATGAAATTAATTCAAGGACCCCAATGGAAACAAGCCCGCAAGGACTTTTTTGGCCGGACCTTTTAGACAAAAGTATTATAAATGTAACTGTGTTGTTTTACATTCTTTTTGCCTAATACAAATTTCAATCAATCAATCAATGTTCCCACCGTCCTCCCCGAGCTCAGCGTCCATGTTGACAGGAGAGATGATCAGAGGAGCAGAGTTTCTACCACCATCATTATTACATGCCCTGAAGAATGGAAATAGTTTCTCAGTGAAGGTGCAGCCAGTGAAAGAGTAGAGATGAACTCTGGTCTCCACATCATAAAAGGAGACCAGACCCTCCTCATAATCCACAAACACTCCCACTCTCTGGACCTCCTCTCTTACAGGGAGGAGGACAGGAGGGTCAGCTTCAGCCCAGTACTCATTTCCATTCAACAATACTATAGTCCAGTAACCCTTGGTGGGACTCAGTATTTCTACACCTTTCCTGTTGATGGACTCTCTGGCCACTCCTAAACTCCAGTCAGTCTTCCCTTTAACCTGAACCTCATAGTAAAACCTTCCTGAGGAGAAGCTTTGTTTTCCCAAGACATTGGCATATTTAGAGAATCTCTCTGTGTTGTCTGGGAGATTCTTCTTTACATTTCCACAATGCACTTGTTTTCCATCCTCAGACAGGATGAGCCAGGGATTTGCTGTATCAGGGTCCAGAGTTACATCCACAGCATATTGCTGGATCCTCCTCAGCTCAGCATCACACAGCTGCTTCTTCTGCTCATGACTGAGTGTCTTCTCCAGCTGAGCCACAGCTGTCCTCAATGTCCCCACATGTGAAGACTGATGGACATTGATGTTTGTCCAGTCCTTGGTGGGTGTCCACTCAGCGCTGATGGAAGGAACGTTCTGGAGGAGGTGGAGGTGGTCTTCAGTGTGTGAGAGCTGCTTCAGCTCAGAGCGTCTCTTCTCTAGTAGAGTGACTTCCTGTTGCAGCTCTTTAATGAAGCCTTCAGCCTGTTTCTCTGTTGTTTTGAGATTCTTTTCAATCACATCAATGAGCTCAGCCTGACTTCTCTCCATACAGCTGATCAGAGCAGTGAACACCTGAACACTGACGGTTATCACTGTATCTGCATCTTTCCTGCTGAGCTCTACTGAGTGTTTGACCTCCTGAATCTTCAGTCGTCTCTCCTGGATCATCTGCTGAACTTCAGCCTCTGTCTTTGCTTCATATTCTTCTTTCAACTTGCGACTCCTGATCTGATCGGCCATCACTGAGAGAACTTTATTAACAGAGAATTCTGGTCTCATATGGAAGGCTTTGTTACACAGTGGACACTTACACACATCATTAGTGTCCCAGTAATGTGTGATACAGGCTTTGCAGTAGTTGTGTCCACATTGAGTGGTGATTGGATCAGTGAACACGTCCATACAGATGGAACACAGGAAGTGATCTTCAGACAGGAGACTGCTGGCAGAGGCCATTCCTACACACTGAGAATAAAAGTGTAACAACTAAATAACTTCCTTTGTAAGAGAGAACGCAGCCAGTGATCACTAGTGTGACTCTTCTAGTGAATGTGTTCGGTGAAGCTACGAGTACAACGCTAAGCGGTGAAGATGATGCGGAAGGATTTTTCTAGCAGGTGGCGGAGGGTCCAGTAGGAGGCGATGGTGACGCGATGATGGATTTTGGATGTTGTTCTGTCAGCGTGCGGGCTCTACTTTTATACCGGGAGCTTTACATCGTCACTGTGATGTCACTATGACGACAAGCCCCACCCACACCAGGAGTTCTGTGTCAGCCTTGCCCAAATAAGGAGTTCCGTGACGTCAGACTGGTATCCAAGTACACTGATCGGCAATATTAGGTAGCCATAGCAACCCTAGAAATGATTTATTATGGAAATCAATGAAAATGCATGTACATACTGTACACACACACACACACACACACACTCTCACGCACGCACGCACGCACGCACGCACGCACGCACGCACGCACGCACGCACACACACACACACACACACACACACACACACACACACACACACACACACACACACACACACACACACACACACACACACACACACACACACACACACACACACACACACAATTATACTTCGGCCTGGCGGAGACAACAATACAAAATCGAAAATTTGCCACAGACAAGGACATGTCTGGGCATAAATGATACACAGATAGAGATATCTCCATATATGGACATAAAGGGAACACAGATACTATTATCTCCATATATGGACATAAAGGGAACAGAGACACATATATCTCCATATATGGACATAAAGGGTTTTTATGTGATTTTATGCGGTGAAATTGCATGAAGTTGCAAAATATGCGGAAAGTTCAGATCATATTTCCCATTGTCAATACTTTTACTTCTACTCCACTACATCTCAGAGGCAAATATTGTACTTTTACTCGACTACAATTATTTGAAAACTTTAGTTACTAGTTCATTTAGATTATTATTACAAAACATACATTAACCAGTTCAACCCTACTGTATATATGTTTCTGCTGTTTGAAAATAGCCGATCTACAAGCTCACAATGCGTTGCGATGCAACGCATTGTGAGCTTGTAGATCTGCTATTTTCAAAACATATATATACATGTTGAACTAGTGAACTGGGACATTGTGCACTTTTACTTTTGGTTACTTAAAGTACATTTTGATACCAATACCTTTGTACTTTTACTCAAGCAAATTTTAAATACCTTACTTTTACTTGTAACTACTTTTACTTAAGTAAAACATTTGAGTACTTTTTCCACCACTGTCTGCAGTCAGACTTGTTTGTGTTATCCTTTCAGCCTTAGGGCCCTATAAAAGGGCCCTAAGGCTAAACCCACTCATTTGGGACACTCTCCCTTCTGCTGAACATAGGAAAATTAGAATCACAAAGATTTGTTGAGAATTAGAAGAGTAACCTGACGCTACCAGATCCAAACAGCTTGCTCCACACATTGTTTCACAGCTTATTTGGATCTGGGATCTCGGGAGCCAATTCGATGACGGGGCTGTTCCTTTTTTTCAAGATACTTGGTAGATGATTGGATGGGACCGTCTGTCTATCACCGTGTGGGCGTGCAAACACAACCAATCATATCGATGTGTCTACGTGACGTATGGTCGTCGCGACACCAGGAAGTCAACACCGTAGTTCAGTATTTCACCATAACAAGAACGCTCAAGAAGTTGCTAAAAAAAGTTATCATGGAGGTCGGAGATTTTTGCCGATTTTGTAACACGAATTTGCGCATAAAAGGTATTTTAACGGGTACAAGGAAGATATTTGATAAGCCTAAGCTTGCAAACGAAACAAGTATTAACGAACGCCTGATAGCGTTAGGTTTAACGCTGTTTAAAGACCCCTCCGTATCGTGTCGGATGTAGGTCATGTCTTCGCTTGCTTCAAAGAATGGAAGAAGATTTTTCCATTTTAAGGCGATGGGAAAAAGAGGACAAAGACAGAAGACCTCCAGAAACGGCTACCGCTACAGCAGAAACACCGACGTCACCTGAGGCATCCTGCCTGTGGTCACCAAACTCTCCTCTCAGCGTTAAAGCGTTTTACTCTTGAGTCTGAGTCAGTCAATAATATAGCCTTACAGTCTTTCAACATGTCCACGATACACTTTAGATAACGTATATCTCATTGTGCTATAAAAGTCTGTGCAATAACTGCTGCCAAGTAGTCAAAAATGTTGCAATAATTCACTGTTGCTGTTCATCAATGACTGGACCAAGTGCATCTTTATTTTTCTCATTACTTTAACACACAGAAAATATGTATCTCGAATTTGCACTGTTTAACAAAGGGTACTTGAAAGGGATATGAGAGTGTACATATACCTATTGAATATAGGCTACGCATGTTTGTATTGTTTTTATAATCCTGTTATATATATATTGTTGTGATTTTCCCCTACCTGAGTATGCGCAACTATAGCATTTAGTTGTTTTTTCTATAAATAAATATTTTAATTTGCCTCACTTGTTCATGTTTACTTTCTAAAACAACATCATAACATGTTTGTACAGTATCAAAGTTGGATCCCATCTGTAAAATGGCAAACTGATCAATGCCTCTAGCCTAATGATTTGAAACAATCAATTTTAACATGGGGGGGGGGGGAAGCAGGGATCAAGAGTCATCATGCATAGTGAAAAGGGTGACATACAGTACCAGGACAGATGTAAAACAATGATGTACTTATTTTGTGATAAAAGGTTATCAATATAAAAGTGATATATTTGCATACCGCAGTACCAGGACAGATGTAAAACAATGATGTACTTATTTTGTGATAAAAGGTTATCAATATAAAAGTGATATATTTGCATACCTGGAAAAGAAACACCAGATTTTTTGCAGCGACAAACTTTTAATCACTTGCTTATGTTCAAATTACATACAAAACCATTTTAATCATGAGCATTCAGTCAACTAAATATTCCACAGCTTTAATTGACAACCAATGTGAGTCTTATAAGAGCCTTTAATGGCCAACTGCTTATTCGTCAGACGATTCTGAGCTGCTGTGCTGTGTTCCCATCTCGAAGTCCTCATCATCTTCATCAAAATACCCTGTATAATCGATGTCTGGCTCAGTGAAGCTACCCTCTTGAGAAGAAGGCTCTACATCCTCAATGTCACCAAAGACTTCATTGATGATTAGCAGAATTTCTCTTGCATGTTTTTTTCTGAATACGGGAAGGTTTCTAAGAATGTAAGACAAGTCAAATATGTGTGTGCAGCGTTCTACTACTGCATCCATGAGCTCAGCACTGAAACCAGTACATGCTGACTTGCTAGTGTAGACATGTGCTGTGTCTTTTTCTAAACAACTCATATACTCCTCTAACATTTCCCGGATAAGAGATTTGTCCTCTTGTGTTACCACTCTACATTTCCCTTGCATGCCAGGGAAATTCAAGCCCATCCCAAGAGCTGTTGTTGCAACAACCACTCGGCAGCTCCCCTCTCCCTCTCCACTAAAGGAGGCCAAAACTCTGTCTTTGTACTTTGACAGTGTGTTGCTGTGGAAGATTCCTATAAGGTGGTTCTCAGCCTTCTGATCCTGGTCTCTGTTAACCCAAGCATCTTCTCCCAATTCTGCTTTAAGATAGGTGAACACTCTCCCAACTAACTTCAGTGTTCTGCAATAGATTATGATGGGAGACATTGATAGACCCTTATCTTTGACCTCCTTTACTACCCAGTCCATACAGTTCAAGTTATCAGCAGGAACCCTGTTTGGGCTAACAGTCACGAGAGTTGCCTCCTCCATATTCAGCATCCTGGTCACACGGCCTCTGTTCTTGTTATCAGCAGATGCTGTCAACGCTAAAACAGGTAAACCTGAAAGACAATAAGTGCACATATATCAGCAAACAAGCATTAATGAAGAACTGCTGTAGGCTACACTTTCTATAGTGTTATAAAGGGGAAATAATTAGGTTATTTATGTTATCGGGTAGCTTCAGGTAAAGACTGACATTTCCACATATCATACTGTATTTTCTTTACATGACAAATAACTACACTTGGACAGCAACACCCAGTCCCCTGGTTGAAAGAAAAATAAATCCTACATTGAGTCTAGGTAGCAGCAATAGTAACGTGCATAGTTGCATTACAACAATACAGTTACAGTAAGATCTGTGTTTAACATTTGGTCTGTTTGTGTGTGTTAGCTTATTGTTTATAATATAATGTTTGACCTAAATAAAACATAAATGTTACAACACTTCGTCTTTGAACTACTGTAACCGTATTTAGAAACACGCTGCTCTGTTTTGTTTTACAGTTTAACATTACAGTGTATGTGTAGTGTAACAATTACACTATACAGCCATTTAACGGCGTTTAGCTTACCATTTGTATGCGACGTGAACTTCATCGACGACAATGCCCAGTAGGTTTTCACGATACACTTGTGAGGAAAGCATATCACGCCATTTATCTTCCAGTAACCACGTCTCCGGGCTACCAAAGACCAGCTGACATCGGCCGTCGAGGATGTCGGTGTGTGCTGCATTATCTACGAGTTGCCCAGCATAGAGTCCCAGATTCGTAGCCTCTTTGATTTGATCTGCTACGAGGGCAGTCAAAGGAGACGATCAATATAGGCTTCGGCTTCGTCCCCAGTTCTTTCGCTACCAGTGGAGCTAGTTGGTAAATTAAACTCTTGCCGAAGCCAGTCGGGAGGAGAGCAAAAACATCTTTTCCACGCAGAAAAGCCTTCAGTGCCATACTTTGCTCTTCTTTCAAAGAAGAAATATTGTCCAGTTGAGAAATAACTAATGTTATTGCAGCATCTATCGTCATATCGGTGTTGCTCATGGTAGCGGCCATGTTGACTAGTGAAGAAACTACAAAACAACAGTCGCTTCTATATGGCGTCACAGCCGCTTCCCACCCTTAGCTCACGCTGATTGGTCCGTACCGGGAGCGGTACGGCGTTAGCTCAACCCCTTGAGCGATCTCAGATGTAGCTGTCTTGAGGAACCTGGTTACTCAATACCGCCACCTCTGGCAGGGTCAGGTTATTAGAAGAGAGGGAGACCTCGAATGTTGTGCCGTTGTGTGCGGCCTGGCGGGAGTTGCAGGCGCACTCCACCAAACGATATGGCTGGCACAGCGGGTGGTTTTAGATTCCACTATGTGCTGTCCCAAACATTTGCGGTCAAAATAGCAATTTTGGGGATAATGCAACAACACGCCCATGGGCCACACCTCCAATAGTGGAGTTGGCATAATAAATAGTAGGGTATAGCGGCTGAAAAATAGCGTATAGGGACAGTGCCAGCTCCATTATCCCTGATTCACGGGTAGTGGGCAGTAAATCACGGGTAGTGGGCACTGGGTGCGGGTATGGCCTTGGCCAAAATAGGGCCCTTAATGACTTATCTTGTGCTGTTCACATGTCTGACTAATGAAATATTCAATCAATCAATCAATCAATCAATAATAACAAATTAACTCACCTTCTGGAAGAACAGTACACCTGACGAGAGAAGTTGATTAAAAAAATGTACTTGAGTACTGCAATTCTAATTTACTTTCAGTATCTGTAATTTACTTCTATTTGATTTTTTCTAAATATTTAAGCTCATGACATTACATTTCAAAATGCTGTACTCATGACTCCACTACATGTCTAGGAAGGACACCTGTGACCCAAACGTATAAAAATACATTATGAATTAACCACTTAAGCCCCATTTTAAAAAAAAGATTTTATTTTCTTTCGTTTTTTTTTTCCTTCATTTTTTCTTGGGAAGATTTCAAAATGTCAATACAGTAATTCATTATTATTACAAAATAAATTTACTTTGTAATCGGTACTTTTGAATATTTCTTTAAAAGCATGCACTGTAGCGAGTACTCCAGTACTTTGTAACTCAGGTATAAAATTGATAACCTGACTCCAGGCCAGATGGGGGCGGTATTGAGTTCACAAGTTTACAATACAGCCTCATCTGGGATCGCGTTAACCGACCCGTGCCCAGTCGAACCAATCAGCGGCATCTGCGGGCGGGATCTTGGTGAAAATGGGTGTGACGCCATGGAGAAGCGCCCGTTCATGTAGTTCTTTCCCTATTCATCATGGCTGCTACCACGAAACAACAAGACTACAAGTTGAGCAGCTACTATACGCCATGTAGACACCTCAATATGATTGGTTGGCCCAGGCGGAGACGGTCCCATCCAATCGCCTGCCAAGTAGCTTGAAAAAAGGGACCGCCGTCTTGTAGCGGTTTGGCTACCGAGGTCCCAGATGGAAGTAGGATGTGAAACAAGTAGTCTATGACAGTGGTTCTCAAACTTTTTCATGGCAAGGACCCCCAAATTCACACTTATTACCCCGTGGACTCCCATTTGAAAATATAAGCCAGGGACCCCAATAAGGGAAGGTTTTTACGGCTCTCTAGCAGTGATTCTCAGCCATTTTAATTTCAAGGACCACCAGTTTGACATGCATTAGGCTATGGACCCCCATTTAATGGCATTTATACCTCTGGGACCCCAATTCATATTGTAAAATCAATGTTAATGTAACTCTGAGAGTGTACAAATGGAACCAAATGGACCCGTGAGGGCATTTGGTTCCATTTGTACACTCTCGGAGTTACAGACCCATAAGGGTCCATTTGGTTCCATTTGTACACTCTCGGAGTTACAGACTCATAAGGGTCCATTTGGTTCCATTTGTACACTCTCGGAGTTACAGACCCATAAGGGTCCATTTGGTTCCTGTCCACCATTTAGCTGGGTACCCCCTGGAACCCCCTCAAGTACCCCTGGGGGTCCCCGGACCCCACTTTGAGAACCAACAGTCTATGAGCCAGAGTCCCAAAATTGAGCAATGATTACCGAAAGAGTGGGCAAAACCATGCCTATATTAAATTGTTTATAGGGTCAATATAAGTAAATAAATATATGATAACCTTTCTACAGGAGCAGCTTTTTCATATTTATCACACATTTGGTTATTTTCCCCATATACATACATGACAGGTGATAAAATTACAAAATGTAAAAAATTGTTATCACAATGAAACTTCCCCAGTTGATTACTTACATGAAGACAATGATTTATCGTATTACAAGTTTTCTGAAATTGTATATTTAAATATGCAAATTAAGCATTTAGTCCATGAGCCAGAGCCCCAAAATTGAGCCAGATATTGAATATTCCCTCGTTTAAAACCTTTAACTCCAACATCTTAACAAAATGATATAAGTATGTTGACTCTGGCTTTGTCCAGTCTTCCAATGTTGATTCTGGAAAGTTATGCAAATTTGGGCATATTTTCCCAATGCCTAATTTGCGTATTTAAATATACAATTTCAGAAAACTTGTAATACGATAAATCATTGTCTTCATGTAAGTAATCAACTGGGAAAGTTTCATTATGATAACTATTATTTTTCACCTGTCACGTACGTATGGGGAAAATAACAAAATGTGTGATAAATATGAAAAAGCTGCTCCTGTGGAAAGGTTACCATATATGTATTTACTTAGATTGACCCTATAAACAATTTAATATAGGTATGGTTTTGCCCACTCTTTCGATTATGAAATCTTGTCTGGCTCATGGACTAAAGCGTGTGAAGCAAGCTTCTTCCATCTGGTGGAGTCAGGTTATAACGACAGACCAACTTTCACTTGTAGTTGAACAATATTCGACCAGGAGTTTCAATACACGTTGACTCAAGTTTCTGGGGTTGAGTACATTTTCCACCACTGCGTTTGTGTGCATGTAAAAACGCCCCTTTTTGATTGACAAGATGCGTTGGTACAGCTTAAAGTGGGGAAAATAAGAACAATATAATATTAAAACAATACAACATCGAAAATTTGCCACAGACAAGGACATGTCTGCATGGGCATAAATGGTACACAGATAGAGATATCTCCATATATGGACATAAAGGGAACACAGACACAGATATCCCCATATATGGACATAAAGGGAACACAGATACTATTATCTCCATATATGGACATAAAGGGAACACAGACACAGATATCTCCATATATGGACATAAAGGGAACACAGATACTATTATCTCCATATATGGACATAAAGGGAACACAGACACAGATATCTCCATATATGGACATAAAGGGTTTTTATGTGATTTTATGCGGTGAAATTGCATGAAGTTGCAAAATATGCGGAAAGTTCAGAAATATGAGAAAAGTTGCAAAATATGCGCCGCATATTTGTCATATTGTGTGATGCTATGCGATGCGATGGGCATTTTATGCGATGTGATGCGATGCAGCCTTTTTGAAAAAAGATGACCCTCGCATAATTATGCGCCATTTTGCATATTATGCGGTAAATAATGCGATCGCACAATCACATTTGTCTGGAGGGTCTGGTAAGTTGCCATATCAGTGGTTCTCAAAACTCTTTCATGTCAAGGACCACCACAATTATATGTATTTGGCCTGCGACCCCCCATCTCAAAGTATGTTGGTTCCAGGGACCAGCCAGAAGCAAAGATTTGAGTTAAAAATGTTCGCTTTAAAAAATATAATACTCAAAGATGTGCACAGATGTTCACTTTTATTTCAAAAAATAGCAGATCTACAAGCTCATGGCGCGGCACTCGGTGCCGCGCCATGAGCTTGTAGATCTGCTATTTTTGAATAGCCCAAAGTATAAAATAATAATGGTTGAAGCTAAAATCAAGGCAAAAGTTTGAAATAATGGAGATATTGATTTGAAGTTGTATGAGGCCCAACGCTCGTACAGAGACCAGGAGTGTTTATGAAGAATATGAATAAACTATTCATGAAGTTGATGTCTCATTCATACTGTACATTAACTACTTAATTTAATTAAGTACTGTACTTAAAACTCATTCACTGCCAGAGTAAATACATAAATAAATCACTGTCAGCGATATTTTTTTACCTTTTCAACTGGTCACAGAAGAATTTAGATCCATTATGATCGATCCCCTGGCGGTGGCTAAACACAGGGGGTTTCACTGTGTCATCGCGACCCCATCACACACACATTTGGTGGACCCCCTGTAGTTATACCCTCTGAGGACCCCTGGGGGTCCCGGACCGCCTGTTGAAGACCCTTGACCTATATACAATATGTTATGTGGCCCTTTGGCTCTCTTACATGTCTAGTATTCTTGTCTAGTTTTGAAAAATACATAGACATTGTTTAGAAAATACACTTTTTTTTTGCATTCAACAAATAATACATATGGTTTTCAGAAATATGGTTTACTTCTAAACCTCTGAGGTTGGCTCAGGCTGTGATTTCATATAAACCACTTAAACCAACTTAGCAAACTCATACTTTGTTTCCCAGAGAGAGTCGGCTTAGTACTTGGTAAGCCCTTTTTTTTCTCCACCCCCCTCTGCACCAGATCTCTATAAATAAGTGATCTACAAGCTCACAAACAGTTGCATCATGACAGGCTGTGAGCTTGTAGAGTAGGAATGCAAGGGTTCTAGTGCTTTAAGCAACAGCGAGCTTCACAGCGTCTGTCTGTCTGACAGACAGACAGACAGACAGCGATGCAACGCATTGTGAGCTTGTAGATCTGCTACTTTCAAAAAAATATATATACATGTTGAACTAGTGAATTGGGACATTCTGCACAATGAGTACTTTTACTCTTGGTTACTTAAAGTACATTTTGATACCAATACCTTTGTACTTTAACTCAAGTAAATTTTGAATACCTTACTTTTACTTCACTTAACACATTGATTGCTAAGATATTAAACATAGTTTTCTATCCCCTTGCCAGTGTAATTACCTCAATCCGATGATATTTGAAATGCTGTGGAAGCGACATTTGTGTCCCAAAAAAAACAAAAAAATAGTCCCCGTGGGTTGGAGGAGGGATCTGTGTATCCATAGGAACGACAACCTTCCAACCGCGATCCGCCATTTTGGGGTTTCGGCCCGCTGAAAACTAGTGGTTTTCAATGCAAAAAAAAAAGAAACTGAGTTACAGCTGTTTTTCTGAAAATCCCATCATTGGGATGAACGGATGTGACGTTTTTCCACATTCTCCTTCTCTGAGTGACGATCGATCATTGTTTTTGGAAAGAACGCATCAATGCGATCTTGGCAATCAATGTGTTAAGTAAAACATTTGAGTACTTTTTCCACCACTGTCTGCAGTCAGACTTGTTTGTGTTATCCTTTCAGCCTTAGGGCCCTATAAAAGGGCCAGACTGGCTAAACCCACTAATTTGGGATTTAGGAGTGTATTTATGAGTGCACAAGGGGCGTTCACCCCACAAAAGTTGCTATTCTGGGACACCTGCCGCAAAACACCTGCACTACCCGTTACATTATGCATAGGTGTGGTTTGGGCGTTTCAATAATAAAACAATCACTGTGCCAGATTCCATTGCCGCTCTCCTCTCTCCCTGTCTGCAGTGTTGCCAGGTCTGCTTATTATAAGCCACATTGGGCTTGTTTTTCTGTAAAGTTGCATGTAAATAATGGTAGAACGGTTGAGCTTGTAGATCGGCTATTTGCAAATAGCCAACATATATAAATATGCACATTGTTTAACGGCCAACATATATAGGTTTGAAGTGCTCATGTGGCCTACTATAGTCACTTCTTTTGGGCTTGTTTTCATAGACCTGGTTGCTTATTCCTCTCGCAAATTCTGGCAACACTGCTCCTCTCACTGCGGCCGCACTGAGGGGATTTAACATTAAACATAGACGCCCGATGTTTACTTTATAGGCTCTAGCCTTTGATTGCCTTTCAATAAAACCACATTTGATAGACATACGTATCACCTACATGTTACTGATTAGAGAGAATTTCATATTTTTGTAATCAGTTCATTATTTATTGCGTAATAGATAAAACTGTGTAATTTGGAAAGCATTGCATTGCGCGACGCACAAATTGTCTTCTTTGAATAGACTATCATCTAACTATATAAATGGCGACCAACTTCCGCACCCTCGGTGTCCACACCCCACAGCTCTGTTATCGACTAAACAACGCACCGCCAGACCACATGTCGCCAACTGACTCGCCACGCCGGCCGCGCTGAATTTACGCCTCGCGTAGGGGACATCTCACTGCTCACTACACCTTTTCCACCGCGCAACATAATTAATTCTACTCACCAAATGTCGGACAAAACGGAAGGGGAGGCAGCTTCGTACCGTTTACCGTGCGCACGACCTCATCACCACAACAGCACGCAGCCGCTGCGGGGGTTTTTTCCTTTTTTTCCAAACTTTTTTTTTGGTCACCATTTTCTCCAGGCACCATTTCTGGTGTAACGTGCGGCAGCATGCGCTGGGTTGCCACGTTTGTGCGGCAGCATGCGCTGGGTTGCCAGGTTTGCACAGCCAGCGCCAGAAACAAGCAACCACCTTCATGAAAAAAAAAAAAATGTTCCAGGGGTGTCCCCGCGCGTCCCAACACTCCACAGGGGGTCAGTGGACCATCAGGGGGTCCGCGGACCCCCTGTGGACCCCCTGAAACATAAAAAATATTATTTCTTCAAATTTTTCCCTTTTTCAAAAAAAATTCTCCACAGTTTTACTCCGGCGATTTGGGTCCCCCAATATACACACGGCCACGCTGGGCCCCGTGCGCGGCTGGGGTTGAGGGGGGCGTAGCCCCCCGAAACTCTAGTCTTATATAAACACAATTGACACAAGGAATTGACACTCTCCCTTCTGCTGACCATAGGACAATTAGAATCACAGAGATTTATTGAGAATTAGAAGAGAGGGAGACCTCGAATGATGTGCCGTTGTGTGCGGCCTGGCGGGAGTTTTTTTTTTTTTGGTGGAGTCGCGCTCCACCAAACGATATTGGTGGCACAGCGGGTGGTTTTAGATTCCACTATGTGCTGTCCCAAACATGTGTGGTCAAAATAGCAATTTTGGGGATAATGCAACAACACGCCCAGGGCCACACCTCCAATAGTGGAGTCGGCATAATAAATGGTAGGGTATAGCGGCTGCAAAATAGTGTATAGGGACAGTGCCAGCTCCCTTATCTCTGATTCACGGGTAGTGTGCAGTAAATCACGGGTAGTGGGCACTGGGTGCGGGTATAGCCTTGGCCAAAATAGGGCCCTTAATGACTTACTGTATCTTGTGCTGTTCACATGTCTGACTAATGAAGTATTCAATCAATCAATCAATCAATAATAACAAATTAACTCACCTTCTGGAAGAACAGTACACCTGACAAGAGAAGTTGATTAAAGAAAATGTACTTGAGTACTGCAATTCTAATTTACTTTCAGTATCTGTAATTTACTTCTATTTGATTTTTTTTTTTTTATATTTAACCTCATGACATTACATTTCAAAGACAAATGCTGTACTCATGACTCCACTACATGTCTAGGAAGGACACCTGTGACCCAAACGTATACAAATACATTATGAATTAACCACTTAAGCCCCATTTAAAAAAAATGATTTTATTTTCTTTCGTTTTTCTTTTTCCTTCTTTTTTTCTTGGGAAGATTTCAAAATGTCAATACAGTAATTCATTATTATTACAAAATAAATTTACTTTGTAATCGGTACTTTTGAATACTTAAGTATTGTTAAAAGCATGCACTGTAGCGAGTACTCCAGTACTTAGGTAACTCGGGTATAAAATTGATAACCTGACTCCAGGCCAGATGGGGGCGGTATTGAGTTCACAAGTTTACAATACAGCCTCATCTGGGATCGCGTTAACCGACCCGTGCCCAGTCGAACCAATCAGCGGCATCTGCCGGCGGGATCTTGGTGAGAATGGGTGTGACGCCATGGAGAAGCGCCCGTCCATGTAGTTCTTTCACTATTCATCACGGCTGCTACCACGAAACAACAACACTACAAGTTGAGCAGCTACTATACGCCATGTAGACACCTCAATATGATTGGTTGGCCCAGGCGGAGACGGTCCCATCCAATCGCCTGCCAAGTAGCTTGAAAAAAGGGACCGCCGTCAGGGACGTGCACAGATAGACTCTAGGTGGTGCTAGAGCACCTGCCCTTTGCCCTCTTGACCAGAAGTGCCCTTATGAAAAAAAGGAGAAAAAAAACGTTTTTTTTCCCAGTTTACAGCAGGGGTCTTCAACAGGGGGTCCGGGACCCCTAGGGGGTCCTCAGAGTTACTACAGGGGGTGCGCCAAATCTTTATGTGATATGATTTTTCTTTTTACCATAACCACTCAAAACCTGGCATCCCTTTTCTGAGGAGAACTTTAGCCAAAAATAGCAGATCTACAAGCCCACAACGCCTCGCGCTGCGAGGCGTTGTGGGCTTGTAGATCGGCTATTTTTGGCAAATAGGTATAGGTGTAGAGGGAAAAAAGAGCAGACCAAGTAAACAAAAAAAGTATAATTTACTTGAGTACCTGCCCCTCAAAATGTCTGTGCACGCCACTGCATGTAGACACCTCAATATGATTGGTTGGCCCAGGCGGTGATAGACAGATGGTCCCATCCAATCGCCTGCCAAGTAGCTTGAAAAAGAGGGAACCGCCGTCTTGCAGCGGTTTGGCTACCGAGGTCCCAGATGGAAGTAGGCTGTAAAACAAGTAGTCCATGAGCCAGAGTCCCAAAATTGAGCAATGATTACCGAAAGAGTGGGCAAAACCCATACCTATATTAAATTGTTTATAGGGTCAATATAAGTAAATAAATATATGATAACCTTTCTACAGGAGCAGCTTTTTCATATTTATCACACATTTTGTTATTTTCCCCATACATACATGACAGGTGAAAAAAATTACAAAATGTAAAAAATAGTTATCATAACGAAACTTCCCCAGTTGATTACTTACATGAAGACAATGATTTATCGTATTACAAGTTTTCTGAAATTGTATATTTAAATATGCAAATTAAGCATTTAGTCCATGAGCCGGAGCCCCAAAATTGAGCCAGATATTGAATATTCCCTCGTTTAAAACCTTTAACTCCAACATCTTAACAAAATGATATAAGTATGTTGACTCTGGCTTTGTCCAATCTTCCAATGTTGATTCTGGAAAGTTATGCAAATTTGGGCATATTTTCCCAATGCCTAATTTGCATATTTAAATATACAATTTCAGAAAACTTGTCATACGATAAATCATTGTCTTCATGTAAGTAATCAACTGGGAAAGTTTCATTATGATAACTATTTTTTAAATGTTGATATTTTTTCACCTGTCACGTACGTATGGGGAAAATAACAAAATGTGTGATAAATATGAAAAAGCTGCTCCTGTGGAAAGGTTACCATATATTTATTTACTTAGATAGACCCTATAAACAATTTAATATAGGTATGGTTTTGCCCACTCTTTCGATAATGACATCTTGTCTGGCTCATGGACTAAAGTGTGTGAAGCAAGCTTCTTCCATCTGGTGGAGTCAGGTTATAACATTGACAGACCAACTTTCACTT
Source organism: Gymnoscopelus microlampas (assembly GCF_963454915.1). NCBI lineage: Eukaryota > Metazoa > Chordata > Actinopteri > Myctophiformes > Myctophidae > Gymnoscopelus > Gymnoscopelus microlampas. The sequence goes on from NC_139949.1 coordinate 52,035,936, forward strand.
GTAGTTGAACAATATTCGACCAGGAGTTTCAATACACGTTGACTCAAGTTTCTGGGGTTGAGTACATTTTCCACCACTGCGTTTGTGTGCATGTAAAAACGCCCCTTTTTGATTGACAAGATGCGTTGGTACAGCTGGACACAGTGCACAGAACAGTCACCGCTGTACTTCTGGACGTGGCGACATTACGGAAGGAGGGCCAACGGTTCGGGAACATTAGAAAGGGTGTGTCGTATTTTTTTAAAGATAACATGGTTAAAAGTCAAGTCTCTTCCCTCTCCCTCTCTCTCTCTCTCTCTCCAGACTCTATTATTGCAAAAGGAGGAAGAAGAGCATCCATTTAAACAGCGCAGTTAGAAAACAGGTTAGGGGGTTTTGTCATCCCCCCCCAGTTTGGTTCATTAAAACAGAAGTCCAGAGTAGGTCTGGTCCAACCTCAGTTAAAGGTCAGCTCTGTGTTCTGGTGTGGAACAATGGCCTCAGGGCCTTTTGCCTGAAGTCCAACAGTCTAATACCTCCCCTGCGCCAAGGAGAAATCCCCTTTAGGCTAGCGGTTAAGATGTTTGTCTTTCGGGGTCCCTTCCTGCGCGAGGAAGACTCCCGGGGCGTGAATCCCCCGGGCGTGACATTTGCTCGATTTGACAGTCGTTCCGCTTAAAGCGTCAAATTTATGCTCCGGTTGCACGATCGGTGTCACGCCCGTCAAACATATATAGCCGACCTTATAAGCTTCACAACGCGACGCATTGTGAAGCTTATAGGTGGGTCTATTTCGGAGGCGCTACGCCGGTCGTGCGACGATGTGTAAGTCAGACTTAAGCTTGTTTTTTCTGAGCCTCTTCTGTTTTGAGTCCGTTGAGTTCCATTTCAGATTCTCTTAGTCTCTATTCTCTTTGATTCAGTTCCGTTCAGGTTTTTCGGAGTCTCTCCGGTTGGAGTCGGTTATGTGCAGTTTCAGTGAGAGCCCGTTACTCAGTGAGTGGAGGGCGACGTTGTTTAAAAGTGCTGAGTCGCTTACTTAACCCCTTCCCCTCCCACCTGTCTTACCAAGAGCCAGACCGACGATATCGGCCATGATTTGGCCTTTTTTTTGAATGACATCGATAATGGCGATTATGCAGCCAATGTGTTCCGTTTGGTTTATCATTTTCAACTTGGTATCCCAATTTTGGACACGTCTTTATAGATAAAAATAAGAAAAGATAACACTTCAAAAGCTTTCAAAAGTGTTAAAAAATAGTATATATACAAGCTCACAACGTTTCACAACGCGCTGTGTTGTGAGCTTGTATATCGGCTATTTTAGAATGGTCTATTTTGATACTTTATTCAAATCTAAGTTTTTCAAATGGATTAGAATTGATTTTGCACTTTTTCAGATATCGTCTTTGTTTTCTACACAATATCAGTCAAAACATTGTTAATAGGTGATCTAGGACTCCAAAATCGGGATCTGCATCGAACCCAAAAATCCGGAATCGGTCGGACTCCTAGTCTTAACTCCCACCTACCCACCCTCTCTCTCTCTCTCTCTCTCCCTCTCCCTCTCTCTGGGTGGGCGTGTCCAGTAGGCGGGGCTCCATCGTGGGGCGGGGTTGGCGTGCTGATTGGTCAAGTCGATTGGTGGGTGGGCTCACATGCCCGTGGAGCCTATCCCCAGGCCCGCGGCCGCCTGGCTCATGCAGGGCATCGTCTGTGACATCGCCACCTTAGGGTAGTCGTGTGACATCATGACGCGGCCGTTCTCGCCGCCGCCCGCCGCACCTCCGCCGCCCCCTGGTGGCCCTAACCCTCCGCCGCCGCCGCCGCCGTTGCTGCTGCCCGGGACGAACGCTCCTTCACCCGGCATCCCCGTCAGCCTGGAGGCCGCCTCGATCAGCTCCTGCAAGGGTTAATAACAGTGGTTGAACAAGAATTCATTGGATAACTTATCCAATGTGTGTGTGTGTGTGTGTGTGTGTGTGTGTGTGTGTGTGTGTGTGTGTGTGTGTGTGTGTGTGTGTGTGTGTGTGTGTGTGTGTGTGTGAAATATATCAACCAATAACTCATATATATATATATATATATATATATATATATATATGAACAGAAGTGCACGCCCACATTCCAGTCAGGCTGTTTAGAGAGTGTTACACACACTCTCAAAAAGTATTCACATTTTGTACTTAAGTAAAAGTATCAATACTGCAATGTATAAATACTCCATTACAAGTAAAAGTCTGGAATTAAAAATGCACTTGAGTAAAAGCACAAAAGTATTGGTATCAACATGTACTTAAAGTACCAAAAGTAAAATAACTCATTATGCAGAATGTCACATTTCACGAGTTTTCAAATGTATAAAAATCTTTTGAAAATAGCCGATCTACAAGCTCACAATGCGTCGCATCGCCTTAGAGCCTCTGGCAGGGCATTCCAGAGCCTAGGTGCCCAGGCCGACAAAGCCCCGGTCACCCATGGTGACAAGACGAGTGATATGGGAACAATCCAGACACAGCCTGAGGATCTGAGGCTGCAGGCCAGCTTAATACAGATCCAGCATAATATCTGAAATGTACCTGAGGGCCTGGCCATGCAAGGAAGGACTGCATTGTGTTCTATTATTAAAGCATTAACCTAAGTGAGGCCGTGGTTTACTGTGGATTAACAAAGGCTAAGAGGTATTAGTGAGGCAGGACAAAGAGAGAAGTGCCCCCGACGTTCTTAGCCGTTCCACAGTCAACCATGGCCTTGCTTGGCTTTTAACTCTTTGACTGCCAACGACGACATTTCTTGGTAACTGACGACGTTGGTAACTGGTGTGGTTGTCTGTCTGAGAGAACGATCTCCCCGGTGTCTCCGCACGGTAACGCGGTACATCGCGATCTAAATTTGACTCCGAGAGGGTACAGATGGACTAATCACTCAAGAACAGATTCAGAGCTACGCTATACGTTTGTGTGCCTCAGCCTCAGCATAAAAGACTCATATTTCTTGGTTGCCACTGCGCGGCCCCAACGGCACCTTCCCGCGACCCCACTTTTGGGTCGCGGGATAGTGTCACGGAACCCATAGTGTTCTGTGGTGGAAGAAATTGTATCAAACACCAGAGGCAGCTCCACAAATCATGTTCAACCCAGATTTGGCACAACAAAGGGAATTAACTCGTTCTCATGCTATTCATCAAAAATGTGGAATGCCCTACCAAAAGGAGTAAAGGAGTGTAAAACCCTACTCACTTTCAAAAATGCCCTAAAGATACACCTTCCAGGAGGCTGCAATTCAAAAATGGCCCCTGTCCAAGTCCTAACCTACCCCATGTCCTAACCTAACCTACTCCCCTACCCCCCCCTCTCTCTCTATCTTCTTTTGTACACATTTTTCACTCTTCATACCAGTAACCTGTAAACTGATTGTATGACATTCAGTATAGTAGTGTGTATATCTGTCTGTCTCTTATATGTCATCATGATTTGTGTGCAAGCTAAGTGCTTAATGAGCTATCCAGTTTAGTAGACCTTGTATTGTGAATTTGTACTTCCATGTACTGTTATGTACTGTCATGTACTGTTCTCATGTCTTACTAAATAAAGTACATCAATCAAAGCCGGAATGAACGGCGGCGCTGTTTTTCCTTTTTATTTGACGATGGGTTCCCAGATTGGCACAAACCAGACAGTTGCTATTGCAAATGAAAGGAAGGAGCAGAATGCACCAAGCCACACACATACAGGATGAAAAGGAGATCGCTCCTCCTCACTTTGCCAAATTACAAAACAACATTGGCAAGGGTCAGTGGTGGAAAGTAGCTAAGTACATTTACTCAAGTACTGTACTTAAGTACAATGTTGAGGTATTTGTACTTTACTTCAGTATTTCCAATTTCCAATACTTTTACTTCTACTCCACTACATCTCAGAGGCAAATAATGTACTTTTACTCCACTACAATTATTTGAAAACTTTAGTTACTAGTTACTTTTCAGATATAAACTATGATATAATGAAACCTACAGTAACCACTTTAGCCCTATTTTATACCCAGGCTATTTGAAAATAGCAGATCTACAAGCTCACAACGCGTCGCATCGCAACGCGTTGTGAGCTTGTAGATCGGCTATTTTCAAATATTTAGTACTTTTACTTTTGGTACTTTACGTACATTTTGATGCCAATACTTTTGTACTTTTACTCAAGTAAATTTTCAATTCTGGATTTTTACTTGTAACAGAGTATTTTTATATTGCAATATTGGTACTTTTACTTAAGTAAAGAATTTGAGTACTTTTTCCACCACTGGCAATGGTATTACGTCTGCTGAACAGCACGGTGAATATGGTGAATAACATGTTGGTGCAGTGACACTGATACACGCGGTCCTCTCTGTGGGTTTGTCTAGTATCTGTTTCTTTTATTTATTTTTGGCGATATTGTTCATGTGTAGCGGAGGGGAAAGTCACATGGAGGTGATTCTATGCAGGGGTGGAAAGTAACTAAGTATATTTACTTAAGTACTGTACTTAAAGTAAAGATTTGAGGTATTTGTACTTTACTTGAGTATTTCCAATTTCCCATACGTTTACTTCTACTCCACTACATCTCAGAGGCAAATATTGTACTTTTATTCCACTACAATTATTTGAAAACTTTAGTATAGTTACTTTGCAGATATACATTATTACATTATAAAAAAATACATTAACCACTTTAGCCTCATTTTATACCTAGGCTAGCAGATCTACAAGCTCACAACACGTCGCGGTGTGTGACGCGTTGCGAGCTTGTAGATCTGCTATTTTCAAATATTTTTGTACTTTTACTTTTGGTAATTAAAGTATATTTTGATGCCAATATTTTTGTACTTTTACTCAAGTAAATTTTGAATTCTGAACTTTAACTTGTAACATAGTATTTATATATTGCAGCATTGGTACTTTTACTTCAGTAAAACATTTGAGTACTTCTTCCACCATTGGTTCTATGCTACCACTAGCAGTGTTGTCCAGTGGCGTAGCCAGAAAGCTGGCAGCAGCTGGGCATGGGGATTTGTGCCATGTGCGCGCGCGCGCGATTTTTTTCGGTTATTATCGGTTAAAATCTTACTTTTTTGCGCAATTTGCGGGTCTTTTGCGGGTTTATTATGTTATTTAATTCTTATTTTTGCCTTAATTTTCATGAAAACATTGACAGGTCGCAAATAATGCCCCGTTGTCCGCCTCCTCCGCGCTTACGCAGTCCGCGGCTGTCCGCCTCCACTCACAGAGCACAGGCACAGTTTACAAGCAGAAAAAATGTTTTCTTCTTTTTTTTTTGGGTGGGCACAACAGCCAGGTGGGTGGGCCCAGGCCTACCTATGCCCACCCGTGGCTACGCCCCTGGTGTTGTCTGTCTGTCTGTCTGTCTGTCTGTCTGTCTGTCTGTCTGTCTGTCTGTAATGACACAGTGACCGTAATGACAGCCTGGAGGTTTGACAGTGAAACTAATGAGGTGGGTGAAGAGCTGCTTTCATCCAACACCCTGAGAGGAGAGACGTTATCATCTCTTCATCTTTAATCTCTCTCTCCTCACTCGCCTTCTCTTCTCGTCTGTCTGACGTTTCTGACTAATTAATTGAGGTTACGTGTCTCTGGTTTAGAAGAGAAATGAAGTGATAGACGAGGCAATTGTTTGTGTAAAGCATTATTTCAACAACAAGGGAATTCAGTTACAACAGAACATCAAGCACAGGATGACATCAGGACGCATAAAACACATGAAGTGAATCAATTACAGTGTGAGGAGTGAGAAATAGAAAAGAAACAAAGAAAAGCAACAAAAGGCAGCGACAAACAGAGAGGTCTTTAGTTGTGTTTTAAAATATATAAGAGTGTCAGCAGGACCTGTAGTTTCCTGGGAGTGTGTTCCAGATATGTGGTGCATAAAAAACGAACTAAAAAAACTATGGTGCATAAAAAACAAAATACTGCTTCCCCACATTTATTTTCGGTTTTAACCCATTAACTCATTCAGTGCCATTGACGTCGCCGACGTCACGTTTTTCATAAGCCCAGAGTGCCGATGACGTCATAAATTATTTATTTATATATATCAAAAAAATCACACCTGTGTGAAGGTAGCGGCGCCTTTGATATATTTTGTCATAGATATGTGTTTCTACTAGAGAAACAATATTAAATCTCTGTACATTTATTTCAAGGCTTCCAGTGGCACTAAATAGTGCCATTGGAAGCGAATCACCAAATGCATTCCAAGGTAAGTGGCAAAAACTGATCTGTCATAGCTGATAGAGTGGGGTAACATAGTGATGTCATGAATAGTGACCAATCAGAACGTTGACGGACCTGACCAATCAGAACGTTGACGGACCTGACCAATCAGAACCTTGGCGAGCCTGACCAATCAGAACGTTGACGGACCTGACCAATCAGAACCTTGGCGAGCCTGACCAATCAGAACGTTGACGGACCTGACCAATCAGAACCTTGGCGAGCCTGACCAATCAGAACGTTGACGGACCTGACCAATCAGAACCTTGGCGAGCCTGACCAATCAGAACGTTGACGGACCTGACCAATCAGAACGTTGACGCAAAAGCCAGGTATAGAGGGCTAATATCCGCTCTATACCTAAAGGTATAGAGCGGCTAGCGCCGCTAAAAATAAAAAAAAATGTTCAGAACCCAAGATATCATGATTTGAAGATTTGCTGCTACATTCACTTCTTGTTTAACTTCTTACCGAAAAAGGCTGTATCTCTGCTTTTTTTTTTTACAATGTATTTTTGGCCTTGGCACAGGGATGATAAAGACAGAAATAAGTTTGGCACTGAATGAGACTGTGAAATAATCTGTGTCATTTTTAGATCTCTTTGGCTATTCAACAAAATTGCAGATATACAAGCATATCTATGGGTCGAAATAGACTCATAGTGCGGCACCGAGGGCCGCGCTATGAGTCTATTTGGACCCATATACTTTTGTACTTTTGAAATAGTACAGGACTACAAGAGTCTTTCTACATTGTGGTATTGCTATTGTTTTGTCCGTTCTTTTAGTAAAAAAGAAAACAAAAAGAATGATTCCAGTATAAAGCTCAGTGCTATTCTGTACATTCCACTGGCGTCTCATTTAATAACAGCTACTGATGTAACATGTTGTCACCACGACCACGCGCTGTCTGCCTTTAGCCAGGGAGCTTTCAAGGTCAGAGTGGTGTGTGTGTGTGTGTGTGTGTGTGTGTGTGTGTGTGTGTGTGTGTGTGTGTGTGTGTGTGTGTGTGTGTGTGTGTGTGTGTGTGTGTGTAACACTGCCACATTATAAAAACTACTTTGTTACAAGTAAAAGGCATGTGTTCAAAATGTTACTTGAGTAAAAGTACAAAAGTATTGGCATCAAAATATACTTAAAGTACCAAAAGTAAAAGTACGAAATGTTTCAAATAGCCAAGGTGTAAAATAGGGCTAAAGTGGTCAATGTATGTTTTATAATGTAATCATTTATATCTGCAAAGTAACTAGTAACTAGAGTTTTCAAATAATTGTAGTGGAGTATAATATTTGCCTCCGAGATGTTGTGGAGTAGAAGTAAAAGTATAGACAATTGGAAATACTCCAGTAAAGTAAAAGTACCTGACAATTGTACTTGAGTAAATGTAATTAGTTGCTTTACACCGATGGTGTGTGTGTGTGTGTGTGTGTGTGTGTGTGTGTGTGTGTGTGTGTGTGTGTGTGTGTGTGTGTGTGTGTGTATGTGTGTGTGTGTGTGTGTGTGTGTGAGCGAGCGTGTACAGAACAACAACGTTATACCAGAGGTAAAAGTCACAACATTTCAGCGTTTGGTTGCCATGACACAAACAGGCCTCGCTTTGTGGCTTTCAGCGGCTTTTCAGCTCCATCAAAAGCAGTGTTTAATGAGGCCTTTTTCAGACAGTATAGCAGCGTAATAATAACACCTCCAGGCTTCACGCTGGGAGGAGAAAAGTTACATTAAGAAAATAATAGCCCGCATGCACTCCCAAGTCCTTCTGGTACTTTATATGACCATGTATACCAGCTGTGTCAATTATAAAGGGGGACCTGGGGGAAACACTGACATCAGTGTGGAAAGTGGCTCACTATAGGCCTAGTAGTCAATTAGCAATGCATATATAATGCATACGTCAGTGGTGTAAAGTAACTAAGTACATGCACTCAAGTACTGTACTTAACACATTGTGTGCCAGAGGTTTATTAAATTAGGGTACGTTCAGTGCCAGCATATCTTCCATCCTCGGACATACCTGTGGACTACACCAGGTACAAATTACTTTTTTTTTTGTTGCTCTCCCTCATGGAGCTACTTGTGGATTATACCAGGGTCAGTCCACCCTAGGTGGACACGCACTGACCTTTTGCACCTTAATCCCATGTATAACGCACTGACTTTTTGTCTTTTTTTTATTGTGCTCTTTTTTTCTCTAAGCACCTTAGCGTCTATAAGTATATCATGCACAGTATACATACATTGCTGCTATGCTCAGGCACCTTAGTTTTTATTATCTCAGATACTTTGTAAATATGTAGATAACTTGTTTGGCCTTCTATTGTTCTCTTGTTTGATCTCCTTCCCACTTGCCCCCCTATCCCTCTTCTTCTTCTCTCTCCCCACTCTTCTTTCTATGGAAATTAACGTTGCGATGGGAATGATGTACAAAAACGAATTTCACCCACTTTTTTACCTTGTAAACCTGTGATGTGACAATAAACCTGATTCTGATTCTGATTCTGATCCATTTACGTTGATACGTTTCGTGCTGTAGAAGCCCCGACGCGGAAGTGCATGTAAACAAAGTGTGCGTGTGAGACGGCGGAGGGTCCACGAGGACCCGGATGTAAACAAAGGGTGAGTGCGCGATGGTCGACTAACGACTGGAACAATAACATTTCTAACGCGATCCGCCATTGCAGAGTCATCGTGCGTCGAAAATGGCTCGTTTTCACCACTGTAAAAAGATAATGGAGATATGGACCTTTTTCTCAAGATCCTATCATTGGAGCGGCACGCAAGTGACATTTTTTGGACTGGATTCACATCCGTCCATTGCATTTTACAGGGTCCTATATGATTCCTAAGTTGCGTGAGAGCGCCCCTTGTGGGGGAAAAAAATGTGTTAAGAGCAATACGTTGCTGTCGAGCAGAAACCTCTGATCTCCATATTTTAACCGTTTCGTGTTTTTTCGTAAATAAATGGCCTACTTGATCATACCTAATTGATCATACCTAATTGATCATACCTACTTGATCATACCTAATTGATCATACCTAATTGATCATACCTAATTGATCATACCTAATTGATCATACCTACTTGATCATACCTACTTGATCATACCTAATTGATCATACCTAATTGATCATACCTAATTGATCATACCTAATTGATCATACCTAATTGATCATACCTAATTGATCATACCTACTTGATCATACCTACTTGATCATACCTAATTGATCATACCACAGCGTCAAGTATGAAAAAAATAGATCCACAAGCACAAGCTGGTTGATCGGCTACTTTTGATATTTGATATTTGAATCCTGAAAAGTAACAGCTTTGGACATATGAGGTTTCCCCAGCAGACAGAGACGAAGAGAAGAGCTAGTAGTGTATATGTCACAGAGAGAAGAGCTAGTAGTGTATATGTCACAGAGAGAAGAGCTAGTAGTGTATATGTCACAGAGAGAAGAGCTAGTAGTGTATATGTCACAGAGAGAAGAGCTAGTAGTGTATACAGTATACAGAGAGAAAGTCTTCTTTCCTTCACACTGAGGAAAAGGCCAGAGACAGAAAACATCCGTGGTTTTTGATCTGCTGCTGCTGGGGCTTGTTCAATAAATAAGAAATCCTAAAAGGAACCGAGTGAGTGCTGGTGATCTTTTTAAAGATACTGTTTCTGTCAGAATATGGGAAAATATTAACATTCCAGACAGGGTGAAGTGTACAACTTATTGAAGAAGATACCAGCAGAATAAACAGCGTTCTAGGAGGCCAGGGCAATGATGCTGCAGGGCTAAATCAATCTCACTCAGTCTATGATGTCAGTACATATTGACATGGTGGAAGAAGTACTTTTCTATATATATATATTTTACATAGATAAAAGTAGCAATACCACAATATATTAAATACTCTGTTACAAGTAAAAGGCCTGTGTTCAAAATATTACTTGAGTCAAAGTATTGGCATCAAAATATTCTTAACGTGCCAAAAGTAAAAGTACTGAAATGTTTGAAAATGGCAGATCTACAAGCTCACAACGCGCCTCTGAGATGTAGTGGAGTAGAAACTAGAAAAAGTGCTCCTCGGAGCACAGGTCTCCGCCAGGTCACGTCGTTATTGTGGCCTCCTGGTGGCGCTATAATAGGACAATGTGAAAAGGGTGGCATTTCTTCCTCTGCCTAGTGGGAATGAGCGTGCATTCATGATTTGAGGCATTTTGTTACATGTGTTTTGCTAAATTAGACCTGCTGGTGGCGCTATAACAGGGCAATGTGAAAAGGGGGTCATTGCGTCCTTGGCCTAGTGGGAATGTGTGTGCAAATTTTCACGGAAATCACACACTGCGTTCATGATTTGAGACATTTTGTTCAAAACGGACCAATCCTGCCAACTTTGAAAGCCAACCTTAGCCAATCAGGATGTAATATGAAATATCGGACAGATCCGTCTTGATCACATGACTATAGAGATACTGTGTACCGATTTGCGTGATATTTGGATAAAATCTGTAGGAGTAATATCCAAAAATGTGTTTTGCACAAATCGGCCTCCTGGTGGCGCTATAACAGGCCCATGTGAAAAATTTGGGGCAGAGGTTCTGCTGTGGCATCGAGGGAGTGTGTGTGTGCAGTTTCACAGCGACTGGGGCAACGGTGGCGGAGATTAGCTGGTAACAGACAGAAGGACGGACGGACGGACGGACACACACACGGACGGACGGACGGACGGAGGGTAAAACATACTCTCTCGCCATGCCTTCGGCCTGGCGGAGACAATAAAAGTATTGATAATTGTAAATACTCCAGTAAAGTCAAAATAACTCAAAATTGTACTTAAGTAGAGTACTTGAGTACATGCACTCAAGTACATATCATCTACAAGCTCACAACTTGTGCTTGTAGATCTGCTATTTTCAAACATTTTAGTAGTTTTACTCTCGATACTTTAAGTATATTTTGATGCCAATACTTTTATACTTTTACTCAAGTAACATTTTGAACACAGGCCTTTCACTTGTAACAGAGTATTGTTATATTGTGGTATTTCTACTTTTACTTAAGTAAAAGATCTATGTACTTCTCCCACCCCTGGTGTATTTACAATTAGAACATGTCAGACCCACCTTCATCCTCAGAACAGACAGACAGACAGTCAGACCCACCTTCATCCTCCGAGACTCGATGCGGGACTTGTAGCAGAACTCCACCAATGCCACGAGCATGGCCAGCCCCAGCCCACCAATCAGAATGTAGAACACCCCCGCCACATTGCTCAGGCTCAGCGCGCTCGTCTTGTCCTATCGGCAACACAGGGGCGGGGTGAGACACGACCAATCATAGTGCTTTCGTCGACCATGTGACATCATAGGGTGCACTTGTTTAAGGATGACGGACGGATGGAGAAACAGCAAAAGGTGTAAGTGTGTTATTAACCACTTAGTCCCTCAGGGCTCTTTGTTAGTGTCTTATCAGTTTTCTGTTGTTGTGGGGAAGGCTTTCGCAGGGATTGACAAGCTCAACCTTTTTTTTACCCACACTTTTGCGAGGGACATGGGGGCTCAATTTGTTATTTATCCCTCATAGACAGTGGTGGAAAGTAACTTGTACTCAAGTACTGTACTAAAATATTTTCAAACATTTCAGTACTTTTACTTTTGGTACTTTGAGTACATTTTGATACCAATACTTTTGTACTTTTACTCAAGTAAATTTTGAACACCAGACTTTTACTTGTAACAGAGTACTTCTACATTGCAGTATTGATACTTTTACTTAAGTACAACATTAAGTACTTTTTCCACCACTGCTCATAGATAACAAATCAACTGAGAAACGGACCTCCGCTCTCCACGGTCAAGGAAGTTCTGGTAATGACCCAACTATTAATGACCCAACTATTAATGACCCAACTATTAATGAGGGGAAAATTATACGCTGTCACAGCCACTTGTCGGATGTCAATTTGAGAGTTTGTGTGCACGAGGTCATACAGAAACGTGCAAGGGCGCCGATACCGTGGGTGCCTCGGGGCTGAAGCACCCACATGAAATGAGGAGCACCCACTGGGTGCTGGTCCCAAAAAAAAAAAAAAAAAAAAAGAAATTATTTTTTATTTTTTTATTTTTTATTTTTTCAAAATCAATAGTGGTGGGTGCCCGGATTTACAGTACCATAACCATTACAGTAGCTACTAGCTGTCTAACTCGGAGATCCACTCATTGGTGGGGGGGCGCCGCGCGCGAGTATGAGGGGGGGGGTGCACGCGCTCATAACCGCAGTCAACGCGCAGCCGCTCGTACTTGCAGCGCGCTCCCATTTGTTTACGTTTTGCCGGCTCTAGACAGTCTTCACCTAGCAGGTAAATTAACACAAAGTTCACAAACTAAGAGAGAGAGGCTTGCCTTTACTGCACTAATAGCAAGATGAAGCCACCAGCACCTTCAGCAAAGAAGAGATTCACCCAGCAGAAACTAAATTTCTTCAAACCCGCCGAGGCGAACAGCACAGTCAGAGTGAGGAGGAGGAGGAGGAAGCGGAGGATAGCACAGCCAGCTCCGCTGCTGGTGGTGGTCGTGGTCGGTAAAGTCATGAGTGAGTCTGAGTTGACATTCATTGTTGTAAAATCATACCAGTACCACTGTACTATTGGCAAACTGTTAATAAAGTACCCAAAGAAAAAGAATGCCTTTTCTTTCGGCCGCGGGTGGGGGTGCGGGGGAGTTTAAACATACTCAGTTCAGAGTAAATTTTGTGTACTGAATAAACCGAATTAACCGAAATGAAGTTACAAAACCCCCCCAAAAAAGTTAATTATCCGACCCAAACCCGCAAAATGGCATGTTGGGCACCCGCATGTGTTTATAAATATCGGCGCCCTTGGAAACGTGCGTTTTTTTGTTTTGGTGTGCGGTAACATAATTGCACCGTGTGCGAGGGCCTTAATTTAGCTGGTTTTAAATCATGTGTGAACTCCACCCAGCCGGTACACCAACTCCTCCCACGGGAGTCGTTAAACAAGCGCACCCAACTGTGACAAACCTCTAGCTCTTCTCAACGTTTAAAAGGTAAAATAAAGTGTTCTGCACCTGACCCGATAATCTAGACACCCTTCATCACGTTCATTCATACAAGATAAACAAATACATGACATTCATCTTTCTAACAGCAAGTTACCTTTTCTTCTTGAAAACGTCATGAAAGGGCAACATTTTGGCACAATCATGCAGAACATCGGAAGTGTAGGAATAGTACATTTGGTTAGAATTTGCCAATGGAACTTTCTTGTAACTAAGGTATGTCGTATTTGCCAATTGCACTCCCCTTTGTTAGCAACATGTTTCAAAAAGATGCCCTTGTATTTGCAGACTCCAAACTAAGGTTACATGCAGAATCATGCACATATTGTTGCTGTTGGGGCGAAAACCTTGTACATCCAAAACTGTTACTTTTTAGGAAATGGGAAAAAATAACCTGTGTTCCAATGTACTTGGTGTCCATGTTGCAATTTACACTTAAACAATTTTTCAAATGTTTTCAAACAAGTAGCAACTGTATCTGTATTTGTGTTACTCGTGCACCACACTGTCAAATAAAAAAAGTATAAAGAGATAGGACATTAATTTAATTATAATAACAGTAAAGTATACATCTGGATATACAAGGTTTCTGCACTACAGCAACGGAATACAGAAACAGACTGAAGGGGGAAGGAAGATTCATATTAAAATATACATTTTAAACATTAATGCAATTCACTTCTCCAAAACATATGTTGTTGCAGTTAATCAGTTTTTTTTTTTTTTAGATTATCTTAATTATATTTAAATTATCCTATGAAACTTTTTTATGAGAGAATGTTGGGAGGGAGTGGTTCATTATCTCATGATGACATCACAGGAGGAGGGGCTATTCCATTCCATTCCATGACATGCATCACTTGTCTTTAGTGGGCGTGTCTTAGCTGTCCCAGCCAATAGCATGCAGTCTGTAAAAAAAAAAAAGACGGACAGGAGGAAGACAGTCCTGAAAGGGAGGGGGCGGATCCTTGTAGGATAGTGCTGTTGGTGGGGTGGGCGGGGCCTAACGGGGGCGTTCTCGAGTAGCTGGCTGTAGGGGGCAGTAGTGGGTGTGGCGGGGGGGCAGGGGGGGGGGGTTTCAGTGCTACAGTCAGGGGAACAGAATGCTTTTCATTGCACACAAAACACAAAGACGCTCCTTGATTGCAGTTCCCAGGGACATTTTGAAGTGCAATATTGGACTCTTGTACTTCTCAGATTGATTTGGTGCATAGAACATTCTTTTAAGTTACAGTTACAGAGAAAGATCAGAATAAATGTTACAATTAAAATAAAGAAAATAAGTAAGGTACTTTATGTTGAATTAAATCAACAAAATGAACCGGGAAATTCTATTGACGATGGAACTTTCAAACTGGTGTCCTTATTTTGGCCTTTGAAAAGCTTTCGTAGCTGGTAGATTGACAATTTTCATGCAACAGCGTCGTATCAACGTCATTTTGTATAAAATAGGGCTTCCTGTACGTGGTTAAGCCCTGTTATACTTTGTCATACGGTCTTCAAGTTCACTGTGGAAAATCTTGGGACAATACTTGTGGCCGACATAATTCGTCCCAAAATAGGGACACCAGGTTGAAAGCCTAAAGACGTTTTCATCGCCACAAAGAGCGTATCATTCGACAGCAATCAAAGAACGTCTTTAACCACCTTACTTGTGTTCAGACGGCATCTGCATGGATTTAGTAGGTTGTTTGTGTGTGTGTGTGTGTGTGTGTGTGTGTGTGTGTGTGTGTGTTGGGGGTGGGATTGAAAGGCAGGGGTAGGGGGGGGACCAGACCAACACATGACCTTGGGTGAGGGGGACGGGGACGACGACACACGTGTCACACGTGCCACCGCGTGGAACTGACCTTTCTGCCGGAGTCCTTGCTTCCACACTCCCCCTTGTCATACCACCACTTGTTTTTCAACTTGTCTAAGACGGCTTGTTCATTGAGCTTCAGTACCGCTAGGTTTACCGGTATTCTTCAAACAGAAAACCATGGGGGGGAAGGGGGAGGGGGAAATAACATAAATAACATTATGCACATCCATGTTATCTTATGTTATTGTCGGTTGCACACGCCGCCGTTCGTTCGGTGGCCGTCAACAGCAGCAGCAGTTGTCATTTTAAAGAAACAAAAGCAACTAGTCGCAGTGTAAGGGCCCATGTCCACAGAAACAGTTTTTTCTATGGTAAAGAGTAAAGACACGCTGCTGAGCTCCTCTTTCCAGTGCGGAGCATTGCATTTCAGCACTCTCCTGGCGTTTCAAGTTGAAAAGTGTTCAACTTTTGGAGAGGAGCGCCAGTCATCAATGTCAAGTTTGATCCTCCGGGTTGCGTCTGACAATCCGGTCATTTACGACCTACAATTTACAATTTAGGCATTTAGCAGACACTCTTAATCCAGAGCGATTTACAGTAAGCAAGGTAAACACAAGGTAATTACATCGAATGCATATAGAGAGTAATCTAAGATCATAGGTAAACCAAGAACCTATCATACGACTGGAGGTTTACCGTTGTTTCAACTATACGCAGATGACATGATGTTTGAGCGTAGCAACGGCTGATCGGTTAGCTCTAACATTGCGGACATCAATAAACGCTCCATGCGAGCGCTTTGGACATGATCTCCAAAGCGCTCATGAAACCCTTTCTGTGAACACCGGCCCCCCTAAAGAAACAAAAAGCAACTAGTTGTAGTAATAATGATGTTCAAACTACAGATAAACATCAAACTCCAAATGGAAGAGAGAAGGACAAGAAGACATAGGAAAGGAAACTTGTATATAAAAATAAAAAAAACGAAACAGAAAAAGACACACAATCACACATAAACATCGTAACATGTTTGTAAACAGTGTTAAGTGATATGCTTTAATACTCCATCTAGCTTGATTCGGCCTGACTCCCTACGTGCGAGATGTGTATTACTATATCACTTTGGGTAACCGGCAAGAGCTTTGGAAAGACGCCAGCATGTTTTTTCCCTGAGGCGTTTTATGTGTTACTTATACATTTTTTTGGGGAGGCAAAGGAGGAAATTGATTCGGTTGAAGTATATTTTTCACGAGATGGAAATTGATCCAATATCTTTGGAGATGAGGTGCGAGGGAGCTGCTGGTTTCGCTAGTGTGGTCAAATCAGCTGATGGGATAAAAAAAAAAGGAAAACGACAAACCCGTAGACAGGGCAGAGCACTGAAGACGGGAGTCAGTGCCTCACAGAATCATTATGAAGCCCAGACCACTGGGTCTCAACCGTCTTAATTTCAGTTTAACTCTGAGAGTGCACAAATGTAACCAAATGGACCCTTAAACGGATAGTTTACCCCCAAAATAACTTGTTTTTCCTATCTTTTAGTCACCCCATGGAGACTTGAATTCATGGATATGTTTTAGTTTTTGTCTCATTCCTAAGACAATAATTTGATGACCGGCAGCGGTTCCGGTAGGAGACACAAAGAGTCTCCTTTGTGTCTCCTACCGGAACCGCTGCCTACCGGTCCGCTGGCTTAGGAATGCGACAAAAAACTAAAAAAAATATCCATGAATTCAAGTCTCCATGGGGTGAATAATTGATAGAAAAAATGTCATTTTGGGGGTGAACTATAACTTTAAGCCCAACACATACTACAGGCGAACAGAGCCAGCGTTTGTTGGGTTTGGCTGGATCCAGACTACACTATGACGTCAGTCAGAGGTTCGGGGTGGGCGGGAACAGAACTTTTTTCTCTGTGCCTCAGAGGTGCGTAACTATACCCAAACTAGTTGGCTTACTGTGATTGGTCAGATGTTGGTCAGACGTTCCACATTGTTTCCATCATTCATTCAGCCCAACTTCAATAGTTTGTTGTTGTCATTTGTACACTCTCAAAGTTACATAAGGGTCCAATTGGTTCCTATAACCGTTTAGCTGGGGACCCCCTGGAAGTCCCTTAAGGAGCCCATCCCATGGGTCCCTTGACCCCAAGTTGAGAACCAGTGACCTAGACCATCATTTTTCAATAAAAAAACATAACACCACCAAAATGATATTTTCTCTCTTTTTCTATCAATTACTCACCCTGAAGCCTTGAATTCAAGGACAATTTGTGCTAGTGTTGCATTCCTTCACAGTGAATGAAGAATCCCAAAAGAAAATACTTGATGAATTGAAGGACACAAAGGGGTCCAGGATTAACAACAACAAAACTGTATTAAAGAATCTGTACAATCCAAGTGTCTTGTATCTATGTCTTCATTAATTAAAAGAAGCAAAACAGCACCTTTTCTTTCAAAGTGTACTCCTAAAAATAGCAGATCTACAAGCTCACAACGCGTCGTGCTGCGACGCGTTGTGAGCTTGCAGATCGTCTATTTTCAGCATGCAACCAAATGTAAAATCAGCCATTACGATGCCATTAAGGCACCGCCAACATACATTTTAGTCGACAAAATCAACTGTAGATTTAGTCGACTATAATCTTATGATATTTAGTCAACGAAAAGTAGACTAAGAGTAAAACATTTCAGACGACTAAAATATAAATATGATGAATTAAATGGAATTTGATTCAAAAGATTAGGACTAGAACTGAATCATAATGTGCTCAAAATCAACACTGGGCTGTAGGCCGGAAGTGTTTTAAATGCTAAAGACCGTGTGGAGTTATGGAAGTAATGAGCACATGGGCTTGATGTAACCAATTTAGACCTGAGGCCCATTCTAAAAACGCCTTCTAAATCCTGAAGTTTTCTGAAAAACTCAAATAAGTATAAAAAAATACCAACAATGTATGTTGCTATACTGTACATAGCAACAGGAACCCAAAAAGGGGTTCTTGTCTTGAAAGGTATAGTTACAAATAGGGGTTCCCGCACAAAATGGGTTTAGACACATGGATTATACTGTGAGAGAGTTGTTTGGGATTCTTATAAACTTATCGGTTTGCTGGACCCCCAAAGTGGCTTCAATTCATCATCCAGTCATTATTAATAAAAAAAAAGTCATTTTGAGGGGCGAGGTATTCCTTCAAGTGGTGTCAATTGGTTAATTAGCGTTCCCATCATCGATAGCAGCATCGCTAACACATCAGAGCATTACCAGCGAACGTCCCTGTTTTGCATTGGTACGATCTGCGATCTGTGTTTATGGTTTTCTGAAGTTAACCGTTGATCATTGCCGGTTACCCGCCCGGGTTTCTGCCATTTTTTTTTGGCCGGCGTTGTTTACCACGTTTTCTGACCTTGGAGTCCCCTCCCCCGGTGCCGCACTCTCCCTTGTCATACCACCATCTGTTTTTCAATTTGTCCAACAGGCCCTGCTCGTTCAGTTTTAACACTGCCAAGTTTACCGGGTTTCTACATGGAGGAACGATAGTAACAAATGAGGGAATAGAATTGGGCGTTAATGTACATCTTAAAAATACTGTATATATGTGCTAATGATAGTAAGCATATTCATGTTTTCACTGCTAACAGCAACAATGTAGGATGAAAATGAAATGTCTTAAAGATGACGGGTAAATAAAATAAAACATCATGAGGACAAAATGAGGCTTAATGAGAAGATGACTTTTGATCATTCATTTACCCAAGGTTTGGGTTGTTGTGTTTAGGGGCAGTGGTCGCCCTACAAATAATTATATTTGAACTGGGGACCCCCCACCCTGACAAGCATTTGGAATTGTAGGAGTTGAGGCGTTATATTCAGTTTGACTCTGTTCCACAGATAAATATTGTGAAAATAGCCGATCTACAAGCTCACAAGCTTTTAGATCGGCTATTTTCAAAATGTTTGCCTCTTCCTTATTTGACAATTTGGCCAATGTTTGACCAGTTTTTATAGTATAGTTTGTTGATTACTTTTGATGCAGTAATACACTTTTTTCTTTTCTGTCTTTCTTTCTTTCTTTATTAAAACATTAAGACGTATTAAAAAGGTCTCAGAAGTCCTTAAATTGTCACTTCACTGTCATCTGGGGACACCCACCAAAATAATGTGGGGACCGGGACCCCCCTGGGGGTCCCAACCCACATGTTGAGAACCCTAGGATTTAGGGGGTTAAAAGAGTGACTTTGAGAGCTGGTTCACCGTACAATGCAAGTGGATGAGGGGCATGTTGTTTTGAATGATCCATTTCTAATGAACGGAGCAACTATTGTTTTGATTTGGACTTTCATCATGGCAAGGTAACTACACAGCCCAAACCTCTACCAAAGTGTCCTTGCTCTATAACAGTAATGATGTATGGACACATGATGTCAGTGATTATGATAATAAGCAGATAGGTGCAGCTAATGGTGAGATAGCAACGATGGATGTCATGGCAGCAGTGACTGAAAAGTGACTTTCCAAAATACTGGACTTTGGATTATTCCCTTTTTTAATATGGGAAATTGGGATTAAGATCAACGATTCACTGTCCTTTGAAATGTACTGTAGCTGCCTTTTATTTTAACTCACTCAGTGCCAATGACGTGTTTTTTTTTTTTTTCTTTTTTAAATAATTATAATAATATTTTGTATTTTTTTTTACACAGAACCAGGAGATAATGTGATCCGAAGATTTACTGCTCCATTCACTTCCTGGTTAAAGTATTGGGGAAACATTCAGTATCTCGGCTCCCGTGTTTTTTTGTGTATGTATTTTTGGCGAGACATGCTATTTTCAACGGCGTATGACAAGCAGTGAAACCCTCAGTGATTAGCAACCATCAGGTGATCGATCATACTGGAGATAAATATTCTGTGACTATACTTGAAAAGGTAAGAAAATCGAAAAGTATCTGACACTGGGCAAACACAGACAGAAATAAGTCTGACACTGAATGAGTTGTTGATATCAACCTATTTTTGTTTTCTTCCATTTAATTATATGTATATGTATATGTATATGTATATGTATATGTATATGTATATGTATATATGTATATGTATATGTATATGTATATGTATATATACATTTTGGAATGAAACTCTTCAGTTCACGTCTTAATGATGAGAGCACAGGTGTCACAAACCTTGCAATTTTACAATAAATAAATAAATACATTAACGGTCATTGATGTATAGCTGTAAAAGCAGAACGGTATGATAACATAGGGTGGTGTAAATGGATGTTTTAGTGTCAGCAGTAGAAGTTGAAGGTGTGGACTATACAGAACAGCTCAGCCCAGGTTCAGATAGCACTACACCAGTGTTGTAAAGTAACTAAGTACATTTACTCAAGTACTGTACTTGAGTGCAATTTTGCGGTACTTTAACTGTACTGGAATATTTCCAATTGTCTATATTTTTACTACATCTCAGAGACAAATATTGTACTTTTACTCCACTACAATTATTTGAAAACTTTAGTTACTAGTTATTTTGCAGATATAAATTATTACATTTTAAAACATACATTAAACACTTTAGCCCTAGGTTATTTGAAAACAGCCGATCTACAAGCTCACAACGTGTCACATCTTTTCCCACCACTGCACTACACCAAGGTTAGCAATGTTTTGAGTTTGTTTTTATTTTTATTTCAGTTACCTAAGATATGTATATATGTATGTATTCTTTTTTTCCCTTCTTTTTTGCAATTGTAGTTTCCATTATTTGTTTTATAATAACCATGCACTAAGCTCAAGGCACATCTGTATTCATAGAGAAAATATCTGGGGAAAAGATGGGGAAATGTGTTTTTTCTGCAGGCACTTTTATTGTTTTATGACTGACTAACACTGAGAAGTAAATACAATTTTACTGACTTACCTTCAATCTCCATGATTATTTATGAAGAAAAAGAGACGTGAGTATTCAGCAACAATATAGACTGCAATACCACCCTCAGAGTGGCTTTATTTTTGATTGTTCGAAAAGCCAAAAGCCATAACTATAACTATAACATTAACTATATAATTTTTGTGTTATAGTTGTGGTGTGAACTCTGCCATCCACTTGTTAGAACGATTTCTAAAACTTAAAATCGTTACAGTTATAGTGCTTGGCGTGAACAGCCCTTAATAAGTCCCATATCATTACAAACGGCCCCGCTATTACATGAGCCCAGATGTCTTTTATAGCGGCAGAGTCCCCACACTTCAACAACCGCTTAACAACTGCAGGAGCCACAAGCTTTTGTACTTTTACTAAGGTTAACATTTTGAACACGGGTCTTTTTACTTGTAATGGAGTACTTCTACATTCCCTCCCTTCCTTCAAAGCCACACTCAAAACCCAGGAGAGCTTTTCCCAGTTGAGGTCGAGTTAAGACCCCCCCCCCCCCCCCCCCCCCCACCCCAACCCCCTGCCTTTTATCATTTTAATCTAGCACTTTTAGTCGTATTATTTTTGTCTTTTTTCTTAGTACAGTTGGTTCCTTTTCTTTTCTTTAACCCATTAAGACCTGGAACGCATCTGTGTCACTTTAGATTGCTTTGGCTATTCAAAAATAGCAGATCTACAAGCTCATAGCGCCGCACTCGGTGCCGCGCTATGAGCTTGTATATCTGCTATTTTTGAAAAATCTTGGAAAAAGAGATTTTCTTTAAGAATCGCCTCAGGTATTAATGAGTTAAAGCGACTTTGTGGGTTCTTAGGAAAGCGCCATATAAATCTGAGATATTATTATTATAATAATGTTTTACTTAAGGATTTAAGAGGCCAGGTCTTCTTTTAGGTTTTCAGAGCCTTTCTGCCCTACAGTACATTTCTCTGGTGAAGACGTGCTGCCTGGATGGCTTCTCGGTGCTGTGCCCTTCAGCACTTCATTCAGCGATTTAGGCGTCCAGTGTTTGCCGGTGCTAACCGGCAGTGTTGGAAAGTAACTAAGTATATCTACTTAAGTACTGTACTTAAGTAACATTTTGAGGTATTTGTACTTTACTTGAGTTATTTCCAATTTCCAATACTTTTACTTCTACTCCACTACATCTCAGATCCAAATATTGTACTTTTACTCCACTACAATTATTTGAAAACTTTAGTTACTTGTTGCTTTGTAGATTTTGATTATTATTAGCCCTGTATATATTTCAACCATTTGAAAATAGCCGATCTACAAGCTCACAATGCGCTGCGATGCGACACATTGTGAGTTTGTAGATCTGCTATTTTTGAAAGATTTTTATGCATTATGGAAACTTGAAATGGGACATTCTGCATAATGTTGTAGTTATAGGCTGACTGTGATGAATGTAGGGAGTTGTAGTTCTGTCTGGCTCTGGGCTGACTGTGATGGAATGGAGTACACAAGGAAGTAACCTAACTGAAACATGTTACATAAGACAGACAAACATGGATGTCAAGTCTATTTGGGCAAATAATTGCAAAAGAAAGATTATTTTCACTACTGTAGTGTTTAAGAGATTCAGGGCCCTCAAAACGCCATTGAAACCCCACAAGAAACAATCAGAAATACTTAAGTTGGAAGTTGTTTTGCATGGCAGCAGTGATATGTAAAAATAAAAGATATGTTGGTTGTGCAGAGCAACTTAAAAAAAAGTGTTTTGAGGGAATGTGACGAAGCAGTGTCGAAGGTTACATGAAGACATTGTCAACACTTATATCCAGACAATGGCAGAAAACAAACAACTTCATAGAAAGACAAGGACACGAGGGAGAGCGAGGGTGAGATAGATAGAGAGAGAGAGAGAGAGAGAGAGAGAGAGAGAGAGAGAGAGAGAGAGAGAGAGAGAGAGAGAGAGAGAGAGAGAGAGAGAGAGGGAAAACGAGGTAAAACGTGAGAAAACGAGAGCGAGAGACAGAGATGACAGATTCAGGTCAGACTACTTTGTAAATGGAGGTATAAGAACATTACTTGATGTTGGCGGCAGCCTCAGTTTTCTGGTGTTTTTAGACAAGACACCCAGACAGACAGACAGACAGACAGACAGACAGACAGACAGACAGACAGACAGACAGACGGGCGGGCGGACAGGTGCAGAAACAGAGACACCAGGCAAGCAGACAGGTCGACAGGTGGACAGGCGGGACATCGTAGATACAGGGAGACAGGGTTGGGAGGAGACAAACACAGATAGAGGCGTAAGGACAAGGACAGACACAAAAGAGAGACGGACAGACAGACAGACAGACAGACAGACAGACAGACAGACAGACAGAGAAACACAAGACAAGACAGGTTGAGAAACTGACGGCTACACAGACAGACAAACAAACAGAGGTGGAAAAAGTACTCCAATGTTTTAAGTAAAAGTATCAATACTGCAATGTAGAAGTACTCTGTTACAAGAAAAAGTCCGGAATTCAAAATGTACTTCAGTAAAAGTACAAAAGTATTGGTATCAAAATGTACTTAAATACAAAAGGAAGAATACCAAAATGTTTCAAAATAGCAGATCTACTAGCTCACAACGTGTCGCATCGTGACGCGTTGTGAGCTTGTAGATCGGCTATTTTCAAATAGCCTTGGTATGAAATAGGGCTAAAGTGGTTAATGTATGTTTTATAATGTAATAAGTTATATCTGCAAAGTAACAAGTAACTAAAGTTTTCAAATAGTTGTAGTGGAGTAAAAGTACAATATTTGCCTCTGAGATGTAGTGGAGTAGAAGTAAAAGTATTGGAAATTGGAAATACTCAAGTAAAGTACAAATACCTCAACATTTTACTTAAGTACAGTACTTAAGTAAATGTGCTTAGTTACTTTCCACCACTGCAAACAAACAAACAAACAAACAGAGAGCCAGACATAGACAAACAGGCATAATGGCTGAAGTGTTTCTATATACGATCATAATGTAGAGAAACGGCTGATTTGTGCTTCGTCGTCGCGCCGGCTCGCCTCACGGCGAGAAACAGCCGATCTACAAGCTCGCAGGGCGAGCTTGTAGATCGGCTATTTTCACTGCGAGATGATGCACCGACGCACGACTGAGCGTAAATCGACGGCTTAACACAAATGTTAGAACAATGACGTGTCAAGTCACTTGTCATGGCTTTGTACCCTGTCAAATGTCCTCTTTGTCACAGCCCCTGCAATCTGGGAGTCCATCGCCAAATAAAAAGGAAAAACATGGCCCTCTGCTGTTTTTAGCAGCTGTAAAGCTGCTCTAGAAACAGGCTCAGACGTGGTCATACGCGACATGCATTTGTTCATTGGCTGTCCTGGCTGTCCTTCACTACTTTAAGCCAATGGGGGACGCTTCCCCGGTTAAGCCAATGGTCGGCCCGTCCTTCGCAGCACCCGCCTCCCCTTGCAGCACCTCCCCTCCTGAAGGCAATCATAGTGAGAGGCTGAGAGAGTCATAAAGTCATTAAGTCATTAAAACTCGGCCAGCGGAGAATCTACTAATCATCTGTGATTTACAACAGCCGTTCTAGTGAGCGTTACGTTCTACACGCTCATCACAATAGACATCGTGTCTCCCTTCAGTGTTGATTTAACTCTGAGGAGAAGTTCTTCTTAGCTGTGATGACATGCAGTGGTGGAAAAAGTACTCAAATGTTTTACTTGAGTAAAAGTATGCATGCAGCTGCTAATAATATGACTGTCAAGTCAAATTTATTCTTGTTTACTCTTTCACTTGGCTCTGGGACGAGCTGAATGGAGCACCCGTGCGCAAGGAAACCTTGGTTTTGGTCTGCCCTCAGTGCTCCACTTCCGGTGGTGCGCTTATGTTTTCATTCCCACTAACAATATTTCTACACGGAACACTAACACCACTTCTCCCAGAGAACATGGATGGTTTTGGTTATAAGCCCACTTGTTTCTATGATGAAAGAGCAAGTTAAAATGTGAACATCTTTCTGTGGTTTTGTCTGCTCCGAGGACGCTATTGTTAAATGAGTTGTGTTTGTTTTCAGTGGGAAGGGAGCGCACAGACAGTAAATCCCGCCCACTACATTTGATTGGGTAAAGCACGGCCTGCTTCCTGATCTGAAGGCACGCCCACTTGTAAGCTAACACGCACACATTCTGAACGGGGCTCTGGACAGATTCAGTAGCGTAGCTCTGAATCTGTTCTTGAGAGATTACAGCCCCACGTAGCCTGGCCTACCAGGGCCTGTGTTGTGTCTGGTGTACTCTTGTCTTTGTGTCTTTCACAGGGCCTGTAGGGTTGGGGAATTGGGGTGCCAATCGCAAAAGAAGTGCATTGGGAACACCTGGCCAGTGTTCCCACCATAAAAGGCTGGGTGTGGCCACACTCAGTCTCTCTCTCTCGTTCCCTGATGGCAGCAACATTGTGTTCAGTTTAGTCTTTGTTTGAGTTTGCAACATTCAACACCCCACTACATTTACACCACATCCTTACATTTGCTGACACTACTTGGAGGAGTTAACATTGGAGCGGATTTTTGACTTGGATCCACATCCGGCCTCTTCTTCTTAGAGACTCCTTGGATGATCCCAAAGTTTCGTTAGAGCGCCCCACGGGGGAAAAATATATATTTAAAAAAAATGTGCCAAAAACGGTCCGGACCGTTTATGGCACATAATGCACATAATGCAGAGCAAAGAAAAATCACTTACCCTACCTTTAATTCAACTATATCTGTAGAGACAATACGTTTACAGATCATCTTATTCAACAGCTCCTGCCCCCTAACAAAAGTAGGGCTAGTAGCGCCTGATGCTCATAAGTGCAATATCTCCCCTGTGGCCAAGTGGGGATAGGCTCTATGCACAGCAGCCGTATTGGAAAGAAATTGGGCCTCTTCCTTACTTCCATCACAGGTGTTACCAATGATGCTAATGCAGGCTCTGTTCCATTTATAGTGTAGCACAGTGGTTCTAATGAAGGCTCTGTTCCATTTAGTGTAACACAGTGGTTCTCAAATTGTTTCAATTTCAAAACAGAGCCCATAACTCTGAGAGCGTACACATGGAACCACATGGATCCTTATAGTCATGGGATATTAAAAAAATCTTGGAATAAATTCCTTACCAAAAAATAAAATTCACCAATGTGTTTGTAAAGGTGTCTAGTAACACATCTCACAAAGACTGAAATGCAGTATCCCTAGGAGAATTTTTGACAGCTCCTTAAAGTTGGGGTACCCACCATAACCTTGTTTAAAAATACAATTAAAAAAAATCTAAATTTAATTCTGTTTTAAGTAGCATGTGACGGGTCAAACTAGGGTGTTTTTATGATTCTGAATCCATTGCAAGCATTTGTTTTGCACCAAAACCACTCCTTGGGCTAAAAACAGGCCAATCTCAATGGGCTTTTTACACAAAAAGTATACCTGGAAAAGGATGGCTATGGTCGTTTTTTCTTTTTTTTTAACCAAGGTTATGGTGGGTACCCCAACTTTAAGGAGCTGTCAAAAAAATGTTTTTTTGGTAAGGAATTTATTCCAAGATTGGAAAATATTCTGCTAATATCCCCTGACTATTAAGGGTCCACTTAGTTCCATTTGTACAGTGAGCGGTAGGTTGGTTGAAATGATTTGGTCCCTCGTGCAGGGGGAGCCGGGTTCAAATTCCGGGGGAGGAAATACATGTTCCGGATTGAAGCTTTAAGTGTGGATGGGAGAACTCTGACAAGAAGGATTTTGTTAAAAAGTTTCAAGTTTTTTTTTTCAGTGTAACAGCAGGGCAGAACATATGCAGCCTTTATTTATTCATTTAGTTTTGTGGAGAGCGGCCAAATGGTCTGGGCCAGATAAAGCCCACTTAGAACAGTCATTTAGGAATAGCATTGCTTCACTGGCTTCAAGCAGGGCTGATCTACTAGGGGAAATGAGGGAGGAAATGTGGGTCCATTCCATTAGTTCGAGGCTAAGGTCATTATATATTGTTTGGATTTTTTTATTATTTTTTTGACTATTATGTTTTTACCAGTGGTGGAAAAAGTACTCAAATGTTTTACTTAAAGGACGACTTCACCGCTTTTCAACATATCTTCATATAATTGGTCCTCACTAATACTCATGATAAAATGGTACCATTTTTTTCTACTCGGCCTGTGTCTCATAGGAGGACTGTGGACAGTCCAGAAACCGTCTACCAGTGACATCATCGTTAGCCATGATTTTTTTTTCCAACAAGATTTCACATTTTTTATTTAGATTTTTATTAACACGAGAACAATGGCTTCTTTAATTGCATTGCAACTTTCCAGGAATAGAAAGCCTGCAGTTTCTATTAGCTTGGATTCCCCATTGATGATGTCACTGGTAGACGGGACTCTGAACTGTCCACAGCCCTCCTCTGAGACAGACTATAGAAAGTAGAAATAAATGATACCATTTTATCATGATTATTAGTGAGCACCAATTATATGAAGATAGGTTGAAAAGCGGTGAAGTCGTCCTTTAAGTTAATGTCTGGAATTCTAAATTTACTTGAGTAAAAGTACAAAAGTATTGGTATCAAAATGTACTGAAATTATCTGAAGTAGAAAGTAGCCTACTCATTTTGCAGAAATTCAAAATAATTGTAGTGGAGTAAAAGTACAATATTTGCCTCTGAGATGTAGTTGAGTAGAAGTAAAAGTATAGACAATTGGAAATACTCCAGTAAAGTAAAATTACCTCAAAATTGTACTTAAGTACAATACTTGAGTAAATGTACTTGGTTACTTTACACCACTGATACTGATGAAGACTAAACGTCAACTATTATAACCCTGGTCAGGTCCTTTTGTTCCCATGGGTACCATGGTCTGACAACGCACATTATAACTAACCCTAAACCTAACCCCAACTGAAACATTTTTTCGGACTATTGGGACGTCTAAATAATGGGCCGTCAGATTCAAGCGATAGTTCACTCAAAACATGACTCGATTAGTTGATTAGACCACCCCATGGAGACTTGAATTCATGGATAAAAAAAACATACATGAATTCAAGTCTCCATAGAGAAAAAAAAAATCATTTTGGGGGTGAACTATCCCTTTAACGGGCAGCCCCTGAAAGTAATTATTTTTTCATGTCCGGCGGCCATGGTGAATCCTTGCTTCTGATCAGACTGAATTAAATACATGCATTTCCTATTCCCTTTCAACATCTTTCAATTAAAAAAGAAAAGAAAAAAAAATCCCAAAAAGCGAAAAAATAGCTCATCTACCAGCTCACTATGTGTGCTGGGGAGTTTTAGATTGCTTATTCACACTAGTATTTTCTGTTATTTTGGTTAAGAAACTTTGGTCTCTCTGCATCTCCAAAAGTTCTCCTGGAGAGAATTGAGCTTTGGGTTGAAACTCTGCTCTTAATTATTCAGACCCAGCATGCAGCAGACAGCTAAATGAGTTCACCATGCAACCATCAGCAATCAAACCTGTCTAACTCTGACATGATCCCTGCTGAGAGACAAACCATCATCACATATACACACAACAACACTGTTATAGTCCCTCTGGTCCTGTTAATGCATTAATGTGGTTACTGAGAGAGAGAGAGAGAGAGAGAGAGAGAGAGAGAGAGAGAGAGAGAGAGAGAGAGAGAGAGAGAGAGAGAGAGAGAGAGAGAGAGAGAGAGAGAGAGAGAGAGAGAGAGAGAGAGAGAGCGAGAGAGAGAGAGAGAGAACCCTAACCCGAGAGGGAAGGGGGGGGGTAACTCTGTGGTGGGAAAATAACTTTACTTTACTTGAGTATTTCCAGTTTTGTTAATACGTTATTGCTTCTACTCCATTACATCTCAAGAGGCAAATATCGTAAGTAATTAAGTAAGTAAGTAAGTAAGTAAGTAAGTAAGTAAGTATGTAAGTAAGTAAGTAAAAAAGTAAAAAAGTAAGTAAGTAAGTAGTGAGCGCAATTTGAATCCAGGACTTGTACTTGTATCAGAGTACAATTACAGGGTATTTCTACTAAACATAATGAGTGCAAGGCAACCTTCAGCAATCAAGCCAGTCTAACACTGTCACACTCCCGCTGTTAGCCATCCCATAATAAACAACAAAACACTCTGTTCCCATTGGTCCTTTTAAATGCATTCATTATCTTACTGAACTCAATGAATAAATTATACAAAGAACAAAGTTATCATCTTTCTACTTGTAGCAATGTTATTATGCTTTTCTTTAGTCTTTTTTCATTAGTTTTTTTTTGTTTTGTTTTGACTTTTTTTTGTTTTTGATTTCAGTTTAGTTTAAATCTATAGAGGGTTTGCTAGTGTTGGGAGTGTCTAGACTATGAGGTGACATGCAAGATTCCTATTGTACGTTGTGTGTATGTATTTGAGTAAATACTCTTGTAAATGTATTTGTTTATTGGTCAACAGACTACTGACTAGTTAGTATTGCTTCAGTATTGCTTCAGTATTGCTTTAGTATTACTGTCTGCCTGAACTGCTGTATGTATATACATACATACATACATACATACATACATACATACATACATATATATATATATATATATGAAAGTTGAAAAACCACTGCTCCACTGCACCAACTATATAGCTAAAGCAAAACAAAGGAGAAAGAAAACACATCAAAATGAAACAATGAAAGAAATCCAACATTGTGATATTGAAGAATGATGGTTGCTCATATTTAATATGATGCTGCATCCTAACTGTGTTCAAAGTTCTACAAATAGAATAAGGGAAGGCTGTAAAATTACAAAAAATAAGTGGTTATTAAAACCCACGCATAATTGCCTTTAATCTTCTCCGGATCATCTGCTATACTTTGCTGTTGTGTTTGGAATGTGATTATAGTGACTGAATATGCAATAAGCTGGGTCTGTGGAGGAGTTACTGTAAGCCTTGTACCCCGTCTTGATACTAGTTTACTATGCAGATATATTGTACAGTATCTTTGTCTCTTAACTCATTCACTGCCAGAATTATTTCTGGCCCGTTTGAACACCGCCAAGATTTTTCATTGAAAAAAAAAAGTACTCAGGAGCCGAGATACAGAATTTTTAAGTTTTAAGTTAACAAGGAAGTGGATGGGAGTCTATATCTTCGAAAAATCATATCTCCTTGGTCTTTGGGTCAAAAAAAAAAAAAAAAATCTAAAAAAAAAAAAAAAAAAAATTTAATTTTTTAAAAAGTCGTTTTAGTCGTTCTTGGCAGGCATGGCTTATGGACAGAAGTCGTTTTAGTCGTTCTAGGCAGTATATGAGTTAATCTATTCAATTCAGGAAGGCATCTGTGTCATTTTAAGATTTATTTGGCCATTCAAAAATAGCAGATATACATGGGGGAACCACTGATATAGAAACGTTTTTGTTTGGATTTAGAAGACATTTGTAGAATCCCCCAGAGGCAAAGATTTGAGTTACAAATGTTTGCTTTTAACACATCGGGTGCCAGCATTTTTTCATAACAACTTACTTTGGGTGCCAGCATTCTCCCCATTGACTGCACTTTGCTGTTTAAAGCTCTAGACTCCACGACCAGCAAATCCACGTAAAAAAAAGCATCCATTCATGTTGAGCGATGACCCTGGCTACAGCCTGGAACCATAACATTTCAGTCGCGAGTTACAACGGGGGGGGGGGGGGATCGCGCATCGCGCATGACCGGTTTTCACCACAGGAAACGGATTCGGAGATATAGGCGTTTTAGAGAAGGAAATAGACAGGAAGCGGATGGAAGCCATGTTTTTGTTTCCGGTGATCTATCTGGCCCTTCCTTCTCAAGATCACAATGGGTACTCCCAGAGCTGCTCTAGCCCCGCCCGTGCGGAGAAAAACGAAAAAGACTGAAATCACGGTTTAGACCGTGAACGGCACCAAAGCGCTACTATGTAAACACACGGTTCAGACCGTGATCGGCACCCGATGTGTTAAAAAAATAAAAAACTGTATATTCAAAGATTTGCACAAATTGTGCAAATGGCAAATAAGACATAGCTTCTCAAAAACGGTCCGGACCGTTTTTGGCACTCAATGTGTTAATTAATTAATAAATACATGAATGAATGAATGAACAAACAAACAAACAAACAAACAAACAAACAAACAAACAAACACAATTAATGATGAATAGCAGAACATTTGCCCTTGGCAACCAGCTGACAATCCTCCAACTAGTACAGGAGTCCAGCTTCCTTAATGTGCTGATTCGGCCCTAAACTCACCGGCCACTGTCACTACTTTACCAGACAAATAGATGTGGATGCTAAAACTTGGAACAGTGGGTAATAGTAACTAAAGTACATGTACTCAAAAATTGTACTTAAGTACCACTTGAGAGGTCTTTTGCACTTTACTTGAGCCTGTCAATTTGTTTCAATCCTATTTACTATACAACCACAGCTAGCCAGGCTGAACTGAAGCAATGTGTTCTGTCTAGAATCTGCTCTGCTTTGTTCAGTACCATAGACCAGTAGTTCTCAAACTTTTTCGTGCCAAGGACCCCCAAATAGACACTTATTAGCCCGCGGACCCCCATTTGAGAAGATAAGCCAGGGACCCCCATAAGAGAAGATACGGCTCTAGCAGTGATTCTCAATCATTGTAATTTAAGGACCCCCAGTTTGACATGCATTAGGGCTACGGACCCCCATGTAATGGCATTTCTATCTCTCGGACCCCAATTCATATTGTCACATCAATGTTAATTTAACTCTGAGAGTGTACAAATGGGACCAAATGGACCATTTGGTCCCATTTGTACACTCTCAGAGTTACAGACCCATAAGGGTCCATTTGGTTCCTATAAGTCATTTAGCTGGGGACCCCCTGGTATCCCCTCGGGGGTCCCCGGACCCCACTTTGAGAACCAATGCCACAGACAGCTCTATGCAGATAGACTGAATGTTACAGTACCACAGACAGCTCTATGCAGATAGACCGAATGTTACAGTACCACAGACAGCTCTGTGCAGATAGACTGAATGTTACAGTACCACAGACAGCTCTGTGCAGATAGACTGAATGTTACAGTACCACAGACAGCTCTATGCAGATAGACTGAATGTTACAGTACCACAGACATCTCTATGCAGATAGACTGAATGTTACAGTACCACAGACAGCTCTATGCAGATAGACCGAATGTTACAGTACCACAGACAGCTCTGTGCAGATAGACTGAATGTTACAGTACCACAGACAGCTCTGTGCAGATAGACTGAATGTTACAGTACCACAGACATCTCTATGCAGATAGACTGAATGTTACAGTACCACAGACAGCTCTATACAGATAGACTGAATGTTACAGTACCACAGACAGCTCTATACAGATAGACTGAATGTTACAAAAAAAAAAACAAGACTTTTCAAAAATAGCAGTATGAGCTTGTAGATCTGCTATTTTTGAATAGCAAAAGAAATCTAAAGTGACACAGATGCGTTCCAGGTCTTAATGAGTTAATGACATAGCAAGTGTCGCCATTTCCAAACAATTACCACACCATTGAACTAATGCACTTTAAGTACATTTTGATGCCAACACTTGTACTTTTTTGTTGTACTTTTACTCAAGTACATTTTGAATTCCGGACTTTTACTTGTAAACAGAGTATGTCTATACTGCAGTATTGATATTTTTACTTAAAAAAATAATAATTGAGAACTCTTTACACCTACGAGACTTTTACTGGCAACAGAGTTACGGTATTACTAAAACAATAACAAAACAAAACAAAACTCTTGAGGACAGGACAGGGACAAAGCCATGACATTAGTGTTTTAGAAACACATTGACAGCCCCCCCACACCCCCACCCCCACACCTCCCCTTTGGTGAGGTGACAGGTGTGTGTGTGTGTGTGTGTGTGTGTGTGTGTGTGTGTGTGTGTGTGTGTGTGTGTGTGTGTGTGTGTGTGTGCGTGTGCGTGTGTTTGTGTTTGTGTGTGTGTGCGTGTCTGTGCGTGTGCGCGCGTGCGTGTGTGTGTGTGTGTGTGCAGGGACGTGCACAGATAGACTCTAGGTGGTGCTAGAGCCTTTGCCCTCTTGACCAGAAGTGCCCTTTTTTTTCAGTTTACAGCAGGAGCCTTCACCAGGGGGTCCGGGACCCCTAGGGGGTCCTCAGAGTTACTACAGGGGGTCCGCCAAATCCTTTATGTGATATGATTTTTCTTTTTACCATAACCACTCGAAACCTAGCATCCCTTTTCTGAGGAGAACTTTAGCCAAAAATAGCAGATCTACAAGCCCACAACGCCTCTGAGGCTGACGCTGCGAGGCGTTGTGAGCTTGTAGATCTGCTATTTTTGGCAAAGGGGTATAGGTGTAGAGGGAAAAAAGAGCAGACCAAGTAAACAAAAAAAAGTATAATTTACTTGAGTACCTGCCCCTCAAAATGTCTGTGCACGCCACTGTGTGTGCGTGTGTGTGTGTATCTGTGTGTGTGCATGTGTGTGCGTGTGTGTGTGTGTGTGTGTGTGTGTGTGTGTGTGTGTGTGTGTGTGTGTCTGTGTGTCTGTGCAGGTGCGCACGTGTGTGTGTGTGTGTGCGTGCGTGTGCGTGTGTGTGTATGTGTGTGTGTGTGTGTGTATGTATGTGTGTGTGTTTACCTGAGCGCCGAGCCTTTGGGCGTGGCCACGCCGTAGCCCTTGGAGTCCAGGTTCCCGCCCACCTTCATGGTGTCACAGGGCTTGCGCTGCTCGATGTACTCGTTCATGGTGCTCTCCAGCAGGTAGGCGTACTTGCCCTTGGACTTGCGCACGCGCACCATGCCCTCGTTGGTGTTCTTCACGAACACCGAGGGGTCCGCGCTCTTCATGTACGACCACATCTTCTCGAAGACGGCTATCTTCGACCGCTGGGAGGAAACAGAGGAAGAGTGGAGGGGGGGGGGGGGGGGGGTGGTAAATGTTTCATTGGTAGGACTGTATGTCAGTGGGGTAAAGTAAGTAAGTAAGTACATTTACTCAAGTATTGTACTTACGTACAATTTTGAGGTATTTTTTACTTTACTAGAATTGTTCCAATATTCAGTACTTTTACTTCTAAGTTAATAGTTACTTTCAATATTTTGAAAGTCAAGAATATTATGACTACTTCAGCGGTACATTTTCGTCGACTAAAACTATGACGAAAAATGTCTACCTTTTTTCACTGCCGAAAACTAAATAAAAACAAAAATAAAAACTAAGCTACAATGTCTAAACTAAGGCTAAATATACTGACAATTTCAACAAATGAAAACTAGATGAAAATGTCAGGGAGGGACGAGTGGAGAAGAGATCCAGTAAAACTAAGAGACAATTACTTTTATGTTTTGTCGAGCTCGGGTGTTGCTCTGAAAATAGCCGATCTACAAGCTCACAACGCGTCGCAGCTGTGAGCTTATAGATCGGCGATTTTCAGCATGCAACCAAGTGTAAAATCATTCAGTACGACGCCATTAAGAAACCGGCAAAATACATTTTAGGCGACTAAATCAACTGTACATTTAGTCAACTAACACTAGACAAAAACAAAAATATTTCAGATGACTAAAATACGACTAAAACTAAATGGAATGTTATCCAAAAAACTATGAGTAAAACTAAATCAAAATATGCTGTCAAAATGACATCGCCAACATGAAAAACAATAGATAACTAAAGTGTGGTCACCTTGAAGAACTCCTTGGTGGAGCCTCCGTCCAGAGTTCCGTAGTTGATCTCCGTCTGCTTGGCCAGGTCCTCTGCGCTCTCGATGGGGGAGACCATCCTCTCCACGGTCAGGAAGGCAGCCAGGTTGGCCGTGTAGGACGAGATGATGATGAGGGTGAAGAACCACCACACGCCTCCTACGATACGACCTGACAGAGACCTGGAGATATATATATATATATATATATACATTATAAACATGTAGAACCACTACGATACGACCTGACAGAGACCTGGAGATACATATATATATACATTATAAACATGTAGAACCACCACACGCCTCCTACGATATGACCTGACAGAGACCTGGAGATATATATATATATATATATATATATATATATATATACATTATAAACATGTAGAACCACTACGATACGACCTGACAGAGACCTGGAGATATATATATATACACATTATAAACATGTAGAACCACTACGATACGACCTAAGAGGGTGCATTTCTCCTTTCCGACATGTCGCCTTTCCGACGTTGACGAACCCTATACCTAACCCTAACCCTAACCCTAACCGCACGCGGAAGCCACTAGTCGGAGTGGTGAGATGTCGGAATGGAGAGTGAACACCGACCTAAGAGTAGTGGTGTCAGTTCAGCAAAAGTTAAAGGGTCTACACCATGAATTTTAACTTTTTCTTCATTTTTGTGTGTTTTTGGTCTCCCCCACCTCTCTTCTGTTCCAACAAATACCCGACTTCGAGCATGCAGGCTTTATAGGCTATCTGTGGTTTTTATGTAAATTGGTCTGAAAACAGTCCGTCAGATTTGTTCCCCCACCCTACGTCACGTCTGGGAACAATTCCTCCCGTTTTTCAGTTCTAACCAAAAAAAACAAGAAAAAAAAACATTTTTTTTCATTTTTATTTAAAAAAAAAAAAATTCTTATTTTTTTTTTTTACTTTTTCCACACAGAACCAGGACATGACATGCATACAAACTGGCTCAATAGCGCCCCGTGCCAAACAGGACAATGTGGTATTGCAGGTGAAAGTGCTTTATAAGCCAGAGAGAAGTTAGTTGGAATGAGTATATCTGAGGCTTGATTTAGGCTCAAACCTTTTGAAAAACGTTTGAGGGACATAAACAATATGATATCAAATATTATTATTATTTTTTAAATTCATGGTGTAGCTCCTTTAAGGTATGTGGTTAGGGGTGCCAAGTCCCAGAGATGAAAATAAGGGACACCTGTCCTGGGCAAAGCTATGCAGGCACATTTTTTGGGGGGAGTCTTATTGTGTAGATTTAAATTTAGGGTGAAATTGTCCTCTGTCATACACTAGGATGAATTAGCTTTTGTTGAGCTGCAAATTCAGTCCAACTTAAACCTTTTATACTTGATAAAACAGACCTGTAAAGAGCACATTTGGTGCGCTCTTTCTTCACTTTACACAAATCAATTTGCAAAAATAAATCCGATCTAGAAGCTCACAACGCGTTGCAACGTGTTGTGGGCTTGTAGATCTGCTATTTTTTGGCAAACCTTCCCCCCACAATATGGATGCTGGGGGTTCAAGCGGTTTAGCAAAAGTGGTATTGTAAGTTTTAAGCATATTTTGATTATAATATTGTTAATCGCAATTATTTTTCACACAATCATTGTGATATTAGGAGAGAGAGAGAGAGAGAGAGAGAGAGAGAGAGAGAGAGAGAGAGAGAGAGAGAGAGAGAGAGAGAGAGAGAGAGTTATAAGGGTAAAGCATGGAGAAAGAAACCAGTGAATTGGATATAAAGAAGACATAAGGTGCATGTTCAAGATTAGAAATACAACGAGGCAAAAATGCTTCTTGTGCAAGCAGAGAGACATTTACTGTAGATATGAAGGCTACGAGAGAGAGAGAGAGAGAGAGAGAGAGAGAGAGAGAGAGAGAGAGAGAGAGAGAGAGAGAGAGAGAGAGAGAGAGAGAGTGTGTGTGGTGGTGAGACACTTTCACAGACAGATAATTACGGGGCCAGGCTTCCAGCATGGACCCGTATTGTTATTGGCATTATTACGGGGCCAGGCTTCCAGCATGGACCCGTATTGTTATTCTGATTATTCCGTTTCTTCTTCTGCCACTTTTGGCAGTTCTGGCTGAACCGTGCAGTCGCTTTTTATGAAACTCGGCCATATGATAGATGGTCATGAAAAACGATCAAGAAATAATTCTCACAATCTTTCGTCAAAAGGTGGCGCTATAGCACTCAATTGAAAAATGCCAACTTTGAACAGGTACAACTCATGCCCTGTTTCACCTACAGCCATGAAACTTCGATGCACACATGCGTCTCCTCATGCTGAACAACTTTCACACTCTGACTTTTGACCTCTGACCTTTAGATCTCCCACCATTTGGAATTATATGAAAAACAGTTAAAACCTATCTCCTCCTGGGATTTTTGAGCAATCTGCACAAAACTTTTTACACATGAACTTTGGACCTATGCCAAAAAACGTTTGCAAAATATTTTCCATAAGTGAAAAAATGAAGCTTTAATGAGCCAATGAATATTGCAGTTTTATGACAATTATTCATCTGCCCCTAACACATACATGCAGACTTACCATTCTTTGAAACTTTGCAGAAATGTAAAGGGCCATTCCAAATATCACTGAAACCAATCTTACTCCAATTGGTCAAACGGGGGCGCTATAGCAATTTTTTGAAAATGCAAACTTTAAACAGGCAAAAGTCATGCCTCGTTTGGCCGACAGCCGTTAGACCTGCTTACACATGTGCCTTGACTAATGAGGAACACATCTATCACGTTGACCAGTAAGCACCGCCCTTAGATTGTCCGCAATCTTGAGCAGTTTGAAAAACACTTAAACCCAGGATTTTTCAGCTATTTGCGTGAAACTGTATCATCTGTGTGATCTCCTTTCACAGGTTCTTGTCTGTTGGTGGCTTCTCGCTTAAATGTGTGCCCCACAACCTGAAGGTCACCAGTTCAAGCCTCACTTGGTGCAGACTTCAACTAAGTTGCATTTCACACAACATGACTATCAATGAATACATCTGCAATTGTTAAAGATAACATGAAATACTTAATTGAGTGTTTTTTACATACAGCTGATCTACAATCTCACAACTTTTCAGATAGCAATGAGAGTATGTTTTTTTTCAATGTATAACATACTTCATTGTGAAAATAGCCGATGTACAATCTGACAACTTTTAATGGTTTGTGAGCTTGTAGATCGGCTACTTTCACTAGTTTTGCTTCTGAGGAGATGTACAATTTCTTCATTGGTAAATGGTTTGTGAACGAGTGATCTTAGTGTTAGTGAAACAGGGGCTTGGGTGATGACAGAAGGCAAGCGTTTGTCATCCTCAACAGACAACATCAGCCTGGACAAAGCTATAGCACTATAGGTAGTGTTGCAGCTACCTAAGAGTGCCTCACGACCGCAAGGTTGCTGGTTCAAGCCTTACTTGATGCACACTCATTTAAGTTGAATTGCAAAAAACATGACTCAATCTATTCCGTTTCCATGGCTCTCTCTCTCTCTCTTCAATCTATTCCGTTTCCATGTCTTTCTCTTCAATCTATTCCGTTTCCTTGTCTCTCTCTCTGTCTCTTCAATCTATTCCGTTTCCATCTCTCTCTCTCTCTCTCTCTCTCTCTCTCTCTCTCTCTCTCTCTCTCTCTCTCTCTCTCTCTCTCTCTCTCTCTCTCTCTCTCTCTCTCTCTCTCTCTCTCTCTCTCTCTCTCTCTCTCTCTCTCTCTCTCTCTCTCTCTCTCTCTCTCTCTCTCTCTCTCTCTCTCGCTCGCTCTCTCAGGGGCGGCCATAGCTGAGTGGTTAGTGAGCCCGCCTAGGGAGCCAGAGGCTCTGGTTGCCCCAGGTACGATTCCAGGCCAGGTCAGCAAATGTGTCGATGAAATTTGTCATCGACACAAGCAAGACTCTTAACCCCTAATTGCTCACAGGCCCTCATTGGAAACAAGACCGCAAGGACTTTCATGAACTGACCTGTTAAAGGAATTATCATTTCTCTTTCTCTCTCCTGGCCCCGTATTATCGCTGCTTGCAGCTATATTTCCATTTCTTCTTCTTCTGCCACTTTTGGCAGTTCTGGCTGAACCGTGCAGTCGCTTTTTATGAAACTCGGCCATATGATAGATGGTCATGAAAAATGATCAAGACATAATTCTCACAATCTTTCGTCAAAAGGTGGCGCTATAGCACTCAATTGAAAAATGCCAACTTTGAACAGGTACAACTCATGCCCTGTTTCACCTACAGCCATGAAACTTCGATGCACACATGCGTCTCCTCATGCTGAACAACTTTCACCCTCTGACTTTTGACCTCTGACCTTTAGATCTCCCACCATTTTGAATTATATGAAAAACAGTTAAAACCTATCTCCTCCTGGGATTTTTGAGTAATCTGCACGAAACTTTTTACACATGAACTTTGGACCTATACCAAAAAACGTTTGCAAAATATTTTCCATAAGTGAAAAAATGAAGCTTTAATGAGCCAATGAATATTGCAGTTTTATGACAATTATTCATCTGCCCCTAACACATACATGCAGACTTACCATTCTTTGAAACTTTGCAGAAATGTAAAGGGCCATTCCAAATATCACTGACAATCTTACTCCAATTGGTCAAACGGGGGCGCTATAGCAATTTTTTAGAAAATTGAAACTTTAAACAGGCAAAAGTCATGCCTCGTTTGGCCGACAGCCATTAGATCTGCTTACACATGTGCCTTGACTAATGAGGAACACATCTATCACGTTGACCAGTAAGCACCGCCCTTAGATTGTCCGCAATCTCGAGCAGTTTGAAAAACACTTAAACCCAGGATTTTTCAGCTATTTGCGTGAAACTGTATGATCAGTGTGATCTCCTTTTTCAGAGGTTCTTGTCTGTTGGTGGCTTCTCGCTTAAATGTGTGCCCCACAACCTGAAGGTCACAGGTTCAAGCCTCACTTGGTGCAGACTTCATCTAAGTTGCATTTCACACAATATGACTATCAATGAATACATCTGCAATTGTTAAAGATAACATGAAATACTTAATTGAGTGTTTTTTACATACAGCTGATCTACAATCTCACAACTTTTCAGATAGCAATGAGAGTATGTTTTTTCAATGTATAACATACTTCATTGTGAAAATAGCCGATGTAAAATCTGACAACTTTTAATGGTTTGTGAGCTTGTAGATCGGCTACTTTCACTAGTTTTGCTTCTGAGGAGATGTACAATTTCTTAATTGGTAAATGGTTTGTGAACGAGTGATCTTAGTGTTAGTGAAACAGGGGCTTGGGTCATGACAGAAGGCAAGAGTTTGTGATCCTCAACAGACAACATCAGCCTGGACAAAGCTATAGCACTATAGGTAGAGTGCCTCACGACCTAAGAGTGCCTCACGACCGCAGGATTGCTGGTTCAAGCCTCACTTGATGCAGACTCATTCAAGTTGAATTGCAAAAAACATGACTCAATCTATTCCGTTTCCATGTCTCTCTCTCTCTGTCTCTTCAATCTATTCCGTTTCCATGTCTTTCTCTTCAATCTATTCCGTTTCCATGTCTCTCTCTCTGTCTCTTCAATCTATTCCGTTTCTATCTTCAATCTATTCTCTCTCTCTCTCTCTCTCTCTCTCTCCGCCTAGGGAGCCAGAGACTCTGGTTGCCCCAGGTACGATTCCAGGCCAGGTCAGCAAATGTGTCGATGAAATGAAATTTGTCCCTGAGCAAGACTCTTAACCCCTAATTGCTCACAGGCCCTCATTGGAAACAAGACCGCAAGGACTTTCATGAACTGACCTGTTAAAGGAATTATCATTTCTCTTTCTCTCTCCTGGCCCCGTATTATCGCAGCTATATTTGGTTCTTATCATTTAATCACTTAGTTAATAGTTTATAGGATTAAAAATTATCCTGGTCACAAGGTTTAAGTACATGGAAGACACTAAATGCATCGTCACTGCCATAACAGCTGGCTTTTATTGTAACGCACGTGCACACGTACACGCACGCACGCACGCACGCACGCACACACACACACACACACACACACACACACACACACACACACACACACACACACACACACACACACACACACACACACACACACACACACACACACACACACACACACACACACACACACACACACACACACACATTTCCCCAGCCCTCTAATTAAATATATTGTAATTGATGACATTAAAAAGATCCAGAGGTTCAGGCCAAGTAAGGACACGTGTGTGTGTGTGTGGGGGGGGGGGGGGGGGTACTACAAAGTACTACAATCGCATTAAAGTCGCATTAAAGTCGTATTGTGAGCTTGTAGATCTGCTATTTTCAAATGGCCGAAATGTATATAGAGCTGAAGTTGTTACTTGAGTACATGTACTTAGTTACTTTACACCACTGACCGCTAGCAGGCTCACCAAGGTAGATCTGCTATTTTCACCCAATAATGCTCGCTGACAGACTGACTGTCTTGTGACATTAAAAAAGACACAGTTGTCCCAGTTTGCAGTCGTCCTTTCAGACAGATCCTGTAACAGTTTGATTAAAGGGTGTACCAAACGTTTGTGATCCATCTCTGCTATGTACATTTTTGCAGCGTGCATATTTAATTGGATAATTTGCAGTGGTGCAAAGTAACTAAGTACATTTACTCATACTGTCAATTTTGAGGTACTTTTACTCTACTAGTATTTCCAATTTTCAATACTTTTACTTCTACTCCACTACATCTCAGAGGCAAATATTTTAGGCTACTCTTACTCCACTACAATTATTTGACAACTTTAGTTACTAGTTACTTTGTAGATTTTTATTATTATTACAAAACATACATTAACCACTTCAGCCCTGTATACATTTCGGCCATTTGAACATAGCAGATCTACAAGCTCCCAATGTGTCGCAATGCGACACATTGTGAGCTTGTAGATCTGCTATTTTCAAATGATTTTCATACATTTGAAAAACTTTAAATGGGACATTCTGCATAGTGAGGACTGCTAAGTTCACTTAAAGGAGTAGTTTACCAAAAACATAACTAATTTACACACCCCATGAAATTCTGGGATGTTCCTTTTTGTTTTTATCGCATTCCAGAGCCAATCATGTGATGAGCGGCCTCACATGCACGTCAATTGAGTTTCATACCGCAAGACACTTTGCAGACTTATAGATTATTGTTACAAAACATATTAGCCATCTAAGCCTTAGTACTTTTTTCTATTTCTACATCGTGGCGTTGCTACTTTTTACTTAACCTCTTAAACCCCAGCATCAGTATATTGTGGGGAAAGCTTCGGCTGAACATAGCGAATGAATGAAGTTCAAGTGAAAGAATTGACAAGCCTTACAATTCTTTCACTTGGAAACAGTAGAAGTGAGAGAGTCAACCTTTTTGTGTCGCGTCGCGGGCGTCTCTGTGTCCCTGA
Organism: Gymnoscopelus microlampas; assembly: GCF_963454915.1. Lineage (NCBI taxonomy): Eukaryota > Metazoa > Chordata > Actinopteri > Myctophiformes > Myctophidae > Gymnoscopelus > Gymnoscopelus microlampas. The sequence continues at coordinate 52,078,108 of NC_139949.1, forward strand.
CCTTCACAGTGTCCCTGAACCATTTAACCAATTAAGACCTGGAACTGTGTCATTTTTTGATTTGAGCTAAAAAGCATTATTTTACACTTTAAGGTATTCAAAAATAGCAGATATACAAGCTCATAGCGCGGCACCGAGTGCCGCGCTACGAGCTTGTAGATCTGCTATTTTTGAAAAATCGTGAAAATGTGTGCAAATCTTCTGAATATATATATTTTTAAAGCGAACATTTTTAACTCAAATCGTTGCTTCTGGGGGGTCCCTGGAACAAAACATTTTGATGGGGGTCCGCGGCCAAATACATATCATTTTGGGGGTCCTTGACGTGAAAAAGATTGAGCACCACTGATATAGAAACATACGTTTTTCAGAAAAACTGTTGAGATTTAGGAGACATGTAGAATCGGCTTCAGGTCTCAATGGGTTAATAATGTAAGACAACGCTTTGATCCTCTCTGTCTCCTCTCCTCATAACATCATGACAGCTGATGTCCTCCAGACATGTGCGTTTGGGATCTGCTCTAAATACGCTGCTGAGATGAAGCCCCTCCCCCTGGTTCTGGGTCATCAAAACACAGAGAGAGAGAGAGAGAGAGAGAGAGAGAGAGAGAGAGAGAGAGAGAGAGAGAGAGAGAGAGAGAGAGAGAGAGAATCCTCCTGATATAGTAGAAGCCATCTGAGGACAGCTACTGTATGTTTGATAAAACCACAAGCTCACAACGTGTCGCAAATGACGATGAGATTGGTGTACAGAAAAAAAAGGAGTGGACCAAGTATAGAGCATAGCAGTGGCACCCAGTTTGTGGTGCCACAGGTAGAACGGCCGGCCATTCATTTTCCCCACCGAAATTACCGATAATATTTAATTTCTTTATCTTAAATCTTTCACTGCCAAGGATGACTTTTACAACTTTTTTGTGTTTTCTTGTTTTTTCCACTAGATGGCGCTTTTCTCTGACACATGAGTGACCATTTCATCCCCAGATGCACACAGATCCAGTAGATCACGTGATCCCAAGAATTACTGCTCCATTGATTTAGCCTGGTAAAACCCCTCCCTCCGGAAATCTCATTTCCATTTGATTTCAGGAAGGAGTCTGACATGAAGGCTTGTTTGGCTTTTTTTCCGTCGTCCACCAAGTGGACGAGCCTATCAGCGTCCTTAGCCTGGTAAAGCCCCTCCTCGCTCATCGTTCTGCGATTGACAGCGAAAGATGGCCAATCAGGTGGCGAGTTCGAGCGAACCCGAATGGATCCGCGTGCAGCCGACCAAAATGGAAACGGCAGCCATTGATTTCTGTCCACTGTTTTCGTCTCTCTTTTAAAACTTCAAAACGCTCTCTAACTTCTTTTTTGAGGCACGGAATTTACTTTTAAGATATCGTTCGGATATAATTTAGTTGTTTAACTTCATATATGTGGTCAATTAATCATGACAGAGCCTATTTAAAAGAGAACCGGCAGGGAAGGGCAGTGACACGCATGTATCCCGATAAGGCAACCTATTTTGGGCATGGCCGTCTCAAAAGTCCCGCTGCGTCACATTGGTCTGGTGGTGGTAAAAAGTGCTGATTGGCTGAAGGGGTTGTCAGTCAACGGTATTACTCCCGCCCAACTCCAGGCCACAGACAAACAAACACAGGTTCTCATGCTAGACTCCTTCCTGAAATCAAATGGAAATGACATTTCCGGAGGGAGGGAGCTTTACCAGGCTACCATTGACTTCCAGGTTAACGTCTTTGGGAAATCCTCTGTATCTCGCCTCCGTGTATGCATTTTGGACGAGTCGTCCTATTTTCAACGGCAGCACAGTGAAACGCCCCGTGATTACCAACTATCAGGGGATCGATCATACTGGAGATAAATATTCAGTGACTACTTAAGAAAGTGCACGCAGCCAGAAATAAACCTGGCAGTGAAGGAGTTGAGCCAGTCAAAACAAATAGTTACAACTGTAACTTTACCTCTCTTTTTTTGGTTGCCGTAACCCTGGTTGTTAGTCATGGCTGCCAGTTCCCACCTGATGTTGTGTGGGAGTTCTGACTGCTCCAGACCGCACTGAATAACTGCTAGCTTGCATAAGGTCTTCAGGCTAGGACTCAAGTCCAAGATGTAGAGGTTATCATTGGTTCTGTTAAATGTGTCTAAGTAGTGATTTCCTTTGTATCCTCCAAAGAGGATGATGTAATCTCCCACCATGCAACAGCACATGAAATTCATCCGAGACGGGCCTTTTCCCCTGGGCTCGACCTTCTTCCAAGAGAGAGTCTCTGGTTTGAATCTCCACAGATCATTGAAGGCCTGGCTGATATCACCCAATATGTACAGCTCTCCATTGTGGGCAAAGGCTGAATGTCCTGGTTCCAGGCCTGGTGGAACGAGCGGTGCGGAAGGCGGTGTTCTCAGCCAGCAGTTGGTCTCCGTGTCGAACACGGCGACGTTGCTGTCATAGTGTCCTAACACAAACATCTTTGTCCCGATGATGGTGGCAGAGCGGTGTGATGAGTACGGCGGTGGAGTGCCTCTGGTGTTGATTAGAGACCAGACCATTGTGGTGGTGTCCAACTTGTAGGTGTTTTTCGTGTATCCTTCATAGATATACATGACCTTACCCAAGACACAGGCCGAGTGGACAGAGGCCCAGTGGACATTGGCCGAGTGGACAAAGGCCGAGTGGACAGAGGCCGAGTAGCCCCCGCTCCCCGCTGGAACGGTCCCAGAAACCTCGGGCAGGAACCATCTGTGGGCGTCGACCTCAAAAGCATAGAGCCTGTTGCCATAAGGAACCCCACCCCAGATGTAGATGGTATCTTCTATCAGCACAGCTGTGATGTGCGGAAGGAAATGTTGTCCTCTTCCAATTGTCAATGGGAGCAACTTCTTCCAGCTTAAGGACACAGTGTTGAAGATGTTCACATCAAGCTGATGCATGACGCTGTTGATCTCGTTCAGTCCAAAGCAATACACCATGCGACCCACTGTCACAGCAACATGATGGTAACCCTCAGGTCCTCCCTTCTCTTTGGTCACCGTCCAGTGCAACATCCCCTCCGTCAATCTCTCTCAAATTCTTCCTCCGTATCCTATCTTCCTCCTTGTCTTATAGAGGCCGTCCTGGGTTCCGGTCCGTGTCACACGCAACGCAGACCGTTGCCTAGCAATGCCAATGTGCGCAGTACACAGCGCGACGCGTTGTGAGCTTGTAGATCTGCTATTTTCAGAGCGCAACACCCGAGCTCAACCGAACATAAAATGACTTGTCTTCTAGTTCTACTAGATCTCTTCTCCACTCTATACACTAATATTTTAGTCTAGTTTCATTTGTTGACAAAATTGTCAATATATTTAGTCTTAGTTTTAATCATCTTAGCTTAGTTTTGAGTTAGTTTTCGCCAGTGAAAAAAGGTAGTCGACGAACATTTTTCGTCATTGTTTTAGTCGACGAAATCATCACAGGAACGCACAAGGGGTGTGGCCAGTGTGCCAAAGCATGATAAGACAGCATTGACACACCTACAATCTAACCAGTGGTCGAAAAAGATACTCACATTTCTTTCTTAGGTAAAAGTATCAACACTGCAATGTAGAAATACTCTGTTACAAGTAACGTTTTGGAATTCAAAATTGACTTAAGTACAAAAGTATTGGTATCAAAATAAACTTAAAGTACAAACGTAAAAGTTCTCATTATGCAGAATGTCCCATTTCAAGTTTTCAAGTGTATAAACATCTTTTGAAAATAGCGATCTACAAGCACACAATGCGTCGCGATGCGACGCATTGTGTGCTTGTAGATCGGCTGTTTTCAAATGGCCGACATGCACGTATATACAGTAGGGTTGAAGTGGTTAATTCATGTTTTGTAATAATAGTCAAAATCAACAAAGTAACTAGTAGCTAAAGTTTTCAAGTAATTGTAGTGGAGTAAAAGTACAATAGTTGAACTGATGAACACGCATCAGGATATTAGATATGGTCTCTGTCTGTCCGGTGGAAAAACTCATACGTCCAAAAACTGTTGCTTTTTTTTGGATCTAAATTCTAAAGCATCAAAAGCAGCAGATCTACAATCTTGAAACCCGGCGTGAAGCGACGCGTTTAGAGCTTGTAGATCTGCTGCTTTTGATGCTTTCGTGCTTTTCGCTGTAGTGTGATCAAGTAGGGCGTTAATTTACGGGGGAAAAAAACACAAAAGCTTATATTATGGGGATAAGAGATTTCTGCCCGACAGCAACAAAATCTCCCATAATGCTTTAGCACGGACGCTTAGCTGCCAGAACAGACCACTTGTTCCATATCTTTAAAGAGGTGGTGCCATGGCTTTGCACTTTTTCTGTTTTTCATGTGTCTATGAGGTTGATAGAACTTCATTAAGCCCCCTGGTGGTGTTTTTGTGGTGTTTTATGTCTTCTCTGACTATTTTGAGTTTCTACCTGGAGGCTGAAACCTTGAGGGTCAAACGTGCCAATAGAAAAACAGTGCTTTAGTGACACAGTAAAAACATACCCTCCCCCTCATTATCATAACACAACAGGTGTGGGCATGAGGAGGAGGAGGGACTAGGACAGGTGGGTGGTGCTAAGGTGGTGGAGGAGGTGCTAAGGTGAGAACCAGGTATACTTAATGAACTGGAGGCGTGTCCACATAAAAACATAATTTTAACAATTTCTGTACACTTTTGAAAAAAAATCTTCCTCCTAGTATAACCATAATACCTGATGATTATGTTTTAGGGGGGGGGGGAATCACTGAAAATCACGGCACCCCGTCTGATCATCCATGTCATCAGCCATCAGGGGAGAAGACTGGGCACTAAGGCCAACATCCCTGCATGCATTTGTACTGAATTTTGCCCTTAGCCGCCGTTGACTGACATGTTTCCGAAAGTTACACACACATGCACCGGGCATGCACACGCGCACACGCACATGCGCACACACACACACACACACACACACACACACACACACACACACACACATTCACAGCGGATGTGTATGTGTGTGTGTGTGTGTGTGTGTGTGTGTGTGTAAATTAAGTAAATGACTCAAGTAAAGTACTTAGTTACTGTCCGCCACTGAGGCTGTGCATGAAGAGGCAACATGCGGTGCAGACCCCCAGGCCAGGAGTTGAGTTATAGCAGTGAGAGAATTAAAGCTGGCTCGCCATGGCCATTTGCAAACAGACCGGGGGGGGACGGGGGGGGGGGCTTATATTTATCCATATAATGTCAGCACACAGGATCATCATCTCATGAACGTTGACACAAGGTGACAGCTACTGTTAAAGGACAGTCCTCTGCCGACTGCACTGTCGCCCGTCACCAGTGGTGGAAAGTAACTAAGTACATGTACTCAAGTATACTGTACTTATTTTGAGGTACTGTATCTTTTACTTTATTGGAGAATTTCCAATTTTCAATACTTTTGCTTCTACTCCGTTACATCTCAAGAGTCAAATATTGTACTTTTACTCCACTACAATTACTGGACGACTTTAGTTACTTGTTACTTTGTAGATTTTAAATATTATTGTAAAACATGCATTAACCACACCAGCCCTACATAGATTCCGGCTCTTTGAAAATAGCCGATTTGCTCACAACGTTGTGAGCTTGCAACGGTGTGAGAATGGAAGATTTCTGCATAATGAGTACTTTTACTTTTGGTACTTTAAGTACATTTTGATGCCAATACTTTTGTACTTCCCCTCAAGCTAATTCTGAATACCAGACTTGTTTTGCGCAAAGGGTAACTTGTGACCAAGACAACAGAAATGGAGTACTACATAATTCAAGTTAATAAATGGGTTCCCTCTCATGATTGGATGAAATTGGCAACGCCAACACTATAACAATGATTACAATCAGAATATCCGAATATAGAGCTTTAGCCTTTTAACAACACAACTTTTTTTGTATTAACCAACAAACATCACCTATACAGCACCTGAAGTTTTGAAAGAGCTTAATGTTCAACTGGAATTCCTTGTTCATTTCTTTGCTCTAAACTGTTACCACAGACTGCGCTCCACAAATGAAACAAGTGGGATGGACTGTGAGGTCATTTAGTCGACTGTAAGAGTTGTGAATCACAAAGTCGTTTTGAGGGGCTGAAAAACGGGCCCGTTTTGGAAGTGTAAATTGTTTTGTGATTGAAATGACAAACGGCTGAGCAGACATCTTACACAGATCATTTCATCCAGTGTTGACAACGAAACAAAATGAAATAAGAAAAGGCACTCACAGATATAGAAGATTTTGAACGAGTAACTCTTGCCCTTTTTGTATCCAAACAACAGTGGCAATTGTGTTACCGGCAAATGTGCGTGCGTGTTTGTGTGTGTCTGAGAGAGAGAGAGAGAGAGAGAGAGAGAGAGAGAGAGAGAGAGAGAGAGAGAGAGACAGAGAGAGAGAGAGATAGGGAGAGAGAGAGAGGGGGAATGCGTGCACGTTGTGAACTTACAGATCGTCTATTTTCGGTGAGTCGCACCCTCCTACAACGGAGCATACATTATGCATGAGTCAGACAGTGGAATTAATGTAGAATCCTCAGAAAATAAAACAAACAAAAAATCAGAACATGTTGGACCTTCCGTTCCAGAGATAATGGCCAAAACATCTTGAAAACGGCCAATTTAGCTGTTTTTTGAGCGCCAATTTTCGATCGAGTTTTGGTCATTGTCGCCCGTTTTTCTTTAATAACACAAGCTAGGAAGATCTGACGGCGACAAACTAGATGCCTGAGTAAAGTTCACTTTGAGATGCATCCAACACATACAGTACCCTGACATTTCCGTCTGCCCTACCGTTAGGCCGCTGGGGGCAGTTCAAATGCATTTATTTATTTTTTTCAGTCTGGAGAGGGCACTTTTTTTGCGACGGGGAAAAAGAAAGGGCAGGGGCTCAAGCCCCCTTTCATGTCTATCTGTGCACGTGTGCACGTGTGCACACACACACACACACACACACACACACACACACACACACACACACACACACACACACACACACACACACACACACACACACACACACACACACACACACACACACACACACACACACACACACACACACACGTTGATGCTGTGTATTCACACTGGCAGCTACAAAAGACGTCAAGCATGCATCCAAAATATAAAGGAAAATATAAAGCCTGGGTCTTAACCCTTTAAGACCGGTAACACATCTGTGTCATTTTAGGATTTATTTGGCTATTCAAAAATAGCAGATCTACAAGCTCATAGCGCGGCACTATGAGCTTGTAGATCTGCTACTTTTGAAAAATCTTTGTGCAAATCTTTGAATATATACATTTTTAAAGCGAACATTTGTAACTAAATCTTTGCTTCTGGGGGGTCCCTGCCTGGAACAACATATTTTCAGATGGGGGTCCGTGACCAAATACATATCATTTTTGGGGGTCCTTAACATGAAAAGGTTTGGGAACCACTGATAAAGAAACATAGGTTTTCCAGAAAAAAAGCCTCTTAATGGGTTAAAACGGACATGGAATTGGCTGAGTGAAATCATTAGTCGTCGCCCTACCTCTTATAAGCAGGAATTATGTGAAGAGATGAGTGGAAATAAAATAGAAAAAAATGTGGTTTTGTGGCTGCAGTTGAAGCCAGCTCAGCTTGGATTGTAGCTTTGTACAATTTGTATCAGCTACAAACATCAAGCGTCGCTTGTTGCTGGCTTAAACACAGCATAACACATTATGTCCACATTTAAAAAGGACCACACAGGGACTCAAACAGGCTGTAAAAACACATTCAGTAAAATCCTGGACACACACCCAAACACCCCTCAGGGGTATAAGTAACTGTGTTCTTTTGCCATATTTGCCGGCTACCAAAAATAGAGAGCACAGTATTTTGCAAGCCGTTAGCTGCTCTTTTCGGAGCATTCCAAGTTGTTGGGAGCCTCTTGGCAAACTTGTGAACATGTCCTAAGCCGTTGGTTCTCAAAGTGGGGTCCGCGGGACCCCCAGGTGTACTTGAGGGGGTTCCAGGGGGTCCCCAGCTAAATGATGGACAGGAACCAAATGGACCCTTATGGGTCTGTAACTCTGAGAGTGTACAAATGGAACCAAATGGACCCTAACGGGTCCATTTGGTTCCATTTGGACACTCTCAGAGTTAGATTAACATTGATTTTAAAATATGAATTGGGGTCCCAGAGATATAAATGTCATTAAATGGGGGTCCGTAGCCTAATGCGTGTCAAACTGGGGGTCCTTGAAATTAAAATGGTTGACAATCACTGCTAGAGAGCCGTAAAAATCTTCTCTTATGGGGGTCCCTGGCATATCTATTCAAATGGGGGTCTGCGGGCTAATAAGTGTCAATTTGGGGGTCCTTGACATGAAAAAGTTTGAGAACCACTGTCCTAAGCTGCCAAAAAAACAAGCAGCATTAATAACGTAGCTCTAACATGCAGGACAAATACATATAATGTTGGGGGTCCTTGACATGAAAACAGTTTGAGAACCACTGATTTAGCAAAACAACTATATGTGTATATATATTCAAACTAACGATTTGCACAAATGTTCATGATTTTTCAGAAATAGCAGATCTACAAGCTTGTAGCGCGGCACTCGGTGTCGCGCTACAAGCTTGTATATCTGCTCAACGAAGGTTGCGAACCATTTCAAAGGTGCAGTGATCTGCAGGAAGACAGATATATAGTTTCATTACAAAACAACAGCATCATCATGTTGAGTGTTATAGCAGAAAGATGTGCTGGAAGAATGTATCACTACGATATGGAGTTTATCCATACAGAGATGAAACATGGAAGGTTTGACACAGGGAGGCGTTGCACATTGTCACAGAGAGGGGGCGATGTTTGGATAATATGTCCTTTGTGATGTGGTCAACTTCTATTGTGATGTGCCATGTAAAACATACACACACACACACGCACACGCACGCACGCACGCACGCACGCACGCACGCACGCACGCACGCACGCACGCACGCACGCACGCACGCACGCACGCACGCACGCACGCACGCGCACACGCACACGCACACACACACACACACACACACACACACACACACACACACAAAAGCACCATGCCCACCATAATCAGGGCATCTCATACAGAAGCCCCCCCTGGGTGACTTTAGACAGACAACACAAAGAAAGGAGGTCTTTTAAGGACACCCGCTGAGCCCCCACCCCACCGGCACGCGCGCGCGCATGCACGCACGCACGCACACACACACACACACACACACACACACACACACACACACACACACACACACACACACACACACACACACACACACACACACACACACACACACACACACACACACACACACACACACACACACACACACACACACACACAGGTCATATAAGGATTACTATCACTATCAAGCAGCCAAGGTCGCCTCAATGACACTCCATCATCATCATCATCATCATCATCATCTACCAAAATTTTCCCTATTAACCCATTGAGACCTGAAGCCGATTCTACATGTCTCCTAAATCTCAACAGTTTTCTGAAAAAAACTATGTTTCTATATCAGTGGTGTTCAATCTTTTTCACGTCAAGGACCCCCAAAATTATATGTATTTGGCCGCGGACCCCATCAAAATATTTTGTTCCAGGGACCCCCCAGAAGCAACGATTTGAGTTAAAAACGGTTCGCTTTAAAAAATATACATATATTCAAAGATTTGCACACATTTTCACGATTTTTCAAAAATAGCAGATCTACAAGCTCGTAGCGCGGCACTCGGTGCCGCGCTACGAGCTTGTATATCTGCTATTTTTGAACAGCCCAAAGTGTAAAATAATGCTTTTTAGCTCAAATCTAAAAATGACCCAGTTCCAGGTCTTAATGGGTTAATCCACTGCCCCCACACAGTGCATCTATTTATTCACATTGAGGACACCATCCACTATAATAAGCATCACAAGAATGCTATTTTGTTTCATAGATGTGTGTGAGTGTCAATGACACCCTCGGTCGGACCACTTCCTTGGAAGTGCCGCCCTAAAGTTTCTCTCAAACCATAAGTTTAAAGGAGACACACCATGAATTTAAAAAAGTATTTGATATTTAATATCATGTGGTGTATGTCCCTCAAACCATTTTCAAAAGGTTTGAGCCTAAATCAACACTCAGATATACTCATCCCAAGTCAATTCTCTCAGGCTTATAAAGCACTTTCAGCTGCAATACCAAAACGTCCTGTTGGGCAGAGGGGTGCTGTACTGCGGTACTGAGCAATTCTGTCTGTCAAAATACATGGGCAGAAAGTTTGGTGATGTAAGCAAACTTGCCATTCTGAGACGGCCTGTTTAGACACGCCCATTCTGAAAATCTCTGAAATGAGAATGAATGACTGAATGTTAAAAAAATATATTTTTTGGGGTACAAGAGACACTGGGGAGCCCAAAAAATAAAAAAAGTGAAATTCATGGTGTGTCTCCTTTAAGTTTCACATTTATTATGAAACCTCATTGCATAACAGTATGAATTGTGATGTTTCTTACATATCCAACAGGACCACTCTAAGATAACATAAACAAAGCAATTAGGGGGGAAACCTGTCCAAAACTGTTATTTTTTCAGGATTCAAATTAGCTTGTAGATCTGCTACTTTTGATGCTTCTGTATGACGCTGTAGTATGATCAAGTAGGGTTGTTAATTTACAAAAACACAAAAACAGGTTAGAATATAGAGATAAGAGGTTTCTGCCCGACAGCAACGATAAAGTTCCCTGGACTAGAAATGTACTTATACTACGAAAACTACAAAAATATTGTTCAAGACAAGTGAGGAAATGTAAGACAGAATTTAGCAGGTTTCTCTTTCTGCTGGTTTGCTAAGTCAGAGATAAGATATGTTTAGTGTCAGAGGTTCCCAAACATTTTAGCTCAAGACCCAAAACAGAAATTACAACTAGTGAGTAGTCTACAAGTGTTGTGAGCTTGTAGACCTGTTTTTATGGAATTTATTTTCATTTATTTATGATATTCTTTGGAATTATTGTTGAACACTTTTTATTATTATTTTTTATTTTCAAATTTAGAAAATCAAAAAAGGGCCAAGGGTTTGGGGAAAAGTGGTTTAGTCCATTTGTACAAGGACAACTGCACAGAGCTGTCTATGGTACTGAATGGATCAGAACCACGGACAGAGACATTCAGTCTATCTGCATGGAGCTGTCTGTGGTACTGAAACATTCAGTCTATCTGCATGGAGCTGTCTGTGGTACTGAAACATTCAGTCTATCTGCATGGAGCTGTCTGTGGTACTGAAACATTCAGTCTATCTGCACGGAGCTGTCTGTGGTACTGAAACATTCAGTCTATCTGCACGGAGCTGTCTGTGGTACTGAAACATTCAGTCTATCTGCATGGAGCTGTCTGTGGTACTGAAACATTCAGTCTATCTGCATGGAGCTGTCTGTGGTACTGAAACATTCAGTCTATCTGCACAGAGCTGTCTGTGGTACTGAAACATTCAGTCTGTCTGCATGGAGCTGTCTGTGGTACTGAAACATTCAGTCTATCTGCATGGAGCTGTCTGTGGTACTGAAACATTCAGTCTATCCGCGGCCAAATAAATATCCTTTATAGTTTATGGGGTCCTTGGCACTAAAAGGTCTGAGAACAACGGCATTATGGGCCTCAGGTCTTAACGGGTTAAAGTGTTTCCTCAGCATGAATTATAAAACAGTGAGTCATTGTCTACCTCCAGGGCTCTGTGTGTGTGTGTGTGTGTGTGTGTGTGTGTGTGTGTGTGTGTGTGTGTGTGTGTGTGTGTGTGTGCGCGCGCGCGCGCGTGCGTGCGTGCGTGCGTGCGTGTGTGTGTGAATCCACTGAAGCAAAATAAACTATATTGTCGTTGTTGTTGTTATTAGTAGGAATAAACACCCGGGAGGAAGTGGACTAAGAAAGGGGAGGAGCTAAACATAGTTCCTGTTTTTACACAAAAAAAGGAGGCGGTGCCCCGAGAAGCAAAAAAATAAAGGGGGACAACATCCATTTTTAACCCTAACCCTATAGCCAGCGTTTAATCGCATGCCTGTGTTGCACATCCAGAATTGCCCGATCTACAAGCTCACATGGTGCAGCATTGCGATGCATTGTGAGTTTGTAAAACGGTGAATGTCTGTGTGCCAGATGCAGCACACACACATAAGTATAAATCAAGTCTTAAAAAGGTTTTAAAACACAAAGCAACCACATGTATTTCTCTTGTGCGGACCCGCAGGAAAATTGCCCTCAAAATGTGTAATTCTCCAATTCTACTATTCACCTTTTTCCTGGGCCACGCCCACCGTGGGCCACGCCCCGACAGAAACGCCCGGACGATTTGTTTATTTTTGGAAGGCATTTGTCGAATCTTAACTCATTGAGTGTCTTTTGATGTCTCCTATAAAAAAATATATATATTTAAAAAAATAATGTATATCATTTTTAGCCGCATGCGCTAGCGAGCGGCTCTGTAAACAGCACTAGTCCTAGTCGACGCCCGAGTGAAAAGTGTCGACACCTGAGTGTCATTGGCTGTCCTGGCTGTCCATCACACTTCCATCCTTTTAAGACCCCCTTTTAAGCCGAAGAAGCGAAGAGATCCAATCAGAATTACTCTTTTTGAGGGACTAGTTGGGAAGGGATCCAATCAGAACGATCCTCATTGTTAAGTTAGGTTGAACCACCCGGAAGCAGACCATATTAGGGGCCAGCATGGACGAACACACATCACAACAAGGCAACGCACAGAGTTACACAGCAGAGAGAGAGAGAGAAAGGGAGACGGCTTCAGCCAGGAGGGTTAGCCTAAATGCTAGCGTGCTTCATTAGACCTAGTTTGGCTATTAAGTTATTATTTGCCCATGTTCACACTGACTTCAATCTCAGCTATTGTTGGGAAGACCCGTGTGGTGTCACAAAATGTTGCCACCACTTATATAAAAAACATTCGAGCGTTAATCTGCGATGCTAAGGCTAATGTTGCCAGGTTTGGCGAGAGAAACAAGCAATCCAAAAAACAAGTAATCAGGTGTATGAAAAGATTGGGGCCAAAAAAGCCTGCCCCATGCGGCTTTATTATGACTTAGGTCATTCTTGTTTTTTCTCAAAGTAACTAGGAGATAACGCTATTCAAAAAGTTGCTGCTCCATTCACTTCAATGTTAAAAAATAAACGGAGAAAAAAATAACTCAAATCCTGTGAAAAACACTGTATTTTTGAGTGAAAGATGCCATTTTCAAACATCAATCAACACATGTCAACGAGGTCACAATGACCTTGTTGATATTTGTGAAACCACACCTGAATCACCTCAGTGATTAGCAACCATCAGGGGATCAATCACACTGAAGATAAATATTCTGTGACCAATTGAAAAGGTAAAATAATAGCAAAATCCTGGCACAGGGATCAACAGGCTTGAAATAAGTCTGGCACTGAATGAGTGGTTAAGACATTGGCGCGCGCGCGCACACACACACACACACACACACACACACACACACACACACACACACACACACACACACACACACACACACACACACACACACACACACACACACACACACTACAGCGTAGTGTCCCATACCTGGGGGAGATGTCACAGCCCTGCTGCATGAATGCTCCCAGAGAGAACCACAGAGAGTTGAAGATCCCAAACTCGTTGGTGTGTTCAGACTGTGGTTCCTTGTTGTCCTTCTGCTGTCCCCCCGCCCCTCCTCCTCCTCCGTTCTGGTGGTTCTGACCCCCCGCCGGGTCAGAGCAGGGCGGAGCCCGCCCCCAGGAGGCGGAGCCCGACGCCATCGCCTGCTGCTGCTCGTCTTCGTCGTCGTCGTCGTCTTCGTCGCCGCCCTGCCACTCGTACGGACTGAAACGACTCACCTGTAAGGAGGGTCTTACTTTAGTGATTATTCACAACTCTTTTTTTTGGGGTGGTGTAACCGCCCCCTATAAGTGAGGTTTGGACACTGACCAATCCTGCACCGTGATTGGCCAATAGTCTACAACGCAGTCTACAACCCTAACCCTTCCACAGTCAATGCAAATCTATACTTTTGCAAAGTCAGCCAATCACATTACAGCTAGTGTCATCACCACTAGCTGTAATGTGATTGGCTGACTTTGCAAATTCAGGACTGTGATTGGCTAGCGAAACACATGACACATGTGCAGCCCTATGAATAGCAGTATGGACTTAAAAAAAACACTTTAATGTTTTTTTTTTAAGTGAATCACTTCCATCACTGTGATGGCCACTGTGACCACACCGCCCACTTCACACTGGGTGTGATTTTTTTAATTTAAAGGACCCCCAGTTTCATATGCATTAACCCTAACTAGAGTTCTCAAGTTCTGCCCGAACCCAACCCGACCGACCCAAAAATGCATGCTAATTAGTTGGGCCGAGCCGAGCCTCGGGTTCCTTAACACATTGGGCGCCAGCATTTTATGATAACAGATTACATTCGGTGCCGAAATATCACCGTTGAGCAGGGCAGCGCTGTTTAAGCTGTAGACTCCACGACATGCATTCCATGTGAAACAAAGCATGCGTTCATTTTGCCCGATGGTCCTGGCTAACGCCTGAAACGATAACATCTTTACCGCGGGTCACAACGGCGCAGCGATCGTGCATACAAAATGAGTCGTTTTCCCCAGCGTAAAAGGTTTCGGAGTTATAGGGGTTTTAGAGAAGGAGATAGAACGGAAGCGGATGGGAGCCATGTTTTTTGGCACGGTGATCCATCTGTCCTTTCCTTCTCAGAATCACCGTGGGTGATTCCAGAGCTGCTCCAGCCCCTCCCGTGTGGGAAAAAACGAAAAAAACATAAAGACTGAAAACACGGTTCAGACCGTGTTCGGCACCAAAGCGCTACTCTGTGAAAACACGGTTCAGACCGTGTTTGGCACCCGATGTGTTAAAAGAAAAAGAATCAAAACTAATCTATTACCCCCAAAACATAAATTTCAACTGCCCCTAGCGGCTTAACTCTTTCATTGCCAGACTTATTTCAGACTGTGTCGTCCCAGTGCCAGGAAAATGGTGCATTTTTCGTCCGTTTGATTTTTAACATTGAAGTGAATGGAGCAGCAATTTTTTGGATAGCGTTATCTCCTAGTTGCTTTGAGATAAACAAAGACAAAAAAGACAAAAAAGACAAAAATGTATTAAAAAAAAAATATATATATATATATATATATATATATTTTTTTTTTAATAATTCCCGTTTTTCCGTCATTGGCCATGATAGCCATAGTACCATCGGACGGGAATTCCCGTTTTTGGCAGTCAAAGAGTTAATGGTAAGGCTGTGGACATGGCAGTGGATGATGTGTTGGATGCAACTCAAAGTTAACTCAGGTATCTAGTCCGTCACCGTCCGTCCGGCCTTCCTAGCCTGTGTTATAAAAACCCTAACCTAACCCCCAGCATTAGGGCTCCTTTAGCATTTCAACAATTCCGGTTCACTTTAAGGATTCCTATAGGGGTCCATTTGGTTCCATTCGTACACTCTAAGAGTCATGGTGGTCCTTTAAATTATAAACTTTGAGAACCACCTTTTCTAAATGTGACATAACCTAAACCAGTGGTTCTCAAACTTTTTCATGTCAAGGACCCCCAAATTGACACTTATTAGCCCGCGGACCCCCATTTCAAAAGATAATCCAGGGACCCCCATAAGAGAAGATTTTTTTACGGCTCTAGCAGTGATTCTCAACCATTTTAATTTCAAGGACCCCCAGTTTAACATGCATTAAGGCTACGGACCCCCATTTAATGGCATTTCTATCACTTGGACCGCAATTTATATTGTAAAATCTATCAATTTAACTCTCAGAGTGTACAAATGGAACCAAACCCATAAGGGTCCATTTGGTGCCTAATCTATAATTTAGCTGGGGACCCCCTGGAACTCCCTCAAGGACCCCTGGGGGTCCCCGGACCCCACTTTGAGAACCAATGACCTAAACCACCCACCACCACCCAGCATGCATCACCCTCTCTCACCAGAAACAGCACCACGCTGACTCCTATGTAAGCGAAGACGATGCACATCCAGATCTCGTAGGCCAGGGGGTCCAGGAAGGAGAAGACCCCCGGCTTGGACTTGGTGGGCTTCTTGATCATGATGGAGATGCCCAGAGACATGAAGGGCTTAGTGAAGTCTATCACCTCCTCACGTACCAGCGTGATGGTCAGGGGGGCCACGGCCACGTCTGCTTTCTGATGGAGAGAGAGCGAGGGGGGGGAGAGAGAGAGAGAGAGAGAGAGAGAGAGAGAGAGAGAGAGAGAGAGAGAGAGAGAGAGGGAGAGAGAGAGAGAGAGAGAGAGAGAGAGAGTGGAGGGGAGGGGGGAGAGAGAGAGAGAGAGAGAGAGAGAGAGAGAGAGAGAGAGAGAGAGAGAGGAAGAGAGAGAGAGAGAGAGAGAGAGAGAGAGAGAGTGGAGGGGAGGGGGAGAGAGAGAGAGAGAGAGAGAGAGAGAGAGAGAGAGAGAGAGAGAGAGAGAGAGAGAGAGAGAGAGAGAGAGAGAGAGAGAGAGAGAGAGAGAGAGAGAGAGCGAGAGAGAGAGCGCGAGAGAGAGAGAGAGAGAGAGAGGTGAGGGGTTAATTAGATTAGTGGTTGTCAATCATTTAAACGTCAAGGACCCCCATAACTCTGAGAGTTGCAGTGACCTGTAAGGGTCAATTTAGAACCCCCTCAAGGAACCCTGAGGGTCCCTGTACCCCCGGTTTGAAAACCATTGGATTAGACATTACGTTCAACTCATCCAGCGCCATTGACGTAAATGTATAATATGTCAGTTTTTGAAAGAAAACAGACATATTATGGGGGAAAAAACGTTCAGAACCCAAGATATAGTGATGTGCTGCTCCATTCACTTCTTGGTTAACTTATTACTTAAAAAGGCTGTATCTCGGCTCCTGTGTACTTTTTTTTTACTATGTATTTTTGGGTCCAGACATGTTATTTTGAAAGGCAGACAATTAATGTCAACAACAGTGGCGTGCACAGACATTTTGAGGGGCAGGTGCTCAAGTAGATTATACTTTTTTTTGTATACTTGGTCTGCTCTTTTTTCCCTCTACACCTATACCTCTTTGCCAAAAATAGCAGATCTACAAGCTCACAACGCCTCGCGCTGCGAGGCGTTGTGAGCTTGTAGATCTGCTATTTTTGGCTAAAGTTCTCCTCAGAAAAGGGATGCTAGGTTTGGAGTGGTTATGGTAAAAAGAAAAATCATATCACATAAAGATTTGGCGGACCCCCTGTAGTAATTCTGAGGACCCCCTAGGGGTCCCGGACCCCCTGTTGAAGACCCCTGCTGTAAAAGGGCACTTTTGGTCAAGAGGACAAAGGGCAGGTGCTCTAGCACCACCTAGAGTCTATCTGTGCACATCCCTGGTCAACAAGGTGGTCCAATGACCTCGTTGACATTTGTGAAACCACACAGTGCAACCCTCAGTGATTAGCACCCATCAGGGGATCAATTATACTGGAGATAAATATTCTGTGCCTACTTGAAAAAGGTAAGAAAAAGGAAGAATCGCTGGCACAGTACGCAATATTTTGTTTATTTAATTGGCACTGAACAAAAAAGTAATATATATATTTTTTTTTCGTAGGTTTTTCTGTTTTTGTACACACCTTTTGTACAAAAACATAACATATCACATGCATTACTGTAGGTATAATTACAACTATATGATGTTCACATCCTACATACATTAACAAGCAACTGGGAAAAAGCAACATCTTCTAAAAATCCATGATTTTAACTTTTTTCTTCAAAGATGATGACTGTTTACGTTTTGTTTTTATCGTACCGTTATCTAAATGACCATTTGGTCATAATTTAGTTACAATTTACAATTTTACAATGTAGGAGGCATTGAGCAGATGACTTTACAGATTTTAGACTTTGGCTATTTTTGAAAAATCGTTTTTTTTTTTTGGAAATTTTGAGATTTGAGTTAGAAAAGCGAACATTTGTAACTCAAATCTTTGCTTCTGGGGGATTCAACAGTTTAAAAAAAAAACTTATGTCGCCATAATATCAGTGGTTCTTTTTTCCATGTCAAGGACCCCCAAAGTGACGTGCATTTGGCCACGGACCCCCATCTAAAAATATATGTTCCAGGGACCCCCAAAAGCAAAGATTCAAGTAATTTTTTTTTGCTTTAAAACAATATATATATATTAAAAGATTTGCACACATTTTCACGATTTTTCAAAAATAGCAGATATACAAGCTCATAGCGCGGCACCGAGTGCCGCGCTATGAGCTTGTAGATCTGCTATTTTTGAATAGCCAAAGTGTAAAATAATGCTTTTAGCTCAAATCAAAAATTGACCCAGATGCTTCTTCAGGGCTTAAAGGGTTAAAATCATTGTTAAGGTCCTCAGAGGGTCTCTGTGTTATCACAGATGTTATGAACCATGTTCAGCTGTAATTTTAACCGACCTCACTTCCAGAGGGAGTCGGTCCAAACTGCTGGAAGTGTTGTTTTACCGACATCACGGTCCCTCAGCGGCTAAAGCCTGACAAGCCTGTTCTCTCAGACACTTGCAAATTCTCTTTTATATGACTTTGGTTAAGCCATTCCGAGTGCCGCGCTATGAGCTTGTATATCTGCTATTTTTGAATAGCCAAAGAAATCCTAAAATGTCACAGATGCGTTCCCGGTCTCCATAAAGCATGAGCCGAAGGCGTTTATCGAAACAAGCAAGACAGTTGGCTAGTAAACTGACACTAGATGTTATCTTGAAACAGAGCTTCTATGGTCCTGCTGTTCACCTGAATATGTGTACTGTACGGTGGTGGAAAACGTACTCAAATGTTTTACTTAAAGGGTCTACACCATGAATTTAAAAAATAATAAAAATATTTAATATCATATTGTTTATGTCCCTCAAAAGTTTTTCCAAAGGTTTGAGCCTAAATCAAGCCTCAGATATGCTCATTCCAACTAACTTCTCTCTGGCTTATAAAGCACTTTCACCTGCAATACGACATTGTCCTGTTTGGCACGGGGCGCTATTGAGCCAGTTTGTATGCATGTTATCTCCTGGTTCTGTGTGGAAAAAGTACAAAAATAAAATAAGAAAACAATAAGAAAAATATATTTTTTTTTTAAAAGATTTTTTTTTTGGTTGGAACTGAAAAACAGGAGTGATTGTAACGCTAGTGACGTCACTTTCAGGGCCAAATCAGTTTGGCCTGTTTTTAGACCAATTTACAGAAAACCCCAGATTTGCTGTGAAAGCCTGAGTGTTCAAACTGGGGTACTTTTTGAGGATAGAAGAGAGGTAAGGGAGACCAAAAACACACAAAAAAGAAGAAAAAGTTAAAATTCATGGTGTAGACCCTTTAACACATTATGTGCCAGAGTTTTATTAAAACAGGGTACATCTAGTGCCAACGCCCCTTACCATGTTCGCCGAGTTGTTTAGCGATGTAGTCGCCAATACGAGGACGCGGATGTAAACAAAGGCTGCGTGCACGACGGTGGAGTGTCCCGACTATCGCCTGGAACAATAATATTTCTAACGCGATCCGCCATTGCAGAGTGATCGCCCATCTAAAACGGCTCGTTTCCATCATGTTAAAAAGAAATGGAGATATGAAGCTTTTTCTCAAGCTTTTGTACTCTTTCTAAAAGCACAAAAGTATTGATATCAAAATGTACTTAAAGTACCAAAAGTAAAAGTACTAAAATGCACATCGTGTCACATCGCGGCACGTTGTGAGCTTGTAGATCTGCTATTTTCAAATAGCCTAGGTATAAAATAGGGCTAAAGTGGTTAATGTATGTTTCATAATGTAATAATTTATATCTGAAAAAAGTAACTAAAGTTTTCAAATAATTGTAGTGGAGTAAAATTACAATATTTACCTCTGAGATGTAGTTGAGTAGAAGTAAAAGTATTGACAACTGGAAATACTCCAGTAAAGTAAAAGTACCTCCAAATTGTACTTGAGTACAGTACTTTGGTAAATGTTCTTAGTTACTTTACACCATTGGTTCTCAAAGTGGGGTCCGGGGACCCCCAGGGGTACTTGAGGGGGTTCCAGGGGGTCCCCAGCTAAATGATGGACAGGGACCAGATGGACCCTTATGGGTCTGTAACTCTGAGAGTGTACAAATGGAACCAAATGGACCCTAACGGGTCCATTTGGTTCCATTTGTACACTCTCAGAGTTAAATTAACATTGATTTTACAATATGAATTGGGGTCCCAGACATGCCATTAAATGGGGGTCCGTAGCCTAATGCATGTTAAACTGGGGGTCCTTGAAATTAAAATGGTTGAAATTACTGCTAGAGCCGTACAAATCTTCTATTATGGGGGTCCCTGGCTTATCTCTTCAAATGGGGGTCCGCGGGCTAATAAGTGTCTATTTGGGGGTCCTTGGCACGAAAAAGTTTGAGAACCACTGCTTTACACCACTGTTAGTGTATCGTTGCTGTCGGGCAGAAACCTCTTATCTCCATTTCTATCTTTTTTTTTTTTTCCCATAAATTAACGCCCCTAGTTGATCATACTACAGCCTCACACAAAAAAGCATCAAAAGTAGCAGATCTACAAGCTCAAAACGCAGCGCGAAACGCAGCGCGAAACGCAGCGAGAAGCGACGTGTTTTGAGCTTGTAGATCTGCTACTTTTCATCCTTTAAAAAAAATACAAAAATTGCTGGCAGAGTGGGCAAACAGAGCCAGAAATGAATCTGGCAGTGACTGAGTAATACTTTTACTCATGTAAAACATTTGAGTACTTTTCCACCACTGGATTTTTACATTTACATACGCTGTCATGCGTGTGTCTCTGTGTGAGTTCTTTGTTGTCCATCAATAATGAATGAGGAAGGAGGCAGCACAGCAGGGTGGTTAGGAGTTCACCGGGGCTGAAAGTTCAGCTCCGCTAATGGAAAACATGCTGTGAAGTCTGTTTGCTAACCCATCCAGACCGGGACACGCATCTGTGTGTCATTTTAACATGTGTTTGGGCTATTCAAAAATATAGCAGATCTACAAGCTCATAGCGCGGCACCGAGTGCCGCGCTATGAGCTTGTAGATCTGCTATTTTTGAGCTTGTAGATCTGCTATTTTTGAGCTTGTAGATCTGCTATTTTTGAAAATAAATTGTGAAAATATGTGCACATCTTTGAATGTGTATGTATTTTAAAGCGAATATTTGTAACTCTAATCTCTGCTTCTGGGGGATTCTACAAATATCTTCTAAATACAAACTGTTTTTTGAAAAAACGGACCCCCCCCATGTTCCAGGGACCCCCCAGAAGCAATGATTTGAGTTTAAAAAATGGTCTCTTAACAAAACATATATATATATCTATATATTCAAAGATTTGCACACATTTTTACGTATTTTCAATAAAATAGCAGATCTACAAGCTCATAGCGCGGCACTCGGTGCCGCGCTATGAGCTTGTAGATCTGCTATTTTTGAATAGCCAAAGAAATCTTTAAAATGACACAGATGCGTTCCCGGTCTTGATGGGCTAACAAATGAAAAAGACCTGATAACGTGTCTCTCACACGCACACACACACACACACACACACACACACACACACACACACACACACACACACACACACACACACCTCTTATCAGCCCAGGGCTGGGTGGGTGGGAGGGGGCTTGACAGAGATGCCTGCGTTGCAAGATGTTTTTCATGCTGACATAAAGCTCTCTTCAAATGCCCCACTTTCCTGTAATTGGCCAGATATGAGCATTGAGCACGCACCTGATTTTCACTCCTACCCCTCCTAAGGCAAAGAGATGATTTTAATTTACCTTTTTGTCGTTACTTCGAAAACATCAATATTTCATCAAATTTAGAGGCCCTGTTGTGGAGTTCTCTAGATGCATCACTTAAAGTCTTCACTATCCTTCCCAATATTTAAAACAATACCTCATTTTTTCCTTACTCCATAGAGACACACGACCGGAAGCGGAAGGCCTACAATTTTTTTTTGACACAGCGCCGCTACTCGAGGTCCGTTAGAACGATGAACTGCAGCTCTCAATGCAATCTCTATGAGAGGCATTGTAAAATACCGTCATTTCACTGGTTAACTACTGAAGCTGTTTTTTTGTGTTCTAATAAACTGTCCCATTTGTTTAATTTATCCTTTTTAATGTCCCATATCTGTCATCTCGATATACTACCCACAATATACTATAATATACTCCATCAGTGTGTCAAAAGTTCTAGCCTCTGAAATCTTACGTTTAAGTGGTCGCATGGTATATACGTCACGGACGCATCCCTTGAGGTTTTCAATACCCAGAAAACCGGCGAAAGTGGCCGTTTTCAATATGTTTTGGTCATTATCTCTGGAACAGAAGTTCAAAGCTTGTTGGATGCGTGACTTTGAGGACATTAAGCACGCTTTTTTTTCGGGTTGTTTGGGGTTTTTAGGGGAGGCGAGATCTTAGTTGGTCAGACGACCGCCTGTCCTGCCTCTACAGTGGCTACGTCAATGGTCGGCGCTCGGCGCTCGTAAAGGCAGTGATGTCACTGAAATGCGACAACTTGTCTGTCTGCCGTCTACCCTCTGCTGTGTTAACATTATGGGTAACTCGCTAAAGTGGCAAATTAAATGTGAAACACATCAACTATTAAGAAAACAAGAAGATATGTTGACAAAGACACTCCATACATTTGGAAACATATTTTTATTTAAATCAATATCGTCTCCAGTTAATGTAGGAATATTTTGAAAGTATGATAATTCTCATATCCTCTCATAGGGAATGCATTGGCAGCTGCAGTTCATCGTTCTAACGGACCTCGAGTAGCGGCGCGGTCTCAAAAGTGGGCGTGAATTTGTAGGCCTTCCGCTTCCGGCCGTGTGTCTCTATCGATTTAGTAATCTTTACCAATTTTTTTCTTTTTTTTTTTCTTTTGAGCAGTTTGTGTGTTTTTATTTCTTTATTTGCACCACTGCTCCCCTTGGAAACTTGTATTATTTTGTATTGTTCTTATTGAACTTTTAATCCTGTTGTTTAATGACTTCTCCCATGAAGGAAAGGATTCCAAGTAAGCTAGCCGGCTTCTTCCTTTCCTTGCACAGAAACTTGCCATTAAATATATGTTTCTATATGTTTTTATAACAATGTGCTAATAAACTAAACTAAATTAAACCTTTTGAATGCCCCGGGAAAGATAATGTCAGTCTTTTTTTTTGGGGAATATAAATAAAACATTCATGTTTTTTATTGTTACGGCTAATTCACACTAAAGCCCTGTTCCCACGGGATCAGTATTATGTGGGGACCTCTGGTGATTTAGACATTAACCCCTGACATCTGGTGGGGTTTTTTTTTGTTGGCGCAGTCACACTGGATAAGCAAAGTCTGTGTTTTACTTGAAATTACGGACATTATCCATTATCCTTAAACATAAAATACTTATATCTGCTATTTTTGAATAGCCAAAAAAAATCTTAAAATTACACCAATGCTTTCCTGGTCTTAAAGGGATATTTCACTTTCAAAACAATTTTGGGTCATTTTATCGTCTACTCAGGCTTTGGTGAAACCCCCCCCCCCCCCCCCCCACAGACACACACAGTTTTTAAGTATTCAGTATTTAGATATTTGATATTCATTTAATCAGACACGCCCCCTACCTATACAAACCCATCGTAACTTCAAACTACATTTTTAACATGTTATATTAATCAAAAACACCCGTCCTTGGTTCTGGTGACTCATCCTGCCCTCCTAATACGTGAGGGGGGCTGTGTTTTTTCAATTACTTTTGTATCTTATTCAATTTTATTGTATTTAACGCTTTCCTTTTTCCAAAAATAATATAAAAAAATAATGAAAAAAGTAATTGGAAAAACATGCTTTCCTCACATAAGGACAATATCAGTCACCAGAACCAAGGACGGGTGTTTTCCGATGAATTCACCCATATGGCTACATTTCTTTTTTTAAGTGAAATATCCCTTTAATGGATAAAAAAAAGGCTCAATGCTGGCTGGCATGCATCTCTATGGAGGTGGACCATTATAATATCCCCCATCATCCACTCCGCTGTGTATAACATGCTTTTATAACATAGATGACGTCGGTTATGAGCAAAGGATTCTTAATGATATGCTGTTCTATTCATAAACTCCAGGACGTAAGTCCGAATCCTTTGAAGGACAATCTGTTTTTTCTCTGTGTGTGTCAGGATACACAGTAACATGTGTGTCAGGATACACAGTAACATGTGTGTCAGGATACACAGTAACATGTGTGTCAGGATACACAGTAACATGTGTGTCAGGATACACAGTAACATGTGTGTCAGGATACACAGTAACATGTGTGTCAGGATACACAGTAACATGTGTGTCAGGATACACAGTAACATGTGTGTCAGGATACACAGTAACATGTGTGTCACAGGATACACAGTAACATGTGTGTCACAGGATACACAGTAACATGTGTGTCAGGATACACAGTAACATGTGTGTCAGGATACACAGTAACATGTGTGTCAGGATACACAGTAACATGTGTGTCAGGATACACAGTAACATGTGTGTCAGGATACACAGTAACATGTGTGTCAGGATACACAGTAACATGTGTGTCAGGATACACAGTAACATGTGTGTCACAGGCTACACAGTAACATGTGTGTCACAGGCTACACAGTAACATGTGTGTCACAGGATACACAGTAACATGTGTGTCAGGATACACAGTAACATGTGTGTGTCAGGATACACAGTAACATGTGTGTCAGGATACACAGTAACATGTGTGTCACAGGCTACACAGTAACATGTGTGTCAGGATACACAGTAACATGTGTGTCAGGATACACAGTAACATGTGTGTCAGGATACACAGTAACATGTGTGTCACAGGCTACACAGTAACATGTGTGTGTCAGGATACACAGTAACATGTGTGTCAGGATACACAGTAACATGTGTGTCAGGATACACAGTAACATGTGTGTCACAGGCTACACAGTAACATGTGTGTCAGGATACACAGTAACATGTGTGTGTCAGGATACACAGTAACATGTGTGTGTCAGGATACACAGTAACATGTGTGTCAGGATACACAGTAACATGTGTGTCACAGGCTACACACTAACATGTGTGTGTCAGGATACACAGTAACATGTGTGTGTCAGGATACACAGTAACATGTGTGTCAGGATACACAGTAACATGTGTGTCACAGGCTACACAGTAACATGTGTGTCAGGATACACAGTAACATGTGTGTCAGGATACACAGTAACATGTGTGTCAGGCTACACAGTAACATGTGTGTCAGGATACACAGTAACATGTGTGTCAGGCTACACAGTAACATGTGTGTCAGGATACACAGTAACATGTGTGTCAGGATACACAGTAACATGTGTGTCAGGATACACAGTAACATGTGTGTCAGGCTACACAGTAACATGTGTGTCAGGATACACAGTAACATGTGTGTCAGGCTACACAGTAACATGTGTGTCAGGATACACAGTAACATGTGTGTCACAGGATACACAGTAACATGTGTGTCAGGATACACAGTAACATGTGTGTCAGGATACACAGTAACATGTGTGTCAGGATACACAGTAACATGTGTGTCAGGATACACAGTAACATGTGTCACAGGATACACAGTAACATGTGTGTCAGGATACACAGTAACATGTGTGTCAGGATACACAGTAACATCACCAGTCGTAAATATAACTCTGAGAGAGTACAAACACAACCAAATGAACCCGTAGTCAGTGGTGGAAAAAAGTACTCACATTTTTTACTTAAGTAAAAGTATCAATACTGCAATGTAGAATACTCTGTTACAAGTAAATAGTCCGGAATTCAAAATTGACTTGAGTAAAAGTACAAAAGTATTGGTATCAAAATGTACTTAAAGTACCAATAAGTAGAACGTACTCATTAAGCAATAATGTCCCATTTCACAAGTTTTCAAATGCATACAATGTCTAAAAATCTTCTGAAGTAGCAGATCTACAAGCTCACAATGCGTCACATTGTGTCAGAGCTATATTTAAGACTCATGTATTTTTGCGGTGTAGAGTGGAACTCCGCTGGGGAACATATGTTAGTGTTCCTCTGCTCTGTTTGTGGGGGATATTAGCATAATACAGCCTGCACACACACACACACACACACACACACACACACACACACACACACACACACACACACACACACACACACACACACACACACACACACACACACACACACACACACACACACACACCTCTCCCTTGGAGCAGAGCTTCTGTGATCGTCAGCTTCGCTCCAAGGCCCGACGTACAACTCTGATTCGCTCGCTCGCTCGCTCTCTCTCACCCTCTCTCTCTCGCCGTCTCTCTCACTTCTCTCCCTCTCTCTCCCTCCCTCTCTCTTGTACCTCTCTCTCACGTTTCTCCATCTCTCTCTCTCTCTCTCTCTCTCTCTCTCTCTCTCTCTCTCTCTCTCTCTCTCTCTCTCTCTCTCTCTCTCTCTCTCTCTCTCTCTCTCTCTCTCTCTCTCTCCCTCTCCCTCTCTCTCTCTCTCTCTCTCTAAACAGAGCCAGTCTTCTTCCTGTTGAATGATAATCACATTCTTCCTAGAAACCAGAATCAAGTTGTATTTTGCTCGAAAAAAAAACCCAAAACAAAGAAAAAACAGAAGCTTTTCCTCAAAAGCCGTCATCTATGATGGATGTTGATGCCTGCAGGCCTTCAGTTCCCATGGGAACTGATCAACGTATGTGTGCGTGTCCTATGGAATACAGTGTGAATATCGTTGCATATATTTCCCTCCAAAATGAGGCATTTATTTGCTATTTGAAGGGAGAGAGAGATTGGGGGGGGGGGGGGGGGGTATTCGTATACGCAGTGGTGTAAAGTAACCAAGTACATTTACTCATAAGCACTGTACTTAAGTACACTTTTGAGGAATTTTCACTTTACTGGAGTATTTCCCATTTTCAATACTTTTACTTCGACTCCACTACATCTCAGGGGCGAATATTGTACTTTTACTCCACTACAATTATTTGAAAACTTGCATATATAAATCATTACATTATAAAACATACGTTAACCACTTTAGCCCTATTTTATACATGGGCTATTTGAAAATAGCCGATCTACAAGCTCACAGCGCGTCGCATCGCGACGCGCTGTGAGCTTGCGATTTTCAAACTTTTAAGTACTTTTACTTTAGTGTATATTTTGATGCCAATACTTTTGTACTTTTTACTCAAGTAACATTTCGAAGACGAGCCTTTTACTTGTAACAGAGTACTTCTACATAGTGGTATTGATACTCTTACTTTAGTAAAAAAAAACGTCAGTACTTTTTCCACCACTGGTGAATATCGTTGCATACATTACCCTCCAAAATGAGGCATTTATTCACCATTTGAAAAACGTGGGGAAGAGAGAGAGAGAGAGAGAGAGAGGGGGTATTCATAGGAATGTAAAAGCATCTCTGCTCTCCCATGCAGGAAAACGTTTATGAGATGTTTATTGAATATTAAACTCTCCCTCTCTCTCTCTAGAGGTCGTCCGTGGACGAGCGAGCGAGCGAGCCCTCCGGCAGCGTTTTATTGGCAGTCATCTCTCTCAGTCCTCCACAATATGGCAGGGGTTCCCAAGGTGAGGTCTGGGGACCCCCCCCCCAGGCAGTGGTTCCCAAGGTAAGGTCTAGGGGACCCCCCCCCCCACCGAGACCGATTAAATGTTTCTAAATGCTAACGGTTTTCTGAAAGAAATATTGCTGCTATTTATCAGTTGTGCTCAAACTTTTCCATGCAAGGACCCCCACAATTAGGCCTATATGTATTTGGCCGTGGACCCCCCATCTCAACATATGTTGTAACAGGGACCCCCAGAAGCAAAGGTTTGAGTTTTTCCTTAACTATAACTATATATAAATATATATATATATATATATATATATATATATATATATATATATATATATATATATATATATATATATATATATATATATATATACAGTATATATTCAAATATTTGCACAAATGTTCACGATTTTTTCAAAAATAGCAGATCTACAAGCTCATAGCGCGACACTCAGTCCCACGCTATGAGCTTGTAGATCTGCTATTTGTGAATAGCCAAAGTATAAAATATGGATAAAGTGGTTACACAGATGAGTTTTGCTAAAAACTAAAAGCCTGGACCAACCAGTTAATGTTCCGGGAATAGGACATTTCCCCAACCAACCAGAGTGCAGTGGGCGTCGCTCCAAATGTTGTGACGTCAGGGCGCGGGGCGGGTGCTGACGGACAGATCGGTGAACCAATAGAATCCGGCGGAATTTTTCTCCGCAGATTTTGAACCCGCCCGTCTAGACATGATATTAGACACGCTAGGGCAGTCTAGTGTCGAAGCGTCCTTGAGCAAGACGCTGAACCCCTAATTCAGGGAGGGCCACTATATTTCCACAGTCAATCCAGGGGGCCACATTGCATATACTGTCGGGCCATTCTTTGTCACGCAAAAGTAGCAAAAATAGCCGATCTCCAAGCTCGAAACGCGTCGCAGTGCGACGTGTTTTGAGCTTGTAGATTTGCTAGATCTTTGCTATTTTTTAATTGGAATCCAGATTTTGTTTGTCTGTTTTTGAATTGGAATCCTGAAAAGTAACATTTTTATTGTATTTCAAATGCATTTAGTTATGCTTATGTTATCTTTATGAACTTAAATACAAATACATTGGACATGAAAAAGACAATATAATTGTAATACTAGCCATTAAGCTACTAATATAGACTGAAGTCATTAAAGCGGGTCATGTTTGCATGTTTGTAATCATAACAGCTGAAATCAATAATATATCAGTATTCCGATAATAACCTGTGGGCTGCATTAAGTGAAGGTGGGGGCCGCATGCGGCCCCCGGGCCACCAGTTGCCCATGTATACCTTAATTGCTCCACGATGAGCAGGTTTTCCTCCACCGTCGGTGTGTGAATGTGTGTGTGAATGTGTGTGTGAATGGGTGTGTGAATGGGTGAATGTAATGCACAATCTGTGCATTACATTCACCCATTAATGTAAAGTGCTTTGGATAAAAGCTCTATATAAATGCATCATTTACCATTTACTAATCAATAGATGAAAAGTAATTTAGTGGGTGAACTATCTCTATTTTTTTTGGCGACTAGCTCTCCCACCATGCCGTTCTATATGCTCACCCCATAGACACCAAAAAATAAAGTGCCCAAAATGCTCAGAAACTTTGCCTACCCCCCCCCCCCCCCCCCGCTG
The DNA here is from genome assembly GCF_963454915.1 of Gymnoscopelus microlampas. NCBI lineage: Eukaryota > Metazoa > Chordata > Actinopteri > Myctophiformes > Myctophidae > Gymnoscopelus > Gymnoscopelus microlampas. Next base: position 52,107,442 of record NC_139949.1, read on the forward strand.
CGAACAAATACAAATACATCGGGCTCCGTTTTTGCCTCAGACCACCGGAAGTGGGTGAAACAAGCACTTCAAACCATTTGAGTAATGGTTTAGATTTGTATTATTTTTTTATTCATTTTGTTACAGCTTTTTCATTCACCCCGCCAAAATCGACCACCCAAAAAAACAGTTAGGAGCACGGATCAGGCCATTTGGAGTGGATTGGTGGTACTTTGTAGTGACACTATTGTGGGTCCAGACTTAGCGAGCTGCAGGCACACTTAAAACGTCTTAGAAATGTTGTTTCAATGAGGTTATCTAGGTTTCTACATCTATGGTAGAGAGGCCTATATATGCTCACCCCGTAGACCAGCTCCCCCACCATGCCGTTCCACATCTTGGTCAGGGCGTCCCGGGAGCCGTACTTGCCGTCCCCCACCAGCTCCATGCGGTAGTTGAAGCCTACGTGCTTGGCGATCTCGGCCGCCAGCTCCACGCAGTATCCCTCGTAGCGGTCGTTGCCCACCAGCTGCTCGTGGTTCTTCTTCAGCATCACGTAGGGAGCCTCCTGCAAGACAAACGCAGAGGTGTAAAGTAACTAAGTACATTTACTCTATATGTGACGCGTTGTGAGCTTGTAGATTTGCTATTTTAAACATTTTGCCAGCCAAAAATACATAGTAAAAAAAAAGTGCTCAGGAGCCGAGATACAGCCCTTTTCAGTAATAACTTAAAGGGTCTACACCATGAATTTTAACTTTTTCTTCATTTTTGTGTGTTTTTGGTCTCCCCCACCTCTCTTCTGTTCCAACAAATACCCGACTTCGAGCATGCAGGCTTTCATAGGCTATCTGTGGTTTTTATGTAAATTGGTCTGAAAACAGTCCGTCAGATTTGTTCCCCCTGCCTACGTCACGTCTGGGAACAATTCCTCCCGTTTTTCAGTTCTAACCAAAAAAAAAAATCAATTTTTTCAATTTTTTTTCTTATTTTTTTTTTTACTTTTTCCACACATAACCAGGACATAACATGCATACAAACTGGCTCAATAGCGCCCCGTGCCAAACAGGACAATGTGGTATTGCAGGTGAAAGTGCTTTATAAGCCAGAGAGAAGTTAGTTGGAATGAGTATATCTGAGGCTTGATTTAGGCTCAAACCTTTTGAAAAACGTTTGAGGGACATAAACAATATGATATTAAATATTTTTAATATTTTTTAAATTCATGGTGTAGATCCTTTAAACAAGAAGTGAATGGAGCAGCAAATCTTCAGATGATGATATCTTGGGTTCTGAACGCAAGAATGTTTTTTTTTTTTTTCATATTTTTTCAAAAACACGTCAAACACGTCATTGGCACCCAGCGCCATTGCGGTAAACACGTGAAACACGTCAATGGCACTCAGTGAGTTAACCTGCGGTGAGTTAACCAGCTAGGTACTGTATGTTAGGAATCTCCGTTTATAGTCATCTAGAAGATAATCTATGCTGTCAAGACTTCGTAGGTCGATCGTCTCCATTTATGGGAATCTCCAATTATGGCTACTGCTGGCAAGTATGCTCTGAACGTTCTCAACACTAGTCATTAAGCTACTAATATAGACTGAAGTCATTAAAGCGGGTCATGTTTGCATGTTTGGAATTGTAACAGCTGAAATCAATAATGTATCAGTATTCTGATATTAACCCATTAAGACCTGAGGCCGATTCTACAAAAATGTCTTCTAAACAGTTTTAAAAAAAAAACGTATGTTTCTATATCAGTGGTTCCCAAACTTTTTCACGTCAAGGACCCCAACATGATATGTATTTGGCCGCGGACCCCCATCTCAAAATGTATTGTTCCAGGGACCCCCCAGAAGCAAAGATTTGAGTTAAAAATGTTCCCTTTAAAAAATATATATATTCAAAGATTTGCACAAATTTTCACGATTTCTCAAAAATAGCAGATATACAAGCTCATAGCACGGCACTCGGTGCCGCGCTATGAGCTTGTATATCTGCTATTTTTGAATAGCTTAAGTGTAAAATAATGCTTTTTTAGCTCAAATCAAAAAGTGACACAGATGCGTTCCAGGTCTTAACCTGCGGGCCGCATTAAGTGAAGGTGGTGGGGGCCGCATGTGGCCCCCGGGCCACCAGTTGCCCAGCCCATGTATGTTTATACAGGTTCTTACCAGGATAGTGGTGACTATGTAGGTTCTGTTCTGGAGGCCGCTGAACTCCTCCACGACGCGGGGTTTGTACACGGCTATGCTGACGTAGCGTTTGTTCTCGTTCCAGTAGCCCACCTGGACACAACAACACGACATGGAAGGGTTAACTTAAAGCGGTGCCATGGTTTTGCACTTTTTCTGTTTTTAATGCGTTTATGAGGTTGATAGAACTTCATTAAGCCCCCTGGTGGTGTTTTATTTATGGTGTTTTATGTCTTCTTGACTATTTTGAGTTTCTACCTGGAGGCTGACACCTTGAGGCCAATAGAAAACCAGCGCTTTAGTGACATAGTAAAAAACTTACCCTCCCCCTCGTTATCATAACACAACAGGTGTGGGCATGAGGAGGAGGAGGGACTAGGACAGGTGGGTGGTGCTAAGGTGGTGGAGGAGGTGAGAACCAGGTATACTTAATGAACTGGAGGCGTGTCCACATAAAAACATAATTTTAACAATTTCTGTAAACTTTTTTGAAAAAAATCTTCCTCCTAGTATAACCATAAAACCTGATGATGTTTTAGGGGGGGAAAAATCTCTGAAAATCATGGCTCAGTCCCATTATAGTCGGAACGTACCTTCATAGGACCAGCGTTGGTCAGCTCCATTACACTCAGTGTGTAGTTGGTACGGTGGCCTCGCTCGTCAAACTGTACGTGACCGCTCAGTCCCTTCAGCTGAACCTGGTTCAACGCACATGCACGCCACACACACACACACACACACACACACACACACACACACACACACACACACACACACACACACACACACACACACACACACACACACACACACACACACACACACACACACACACACACACAGGTTAGGGGTTGAATTAACTATAAGTTCAGCCCCGGCTTGTGTGCATAGACCACGCCGGCGCTTGTTTCTCGCCCGCTGCGCGGATCAGGCAACGCTTGTTTGTTGCGCGCACGTGATTGGCTCAAATGTTGTGATCATTTGGACGTTGCACACATCCCGGAAGTGAAAGTGCGAGCTGATATTTTTACGATTTTTTAGAAGTGGAGACACATGTGTGAAGGTGGAAATGAAAGTAGACGATATTATCTACTTTTGCATGAGCGATTTTTGTAGCAAGTTTGACTAGTCTGGCTTAACAAGCTTCAAATGAATACATCTTTATCAAATACCTTTCCCATTTCAATGAATGACACAGCATTTGAAAGCTTAATTTCTGCAAAAGAAAGGATCTAAATTCCCCCCCCCCCCCCCTTGTGTCCCAAAGCACTGTACTCGGACCAACATCTTTTATTTTTGGTATTGTTATTTTTTTACGTGCTTTTTTGTTCGTCTTTTGCTTTTAATATTAAACAAATCCAATGATGTAAACGGTACAACGACAACAACTCAATCTTAATAAACTTTCCCTTGGAAAGAATGAACACGTCCTCTATATGTATTCACCTGTTTCCTATAGGCTGTGTGTTTTCCACTTCCTGTCGATTTGATCCAATGAAATCCAATGAAACTGGTCAGATGACCAATGATATCCAATGAAATCGACAGGAAGTGGAAACAAACACACAGCCTAGGAAACAGGTGAATACAACAAAACATTTGTGCAAATCAAATAAATAAATCAAACTAAACCGGATGTGCCATATGGTGGATTTCTACCAACAACCTCTGTGGTTGGGGGGGGGGGACTTTACCACCCTGAGCTCCCCTCATTTTTCACAACTTTTTGCAATGTTCACGAGTTTCCTGAATTTTAACACATCGGGTGCCAGCATTTTTTCATAACAACTTACGTTGGGTGGCAGCATTCTCCCCATTGACTGCGCTTTACTGTTCCATGGATGATTACATCTTCTATTAAATATACTTTTCGTAAGCCTCTCTTCTGGCAGTTGGGTAAGGCGGTTCCACAGTCTAATCATTTCACATCTCTGCCTTATGAGGCAGCTTTCCCAACCTGTGTCACCTTCAATGGCCAACTTAGTGGTATACTTGTGCACCCCGAGAAAACACCTTAAAGCTCTACTCTGAATATTTTTACATTCGGTGGCCTCCTCAAAGCCCCATACACCTGCTGCATAAAATAAAATGGAAGAAACCATAGAGTCAAAAAGCTTGGTAAATGTAGCAAAACCTAAATCAGGGCACATTTTCACTTTACTTAATATGGCACCTAATGCTCTACCTGCTGAGTCAGCCAATACTTTCCTCCCCTCAGAAAAACTCATAAATTCATGAAAAACAAAACCTAAGTATTTATATGAGGGGACATAACTCAAAGACATTGACCCAAAAGTAAAACTATGGTTACTCTGCTGTTCAGCTTTCCTTCTAAAATGTATAATCTGAGTTTTCTCTCTGTTAATGGCAAGTCTCCATTTACTGCACCATAGACCCACAATATCCAACATTTTCTGTAAATTTAACACATTTTCAGCCATCAGAGCAATGTCATCAGCATATAAAAGAATACTCAAATTAATATTTTCAATTGATAGACCCAAATTGGCCTGCTTGATTTCCTGAGCTAAATAATTTACATAAAGAGCAAACAGAGTGGGTGAGAGCACATCTCCTTGCTTCACACCAAATGGAGTGGGAAACCAGCCGGTTCTGAGGTCGTTTAACTGCAGGCAAGCGACTGGGGCTTTGTATAAAGCTTTGATGGCATTATACAATGTACCGTTAATACCTGAGCAGAGTAACTTGTATTCCAACAAGTCTCTATTGATCCAATCAAAGGCTTTTTTAAAATCAACAAAACAAACAAATGTGCTTTTACCCTCCTCTAGTCTAGCTCTTACCACAGATGAAATAACAAAAATATGATCAATACAAGCCCTGTTTTTTCTAAAACCGTTCTGTTCATCCACCAACACATTATTGAACTCCAGATAATCAGTAAGTCTCTTATTTAAAACACTGGAGTACAGCTTATAAACTGTACTGAGCAGGCTGATGCCTCTATAATTTAGAGGAACTCTAGGGTCGGCCTTTGGAGATTTTGGAATGGGTATAATTATTGATTTGTCCCACACAGAAGGTGTGATGCTAGTATTGAAACAAGTTTGACATAGTGTGTGTAATACAGACAACATATGAGGGGATTTAAGCACCTCATTGGGGAGTTCCTCCACACCCACTGCCTTTTTTAATCTGGCTCTGTCTATAGCATCCTGAACCTCCTGTATTGTTATATCATTATTTAGTGTATAATGTTGGTATGCTGTATTCTCATTGTACATCCCCTCCTCAAGTTCATGTTTTAATTTACAAGTTTCTTTTAGAAATTGCTCATTAACGAGAGGAAGGTTACAGCAAGCATACAGACCACTATACTCTTTCTCCCACTGTTTTAAAATCTGATTGGTTTCAAATGAGGATTCACCATTTTCCATTAGGATCTCCATTGGTATCAGCTTGCTCTTTTGGGGGCCCAATCTATTTATTTCTCTCCAAAATAGCTGTGGGTTATTAAACTGTGCTTGATCTAACTGTAAAGCTTGCCCTCTCCTAAAACGTCTCTTGAAAAACCTAAGCCTTCTATCAAAATTAAATTGACATTTTTTAAATTCATCCTGAAGAATCCTCTTCCTGCCCTGATCTTTACATTTTACAAACACTTTTTCAGCTGTGCGCAGGTTAAGCCATAACCCATTCAGTTCATTATTCCAATATGGTTGTTTGGTTCTATAAAACTTCTTAACATTATTTCTAATGGAACAGTGTTTGTCTAATTCTTTATACAGAAGATTACACAATTGTCCATAACACAAATCTATATTATCCTGAGTTCTGCTACAATTTTGCAGCTGATTTATAACCTCAAGGAGAGCATTTTGGCACGTCTCAGAAGACAAAAAGTTTCCTGGGAGATGTCTACTCCATCTTTTTACACCCTGCTGCGCCTGCGAGTCTACAGTCCTCTGAGTATGAATTTCACCTGCCTGAAAACGCACACAGAGCACCGAATGATCAGGCAGTCGGCTGCGCTCATCCAACAGTTTAACAGCATCATATCCAATTTTTTCTATAAGCTCAGAGGGAGTGTAAACACAAAATTCGCGGCATGTGTTTAAATCAGCATGTGGGGTCACAATATAGTCTACCACAGCTTTACCCCGCGTAGAAATAGACGTGAAGTTATCATTTTCTGGGTTTAACCTTCCATTAAGCACACAACATTTAGAATCTTTCAGAAATTCAATGAAGGTTTTCCCATGTTTATTTACACCTGTGTCCAATGCAGTCCTAGGAGGAATATCATCTTCATCAACATAATCTTTATGATCTGCAATTCGACTATTCAAATCACCACAGATATAAGTAGCGTCTCCATTTGCTGTGTATATCAATGCCAATAAATGATTAAAGAAAATATCTGCGTTCCGTCCCCAAGTTGAAGTTTCAGGGGATAAATAACAAGAAATAATAAAAAAAGAATATTGCGACTCCCTGTGTTCAAAACGTAAACAAAGAATTCCATCATGCACTTTATCCACAATGTTAACGGAGAACTGCTCACAGACAGTGTTCTTAACGCAAAGTCCAACACCACCAGAGGCCTTGACAGCTCTCCTGTGCGCAATACGATTATGACCGAACCAAGTAAATCCCTCTAGAACAAGAGAGTCGTCGGATAAGTGAGTCTCATTCAGAGAAATGAAATCAGGATTTAGAGAATTGAGCAATACAGTTCTGAGTTCACAGTTTGTTGAGGTCCACCCGTTAACATTCCAATTGATCAACAGAAACGGTTCTGTACTCACGGGCTGGGCATGTTCTCCTCAATCGGTTAGAGACGAGTTACGAGGCGTGTTTGCGCTCTCGCCGGGTCCCGAGGGCATACGTTTCACCAGCCGCCCGTTTGCAGCGATATAAAAGTCCTTCCCCGCTGGTATTTCACGCAGCAGGGCCGTGAAGTTTAGGTCCACTAGCCGTTCTGTGTGCGATTTCGCCGATGACACATACACCTTTTGGAAATTGTCACTGCTCTTGAGCTTGACTTTTCTTCGGAGCACAGCCACGTACAAATACGTCCATAAAGGAGTTGATGTTGGCACTCTCGATATTGAAGACAGGGATGAGATCTCCAGATTCATCAATGCCAGAACCATTGATGCTCATGATGCACACTGGAGAACAATGGAATACAAGATCCAGGACAGAGTCCCTGCTGTCACCAATCTCGCTATCCACACAGATGGCCAGCAGAGCATAATCTTCAGAGAAGGCTATGCACAGGAGGCCCTAGCGGCAGCCAAACCAACTACATTGCTTGCCTTCTTCCAACTAAACAGCAGGGACCCTGACGCAAGGCAATATCTTTACATGCAGATTCCAGAACATTACAAATGGGATGCAAAGGACCACATGTGGCAAAAAAGAGTCCACCAACTCAAGGATGCAGAACTTCCAAGTACAATAGGCAGGATGTCCAATGTATCAGTGCTCCAAGGAGAAAGATTCTACTTGAAACTGCTCCTAGGACATATCAGAGGACCACAGACCTATGATGACCTTAAGGTATATAACGGCAACCACTATGACACTTTCAAAGACACTGCTCTAGCCATGGGCTTGCTTCAGGACGATGGAGAATGGATTACCGCCATGCGTGACGTCTCAAGCTACGCTTCCTCAAGGAAAGTAAGAGAAACCTTTGCCATCATCCTCCACTACTGTCAACCTTCAGAGCCCAAAGATCTGTTTGAAAGATTCTTTGAACAGCTTAGTGAAGACTTTGTCCATGAGGAGGCCACTGCACAGAGGTGCCCTACAGATGCAGTAGACACAACATTTATACACAATCAGGTACTACTTGCAATTGAAAACGAGCTCTCGCAAATGGGAGGTAGTCTATCCAAACACAATGATATGCCACAGCCAAGACCACTAACTGAGCAGGAAAAACTGACACAAATCTTCAGATCTGAAAAATTCAACATAACACAGCAAGAACAAATTGTAAAGTCACTTGCTCCTAAGCTCAATGGAGAACAAATGGCACTCTACGAAGCTGTCTATCAGGCAGTACATGCACCAAAAGAAGAAACCATCACACGGCAGTTCATTCTAAACTCCCCAGCAGGTTATGGCAAAACCTTTACCTTTAAGGCAATTGCAGCTAAGATTCGCGCAGAGAATGGCATTGTACTGTGTGTGGGCAGCACAGGCTTAGCGGCACAGAACCTGGAGGGTGGTAGGACAGCTCATTCAAGATTTAAGATCCCAATCCCCATTTTTGAAGACTCTGTCTGTGCCATCAACGCCGAGTCCTCCCTGGCTAGGCTCATCAAAGAGAGAAACTTGATAATCTGGGACGAGATATTCAGTGTTAACCGATTTAATGTTGAGTGTGTGGAAAGAACACTGAGGGACCTCATGCACTCGCAACAACCTTGGGGTGGCAAAACTGTCCTTCTGGGTGGAGACCCTAGGCAGACACTCCCTGTTATTAAAAGAGCAAGCAGAGCCCAGTTAGTTACAGCATGCATCCAGATGTCACCACTGTATCCTCTCATGAAGCACCACAAGCTTAACATCAACATGAGGACAGAAACAGCTGAAAGGGACTTCTCCAACTATCTTCTTGCTTTAGGGGACGGAAAACTCCCTCACGAGGACACAGAAGTTCAAATCCGAATTCCACCACAACACTTGGTTAAGGATCTGAATACTCTGATTTCTTCCACCTTTCCTGACCTGCAAAATGGATGTATCAACAAAGCCAACCTTCTCAAAGGCACTGTATACACTCCTCTGAACAATGACATCCGAGAAATCAACAACATATGCTTGGCTGACTTACCTACAGAAGAGAGAGTCTACCTTTCAGCCGACTCAATTCAGGAGGACGACCACAAGGATTACGTGACTGTGGAATTACTCAATTCACTGACACCCTCTGGAATCCCTGATCATAACCTCAAATTGAAAGTAGGCGCACCAGTCATGCTGCTTAGAAACCTGCAATCAGGTCCTGACCGCACTCTCAAGAATGGCACCAGAATGGTGGTAATGCAAATGATGGACAGAGTCATTGAGTGTGAGATTGCAGTAGGCACAAACAGGGGTGAAACAAAACGAAACACCAAGAATACCTCACTATGACAGAGATGAGCTTCCCTTCACCTTCATTAGACGACAGTTCCCTATCCGCTTAGCATTCTCTGTTACAATCAATAAGGGTCAGGGCCAAGAGAATGAACGAGTTGGCATCTACTTGCCTAAACCTGTGTTCGCTCATGGCCAACTCTACACAGCCTTCTCTAGAGGAAAGAGAGCCAGCGCTGTAAAAGTTTTCATTGTGGATAATGACAAGGGCATTACTGACAACATTGTTTATAGCGAACTCCTTTAGGATAATGGGCATAAATGGACACAGACAGACACAGAGATCTCCATATACGGGCATAAAAGGGACACACCCAGACACATACAGAGATGTCCATACATCACAGACACAGATAGCTCCATATATGGGCATAAATGCACACACAGATGGGCATAAATGGACACAGGCAAACAGATGGCCAAAACGGGTCCTATGACAACAGGTATAATGGGGTTTGATTTAAAGGGTGGAGCATTCATTCCCTATTTACATCGTTCCTGTGTAGGCCGGTCCCCGACTAGACCCTCGGCAACCCGAAGGGCTAGACGCTCGGCCGCCCGAAGGGCGGCCGAGCTTCTAGTTTTTTGAATAGCCAAAGATAAGGGGTTAAAAATGATTCTGAGGCTATGTTCACTAATTTAGCTGGGGACCCCCTGGCCCTCCCTCTCCTCCCTCACTCTCATCAATCAGGCGTTTGTACTGCTCATTCAGCTCTCTCTCTCTCTCTCTCATGCTCTCTCTCACGCTCTCCAAGCTCTCTAACCGCCTCTCTAACTCTAACGCTTCCTCCTCCTCCTCGAGTTTCATAAATTCCTTCCACATTTTAATCTCAGCGATGGTCCAACCAACCACCATTGAAAGCACAAAAATCCCCCACAGAAACCTGCCCATCATCGTGTCGCTGCGTACTACGATGTCAAAGTCGACGGTCTGGTCAATGAATGAAGCGAGTGCATGGCCGACACCTTTATTTATAGAGCTCTCCTGAGTCGGTGCGATATGATGTCACACGGGGTCCTTATGACATCATCGTCAGAGAGCCCCCCCGCCGTCATTAGAACTCGTCTATAAACGTATGTTATCATGGTACTTGGAGGCCAGTCTATGACGTCAGTATTATGTCATCGTATTAACGACATCAGGAATGTCCATAAATGGGGCAAAAAAAGGGCCACAGACAGATAATAAGCAGATAATAGGAGATTTGTAGATTTATACATATTGGTTCCAGAAAACGGCTGATCTGACTGACTGACTGACTGACCACCAGTGGTGGAAAGTAACTGTACTTAAGTAAAAATGTTAGGTATTTGTACTTTACTAGAGTATTTCCAATTTCCAATACTTTTGCTTCTACTCCATTACATCTCAGAGGCAAGTATTGTACTTTTACTCCACTACAATTATTTGAAAACTTTAGTTAAAAAAAAATTACATTACATTACAGTCATTTAGCAGACGCTTTTATCCAAAGCGACTTACAATAAGTGTATTCAACATAGGTAGGGAACGAAACTACTAATCACCAGAAGTCTTAAGTGCATTTCCTGTAAAAAACAAGCAACCAAGAGTATACCTAGCGCTAAGGTAAAAGTGCAATATATCAGCTACCTACTTTCTTACACACATGAGATAAAATAGCCAAATGGGGCGGCCATAGCTGAGTGGTTAGTGAGTCCTGCCTACGGAGCCAGAGGCCCTGGTTGCCGCAGGTTCGATTCCCGGCCAGGACAGCATATGTGTCGATGAAATGAAATTCGTCCCTGAGCAAGACTCTTAACCCCTAATTGCTCACAGGTTCTCATTGGAAACAAGACCGCAAGGGCTTTCATGAACGACCTGTTAAAAGGAATTATCCTTATTATCCTTAATCAAATGAGTACGAGCTAATAGATCCAATACAACAATACAACAATAGTTCCTACAACTAGTTAACAACAAGTAGGCCAGACAAAGAGGAAGGGTAGTGTTTCCTGAAGAGGTGGGTTTTCAGCCTGCGGCGAAAGATGGGCAGTGTCTCTGCTGTCCTGACATCAGTGACTCTGCTGTCCTGACATCAGTGGGAAGTTCATTCCACCACTGTGGGGCCAGAACAGAAAAAAGTCGTGACCGTGTAGATCGACCAGAAGGACCGTTGAGTGGCGAGGGAGTCAGTCGCCCCGAGGTGGCAGACCGGAGTGGTCGGGCAGGGGTGTGGGCATTGACCAAAACCCGAAGGAGCTGTTCCTTTCACTGCCCTATAGGCTAGCACCAGGGTTTTAAACTGAATGCGAGCCGCTACGGGGAGCCAGTGCAGAGAACGGAGAAGGATAGTGGTGTGAGAGAACTTGGGGCGGTTGAACACCAGACGAGCCGCAGCTTTCTGAACAATGTAATGTAATGTAAAAAAAAAAAATGTCATGAAAATATTTGAGAACCACTGGAAGCAAGTCTAAACAAGCAAGAACACGTTAGAAACAAGCCCCCCCCCCAAAAAAAAACACAACCCGCAACTACCAACTTTACAGAAAAAAGAAGCCCAAAGTCGCTTATGAAAAGCCGACATGGCAACAACGCCGTGGTAGTAGTGCAGTAGAAGTACTCACCTGTGTCAGAGCTCGTTGGATGTCGATGCCTTGTCCCCACGGAGCCGGTGGATTGGCCAGACACTCGCCGGCGTTGCCGCGGCGAGAGATGTCTATCCGCTGCTTCCTCAGGTTCTGGAACGCCGTGGACATGACACTGATGCCGTCATAGGTCAATGCCCCTGTGAACTGGCCAATGAGAAGAGAGCATATAGGTCAGAGCCCCTGTGTGAAGAACCAATAAGGGGCCAGCTTCCGGGACGTAAATTGAGTCTGTATAGGAAGTGACAGTTCATTATGAATGGCCTGTAAGTCTCGCTGTTTCACCCCTGCTCGTTGCACAAGCAATTAGCCTCCATTCAAAGCTGATGCCGGGGAAGCATCTGTGTCATTTTTTGATTTATTTGGCTATTCAAAAATAGCAGATATACAAGCTCATAGCGCGGCACCAAGTGCCGCGCTATGAGCTTGTAGATCTGTTTTTTTTTTCGTGAAAATGTGTGCAAATCTTTGAATATTATTGGGGCGGTGTAACCGCCCCCTATAAGTGAGGTTTGGACACTGACCAATCCTGCACCGTGATTGGCCAATAGTCTACAACGCAGTCTACAACGCTAACCCTTCCACAGTCAATGCAAATCTATACTTTTGCAAAGTCAGCCAATCACATTACAGCTAGTGTCATCACCACTAGCTGTATTGTGATTGGCTGACTTTGCAAATTCAGGACTGTGATTGGCTAGCGAAACACATGACACATGTGCAGCCCTATGAATAGCAGTATGGACTTAAAAAACACATTTATGTTTTTTTTTTAAGTGAGTCATGTTGTGATGACCACACACCGCCCACTTCACACTGGGTGTGATTTTATATATATATATATATATTTATTTTTTTTGTAACCCAAATCTTTGCTTCTGGGGGTCCCTGTAACTAAATATTTTGAGATGGGGGTCCGTGGCCAACTACATACAATTTTGGGGGACATTTGTAGAATCCCCCAGAAGCAAAGATTTGAGTTACAAAGGTTCGCTTTCAAAACAATAGATATTCAAAGATTTGCACACATTTTCATGTTTTTTCAATAAATACCATGAAAGCTTGTAGATCTGCTGTTTTCAAATAGCCTAGGTATAAAATAGGGCTAAAGTGGTTAATGTATGTTTTATAATGTAATCATTTATATCTGCAAAGTAACTAGTAACTAAAGTTTTCATATAATTCTAGTGGAGTAAAAGTACAATATTTGCCTCTGAGATGCAGTGGAGTAGAAGTAAAAGTATAGACCATTGGAAATACTCCGGTAAAGTAAAAGTACCTCAAAAGTGTACTTAAGTACAGTACTTGAGTAAATGTACTCAGTTACTTTTACACCACTGCTTGTGTTTATACCTTGAGTCTCCTGCGTGGCAGTTTGAGGTCCTTGTTGTCGAAGTCAAGCCACTCCTGGTTGACCTCCTCCACGACGGGGTCAGTGTAGTCCATGAGCTGGAAGCCCGTCACGTTGGGACCCAACTTCTGGAACTCGGTGAAGTTCAGGTCCATGAAACCCTGCCACCCAGTGGTGTTAAAAAGTACTCAAATTATTTATATAAGAGTAGTAATAAGAGGCACCTTTGTTGCTAAATGCTAAGCTAAGATGCTAATATGCTAATAGCGTTAGCATGACGTCACAGGGCACTTTCCAGTACCAAAACCTGCCCGATAGGGGGTAAAAGTATCAATACTGCAATGTAGAAATACTCTGTTAGTAAAAGTAAAGTAAAAGTCCAGAATTCTAAATATGCTCGATTAAAAGTACAAAGGTATTGGCATCAAAATGCTTTTTAAGTACCGAAAGTTAAAGTACTAAAACGTTTGAAAATAGCAGATGTACAAGCTTGTAGATCTGCTATTTTCAAATAGCCTATGTACAAAATAAATACAATGACATATTAAAGAAACTGTGCAACAGTGAGGCAGTGAAACACGTTTAAATAAATGTTTCATACAGTCAGTTTAAGCAGAGGCTTAAACTGCTTATTTCCTGTCAGGGGATAATTCTACCGCCATAAAATAACCCTGTTAAATACTGTACTGTCACTCTGACAATACACCCTCATGTGCGCACAAACAAGCACGTACGCACGTGTGCACGCACACGCACGCACGCACGCACGCACGCACGCACACACACACACACACACACACACACACACACACACACACACACACACACACACACACACACACACACACACACACACACACGTGCGTGTGTGTGTGCGTGTATGTGCATATGTATGTGTGTGTGTGTATGTGCATATGTATGTGTGTGTGTATGTGCATATGAATGTGTGTGTATGTGCATATGTATGTGTGTGTATGTGCATATGTATGTGTGTGTATGTGCATATGTATGTGTGTG